>NC_090821.1:66431775-67036595 GCF_000390325.3 Nicotiana tomentosiformis | reverse complement strand
TGCTCTCATACCTTGTTGTCACGACCCAATTTCACATATAGGTCGTGATGGCGCCCAACACTATAACTAGGCAAGCCAACAAATAAATTAAACCCATATTAAATTATTTTAAAATTAACCGAGTAATTAAACTCTTCTCACTCTTAGGAAATTAGTAAATTAAAACAACCAAGAAGCAAATTTAAATCCAAACATTTTACTAGCATGTGTGCCAAGACCTGGTGTCACAAGTGTATGAGCATCTATTAGATCATACAAAACTACAAATACTGTCTGAAATAAAATAGACAGAATGTAAATATAAGAAGGGACACTGGTAGCTGCAGAACAGCTCAGAAAGGCAGCTCACCACTATGCCTCTGGATAACGTGAGTGTAAGACGATAGGTCCCCCACTAGTACTTGCCTCAGGTCCTGCACAAAAAGTGCAGCAAGTGTAGTATGAGTACGTAAATAACGTGTATCCAGTAAGTATCAAGCCTAATCTCGAAGTGGTAGAGACGAGATGGCCGACTTTGACACTCATTATGGGTCAATAATAATAATTGAAATAAAACTAGAATATCTAAATCAGCATGATTAACAGAATATAACAATAATTTATTTAACCAGCAGAAATAATTAAATTCCTTCAATTTGCAACAATTCTCTATATATATTAAATTCCTTCAATTCAATAAATTTTTAATTTATCAATTAATCTCATTTACAGGAATAACAATAATTCCTTAGCAAGCAGGGATAATAATTCTTAAATTCCAAAGATTTTTAATTTATCAATTAGCTTCACAAGCTACAATAAACTATCAAAGTATCGTGTAATTATTATTATTAAGCACGATTTTTGCCGAGGTCGTACGGCCCGATCCAGAGTGTCATGTACACTGCCGAGGGACATGCGACACGATCCATAGATGCATCTATCTTGCCGAGGCATTCGGTCCGCTCCACAAGAAAGGAAGATATTTTTTTATGTACCTCCAGAAGGAGAGTATATTTATTATGTCAAATAATATTAATTAAACAAAGAATACAATTTACACAAGTAATTCATGCTTTGAGTCCTAAACTACCTGGACTTTAGCATTGATAGTAGCTACGCACAGACTCTCGTCACCTCATGCGTACGTAGCCCCCACAATTAGCAACAATTATTACTTTAAATACCTATGGGTTAATTTCCCCTTACAAGATTAGACAAGAGACTTACCTCGTCTTGCTCCAATTTAATCCACTAGTAGGCCTTTTCCTCGATTATCTAACTTTGATTGGATCAAATCTAACCAAACATAATTCGATACAATCACTAAAATTTATAGGAATCAATTCTATAAGAAAATACTATATTTTCAATAAAAATCTCGAAATTAATTAAAATTTCGTCCGTGGGGCCCACGTCTCGGAATCCGGCGAAAGTTACGAAATATGAACGCTCACTCAACCACGAGTCTACCATAGCAAAATCACTAAATTCCGATAATAATTCGGCCCTCAAATCCGCAAATCTATCCAAGAGGATTTTCAAACTTTTACCATATTAATTCACCAATTAAATGATAAAAGCAGTGATGGATTCGGGTAATTTAACCAAAATTGAGTTAAGAACACTTACCCCGTTGTTTTCTCTGAAAATCTCCCAAATATTGTCCAAATTCGAGCTCCAAATCGTTAAAAATGAAAAATGGGACGAAGTCCCATTTTCAGAACTTAAACTCTCTGCCCAGTGGTTTCTTCTACACGATTGCGAACGTCCTCACGCGATCGCGTAGCATAAATTTTACTGCCCAGAAAATAACCCTACGCGATCGCATAAAGTCCCACACGATCGCGAAGCACTGACTCTGCAAACCTACGCGATCGCGAACCTCCTCACGCGATCGCGAAGCATTTAGCGTGTGGCCCAACTCCTCCCCAGTTTTTCGTACGCGATCGCAAACAACGACACGCGATCGCGATGCACAAGCTGGCCTAACCTACGCGATCGCGGACGTGCCCACGCGATCGTAGAGAAAAAATTTCCAGCTGCCCAAATCAAGCCTACGCGATTGCGACCCCATTCACGCGATCGCATAGAACAAATCCACCTCTGCCCAAATTACTCTACGCGATCGCAGACCAACTTACGTGATCACGTATAAGGAAATTAAAAGAAAATACCAGCAGCTATCAGCAGTCTCCCAAAGGCCAAAAATGATCTGTTAGTCTTCCGAAACTCACCCGAGCCCCTCGGAACCTCAACCAAATATACCAACAAGTCCCAATACATCATACAAACTTAGTCGAACCTTCAAATCACACAAAACAACGCTAAAACTACGAATCATCCTCCAATTCAAGCTTAATGAAACTTAAGATTTCCAACTTCTACATTAGGTACCGAAACCTATCAAATCAAGTTCGATTGACCTCAAATTTTTCACACAAGTCATAAATGACATAACAGAGCTATGAAAATTTTCGAAACTGGATTCCGACCCCGATATCAAAAAGTCAACTCCCCGGTCAAACTTCCAAACTTAAATTCCTATTTTAGCCATTTCAAGCCTAATTTAACTACGGACTTTCAAATAAAATTACGAACACGCTCCTAAGTCCAAAATCACCATACGGAGCTGTTGGAATCGTCAAAATTCTATTACGGGGTCGTTTTATCAAAATATTGACCGAAGTCAAACTTAGCCTTTTAAAGCCAATTTAAGGAACTAATTGTTCCGATTTTAACCTAAACACTCCCAAATTTCGAACAAACTATCCCCGCAAGTCATAAATTATTAAAAGTACATACGAAAAGTTTTATTTTAGGGAACGAGATTCTAAAAGTTAAAATGACCGGTTGGGTCATTACAATACTAATTTTCCAATAAAAATTCGAAATTCACTCAAAACTCGCCCGTGGAACCCATATCTCGGAACCCGATAAAATTTACAAAATATGAACGCTCATCCAACCATACAAATTTTACCAAATTCCGACATCAACTCGACCCTCAAATCTTCAATTAAAGTCTTTGAAGATTTCTACCATTTTCAATCCAATCTTTACCCATTTGAACTTAATAATCTTTACATAAACCTTATTGGTATGTGTATGTATAAATAATACTATAACACCCAAGAATCATATTTTTAATTACCCATCTTTACTCCAACCCGAAATTGAAGAATTGGGGAAAGAAATTCTTATCTCTTTGAAGCCCTAGCAAGATCCTTGTGAAATCTTCAAATCTTAAACAAGAATTGATGGATAAATGACTAGGTCTTCACTTTATCTCTCTAAAATTCTCTCACCTCTCTCTAAAATATAAGATTTTGGCTAAAAAATGAGCTTCAAGGGCTATAAATCGAAGTTGGGTCGGGTAAAAAATTAGAAAAAATGGAAGCCCTGACACAGTTATGCGGTCGCATATGCGATCGCATAACAGGTATGCAATCCGCATATCGGCCGCATAATTTGGCCTCCAAAACTGGGCGTGACTGACCCGATCTGCGGTCATTATGCGGCCCGCATACCTGTTCTGCGGTCGCATAATGCACCGCAGAATAGGTCTGCGGTTGTAAGGCACCGCAGATTTTTCTCAAATCTTGCCCCTCTCCTGATCCACTCTGCAACCATTATGCGGTCCGCAGAGTGATAGTGGTCGCAGAAATGATCCTTTTTCCGGCAAAATCTTTTCTTTACACATCGGTGCATTGTTCAGCCCAAATAATCCGGGGTCGTCACATATAAGTCAACACCCGGTCAACCTTTTCAACTCAAATTCTAAACCTTGGAATTAAGTGTTTTAAATCATTCCAAAATCTTACCGGACTGAACCAATTACCCCGGCAAGCCAAATAACAACCGTAAATCACAATTTGAGTAGTAAATGGGGGAACGGGAATGCAATAGTCAAAACGACCGACCGGGTCGTTACACTCATTGAACGTGGTATTTATTGGAGAATTACTATTGAATTTGAGAGTTGTATAAATATATATGGGGGATCGGATTGCACGCTGCAACAGATTTATTTTAAGTTTATATGGGGGATCAGGTTGCACGATGCAACAGATTTATTTAAAGTTTATATTGGAGGAACGAGTTGCACGCCGCAATGAAAACAGGTTAATATAAGCGACCCGCCTTAGCCTCGTCACTACTTCGTCGAAGTTAGGCTCGGCACTTACCAGTACATGGGGTCGTTTGTACTGATACTACACTCTGCACTTCTTATGCAGATTTCGGAGTTGGTCCCAGCGGCGTACTGTATATTTGCCCGGATACAGCTACCAGTGGAGACTTGAGGTATAACTGCACAGCGTTTGCAGTTCTGAAGTCCCCTTCTATATTATCTCAGTTGTGTATTATATTTCAAACAACTTGAATTTTATTCAGATCTTTATATGTATTATTCTAGAAGTTCGTGCACCTGTGACATCAATTCTGGGATGGTATTTAGACATCGCTATTATTATGGATTATTCACTACATTTCAGACTTTATGTCACGACCCAAATTCTCCCTCCGTGAAACGTCGTGACGACACCTAGTCTCTACGACTAGGTAAGCCTAACACTTGCGGAAATGAAATGAAAAACATGAAAAGTTAACAACTAACAGTAACAGATATTTTAATAAGCAATTGAGATGCCGCTCGGCATATACAATAATCAACTCTCGAAATACACAAGACACTCCCAAGACCCGGAACACCGTAAGTCACAAGCTTCTACGAAGTTCTAACTGTTTTATACATCAGTGTCTAAAGAAATAGGAGAAGAATCAACATAGGGGGATATAGGAGGACTCCGAGGATCTGCGGGCGCGGGAAAATGTACCTTGAAGTTCTCCGAAACAACAACAACAACAACAACAATAACAATTTTAACTAAGGATACCGTCCCATAGTCCCAGAAGTAAATATGCAGGGGGATCTCCCGGGATACCGTCCCGTAGTCCCAAAAGTAAATATGCGGGGGGATCTCCCGGGATACCGTCCCGTAGTCCCAAAGTAAATGCACAGCGCAATCAATTACAAACGACAAGTACAGCAAGAGAAATCTACAGTCTAGACTAAGTACAAGTCAGGAAAGAAGCAGGAATTCAATAGGCATGCTGCAAAAAGTTCAATTAAGCAAATAAGGCACGTAGACATGTTATTCTAAGCTAACAGGGTAATTACGCATGCTAGTATATTTAATTAACATGGAAGCAGAGAATTTCTCAGTAAAAAAATCAATTCTTTCAACAAATATCTCGTGCACGCACTCGTCACCTCGTATACATGGCGCTCACATAGTAAAATCAATACCAAATCCTAAGGGGATTTCCCCCACATAAGGTTAGGCAAGCCACTTACCTCAAACCAAGCTCAATTAATCCGTAACAATGCTCTTTCCACAAATATCCGGCTCTGATAGCCCAAATCTAGCCAAAATCAATTACATACCATAAATACAACTATAAGAATTAATCTAGTTAACGAAATCAAAGCTAAAGCAAGAAATTGGAAAATCGCCCTAAAAGGACTCCCCGGGCCCACGACTCGAAATCGAGTAAAAGTTACCAAATATGAATACCCATTCACTCGCGAGTTCACTCATACCAAAATTATCCAAATCCGATGTCAAAATCCTAATCAAAACCCAAAAATCTTAGTTGAAGAACTTCTTCCCATTTTTTCAAATTTTCAATCCAAATTCGAAATTTAATGATTAAATTAATGATGGTTCAATAGGATATAATCAAAATCAAGTGTAGAATCATTACGCAATCGATGTCTATGAAAATCCCCCAAACTCTCATCCAAATCCGAGCTCACAAACTCAAGTTTTGATAACAAAGGCCAAACCCTCATTTTTGAAATGTTTAATACTGCCCAGTGATTCCTTAATCGCGATCGCGAAAATAGCCTCGCGATCACGAAGAACAACTTTGTTGCCCCATAACTTAACTCTACGCGAACGCGTAAAACATCACGAGAACGCGATACTCTAACTCTCATACTTACGCGATTGCGAACAACCCTACGCGTTCGCGGTGAGCAAAGTGTGTGGCCCAGCTTTGGTCCACTTAACCCTACGCGAACGCGACCTTGTCCCTGCATTCGTGAAGCACCACCTCACTTCACGACGCGTTCGCATGCCCCTGTTCGCGAACGCGAAGAAAAATTCCATCCTCTCGCCCAGCTAGCTTACGCGATCAAGGATCACCCCAGGTGATCGCGTATAAGGAATCTGGAACTCAGACACCAGAAAACTTCAGCAACCTCCTAAGTCCAAAAATCGATCCGCTTAGCATCCGAAATACACCCGAGGTCTCCGGGACCTCAACCAAACATACCAACCAGTCCTAGATAATCATACGAACTTAGTCGAGCCCTAAACTCACATCCAACAACGCTGAAATTACGAATCACCCTCCAATTCAAACTTAATGAACTTGAAACTTCAAATTTTCACAACCGATGCCGAAACCTATCAAACCACGTCCGATTGACCTCAAATTTTACACACAAGTCGTACTCAACATTATAGACCTACTCCAACTTCCGGAATCAGAATCCGACCCCGATATCAAAAGTCCACTACCGGTCAAAATCTCCAAAACATTTACTTTCGTCATTCCAAGCCTAAATGAGCTATAGACCTTCAAAACACTATCCGGACACGCCCCTAAGTCCAAAATCACCTAACGGAACTGACGGAACCGAAGAAACTCCATTCCGGATTCGTCTTCATAGAGTTCCGATTACGGTCCAAATTCTAAGGCTTAAACCTCCATTTAGGGACTAAGTGTCCCAAAACACTTCAAAAACAAAAACGAAACCTCCCGGCAAGTCACAATAGCAGAAATAGATATGGGAGAAGCAGTTAATAGGAGATCGGGACTATAACTCTCAAAACGAACGGTCAAGTCGTTACACTTTACTTCCATATTTGTTTCTTTGTTAATAATTAATTTAAAAATTATTTAAAAATGAATAATATTATTCTAACGTTGGCTTGCCTAGCAAGTGAAATGTTAGGCGCCATCACGGTCCCGAAGGTGGGAATTTTGGGTCGTGACAATATGCCAACAATAACCTTAGCAGTTAATGATTAAGAAAGTATTTGTATTATTTGTACATATCACTTAACCAAGGTTAAGTGATGATAAATGTGTACAATAAAAAAATCAATATATTTCGAAAACAAATATCCCAAATTTACTCATCTATTTTTTACCAGCCTCGTTAAAACCCCCAAAATACAAAGATATTAACTTTTAAAAATAAAAAAATTAATCAGCGGAGTACCTGCCGAAATATGTCGAAATCTTTGGCACCAAATAGTGAGAAAATATTTTTCTAAAAGCTAGCCACAAAATTCCCTCGAAAAGTTTTTTAATAGTACAAACCGCCAATAACAACAACAACAACCCAGTAAAATCTCATTATAATCAAATAAATAAATTTTAGAAATATTGTATTAGAGCACTCAATATGGGATGGCCCAATCCAGCCTAGCCCATCTCACGCGGGCTTGGCACTTAACTAGTTTGCCATAAAATAGTTAGCTCAGCGTAGCCCTATCTGGCCCCCGGGCCCCATGGGATGGCCCATTATTTTTTAAAAATATTTTTTAATTTAAGTTCTGATCTAAAATACAAAACTAAATAAATATTTATAATTCAAAATATCTTGTTAGACAGAAAGTTTTTGCAAAATTTAATAACAGACATTGTTCCAATTGATTATAATAAAACATAAAAATGGAAGACTATATTTTATTCATTAAAAATCAAAACTCAAAATAAACTAATAAAAATAATTCATGGTAATAGTGATATACCCAACACTAACACCTCATCTTCATCAAACACATTCAATTTATATGCAATATTAATTAGTTAAACATTAACAAATAACTAAATTTTAAGAACTAAGTATATTTTGATATACATCTTAATATATACAAAGACGGAAAATAAAGTTGAGATATAAATTTTGATATACACATTATTTGATGTGTTATACATAGTGATATACAAATAATATAATTATTTTTGTGTTATACACTTAGATATAAACACAACAATAAATGATCGACAATTATATTTATAATTTCATATTTTAAATATAACAAATAAGGAAAATAAGAGTTTAATATACACAAAAAAGAAAATTAAGATTGTGATATACATTTTGATATATATATAATAATATATATATATATATATATATATATATATATATATATATTATTATTATTATTATTATTGTGATATACATTTATTGGCTACTTAATGTCAATAAATAAAAAATGGGTTAATTCTAGCAATTAGTAGACTGAGTTGATATACGGTGCCAAATTCCCAAAGTATATTTAATAGGAGTATTTTTTTTATTTGGCGGCCCAGCCCAGCCTCGATCAAGCCTTGTTCTTATATGGGCTCCAAAAATCTTAGCCTGATCCTATCAATTAACAGGATAGATTGGAGGGCCAGCGGGCCAATCCCATATTGACGGCTCTACATTGTATCAACGAATACTCACCAATAATGATGTTGTTTATTATCTTTTCGTCAGAATTTACCTCAGTAAGTAAACCAACCAATCAAAGTTGAATGTTTAATTGTATTGTTTTGCTTTAAGCTTTATGTGTCTGCTTCCTTCCTACTATTGGTTTCTTATAGCTAATTAGCATATTGGATTAACAGCTTGTTTGGATGGTTGTTACACATCGTTTCATAATGTGTCGTATCGTATTGTATTATATTGTATTGTACTGTCACTATTAGAAATTTGGAAAAAACCGACCAAGGTCGACCGATCAACTTTGGTCGGTCAAAAAACCGACCAAAGTTGGTCGATTTTTCAAAATATTTTATTTTTTAATTTTTTTTTACGAAACCGACCAACTTTGGTTGGTTTTCTTTGGCGCAAAAATGCGGGAAACTATTTTTGAGTCCCACAAAATTTATTTTTCAAGAAACCGACCAACTTTGGTCGGTTTTTCAATTAAAATAAATAAAAATTAATATTAAAAAAACTGACCCAAATTGGTCGGTTAATTCGGCCGGTCATTTAAAAAAATGACCAATTTTGTTCGGTAATTTTACTTTTTAATAAAACCGATCAACTTTGATCGGTTATTTTCGTGCGAAAATACAATTAAAGAATATAAATCAAATAAAAGACAGTCTTAAAATAAAATGCACCAATGGTCTAGTGGTAGAATAGTATCCTACCACAGTATAGACCCCGGTTCGATTCCCACATGGTAAATCTTTTGATTACATAATTAAAATATCAACCAACTTTGGTCGATTTTTGTTTTTGCAATATATTTTTTTTTTGAATTTAATTGACCGACCAAAGTTGGTCGGTAATTTCTGACCAACTTTGGTCGGTATTCCTTTCCGACCCCTAAAATATCGTCCACACGTAAATGATCGCGTTACCGACCAACTTTGGTCGGTTATTGGCCATTACCGACCAACTTTGGTCGGTTTTTACCGGATTTCTAGTAGTGTGTATCGTTTGATGAATACAATGTTTGGATAGATTGTATCGTTTGTCGTTATTTCATGATACCATGCACCAGCAATATGAAAAATAAATTTGCAATATTATAAAAAATAAATATGATACGAGGTAAATTTATTATATAAAAAGGTAGAGTAAATAATAAAATAAAATAATTTAATAATAGTGAAGGGTGAGATGAGAGAAAAAGACAAGATAACGTCGCAACCACACCAAATCGATCGTTACGTAAAGTGACATATTTCGTCGTTACATAACGACGGATTTAACGATACGATACAATAAAATTAAAGTAACAACCAAAACAAATATCGTATTTAAAGTAACAATACGATACGATATAATAGGTAACGACCATCCAAACAAGCTGTAAGGTGTTGGAGTGTTGGCTTTCCTAAATAATCTATAAATAGATAAATAGTTGATATCGTCTATAAATAGATAAATAATTTAATCTTAGAAGTTAAATTAAAGTAAAAGTACTTATTAGTTAACTAACCGTGGTACTAAGCAAAAGTACTTATTAGTCAAATTAAATACTTTTCAAATCAAATTAAATAATTTAAAGAGATTCATGAGAAGATGCGTAAAATCTTTGATATATGGTAATGTTGTAATTTCTTTGACTAACCTTCCATAGACCAAAGAATTTCTTTGACCAGCTAACCAAATTTCAAGAATTGAAATTAAAAACATTTCCTAATTCGAAATAGCATTATAGTAACTTTATCTTCAAAAAGAAATTAGCAGGTTCTTAATGAACCAAATATTACTACTATATAATATGGTGATCAGAAGCATTGTAAAGTAAGTTAAAAAAAACATTCTTCTACACAAGATGGCCAAGACTTTGCTGACTCTTTTTGTGGTAGTCACCTTATTGATCGTTTCACGCGGTAAGTTTATCTTTGTCTCAATCATTTTCAATCACTTACAAATTTAAATATATGGTTGTTTAATTTTAGCATGAAGCACCTTTTACTTGTCACATGTTCATATTCTATATAATGACTAATAGTTCTCTTTTGTGATTTTCAGATGGGGTGACATGTCAGACATGTCAGACTATAACAGATTGTCGTTTTCTGACTTGTTATCCTAATTTTGTAAGTTGTATCGGTGGGAAGTGCGTATGTAAAGGTCTCTCCTTCCTTCTCTCACATGGATCCTTTCTCTCACTCTCTTTATCTTTCTCACAACTAGTCTTTGGGCAACACATAACTAAGTTTTAACATAAGCAAATTTTGATGATGCATGTGATTTAAATCTGCAGACAATATATGTATAGATATGAATTGAGAATGTGTGCCTGTAAGTAATTAACTGCAACTGAACTCACCAGTTTTGGGGGTTTGTCTCAATCACTCGTAAAGTCACATGCGATATCTATGGTTGTTTTAACATTATGCACTTTTTACTTGTCCCATATCAGCAATTTATTATAACTAAATTTTATCAGAGTTATATATGTCTTCGCAAGGTGCTAACGAGTTTTCTAATTTTCAGATCCGCCGCCAGGAACGATCATGTGTTTTGGTACATTAGATTGTGAACGTTTTATGAAATGTAAGGTTGGGTCTCCAAAATGTGTAAAACAGACATGCATTTGTAGTAATTAACTCAAGACAATACTCGTTGATCACAAAGGTGGTGGTTTGGTGCCGAGTACTTGTTGTTATTAAAAATATAGAAGTCCTTATTGGTGGATGAATATTGTATTCAATTCCATGATATTTACTTGAAGAAATAAATGGCAATAAAAATTTGCATTACCAGAAATCTTATTTCTTTGCTATTTTAGATCTTAAGTGTGTTTTATGAATATTGTTATTATATTTCTTCGGAGGGGCACATACATCGTCGGGGGAATGGAGAGTACGAATTTTGCGTCTCTAGCTAGAATGCAAGGTTGCAGCTTTAACATTAAATTATCATTCAATTCACATCATCAAAGGATTATGGTCAAGTCTATTTTAAAAAAATTTAATACCGTAAGATACAACTTGATTACTACTATTTAATCGAGTGGGTTTTATGTGTCAAAATATAT
Source organism: Nicotiana tomentosiformis (assembly GCF_000390325.3). Taxonomy (NCBI): domain Eukaryota; kingdom Viridiplantae; phylum Streptophyta; class Magnoliopsida; order Solanales; family Solanaceae; genus Nicotiana; species Nicotiana tomentosiformis. Next base: position 67,025,037 of record NC_090821.1, on the reverse strand, counting down.
TGCGAAAAAAGTTTAAATTTACAATTTATTTTTTATAACCCCGCAAAAAAAGGAAAAGCTCATTTACTTCAGATTGGCGGTATTAGAATCAAAGATAAATATAAGATTTTTATTTACTTATAAGATTATATGAATGAGTCAAAAATATAACATTCCATCTCTTACAAATATTAATGCAGTACAATTCTTGAAGGTTAGGTAACCTTGTTCGTCTTGGTTAATAATCAAGAATTGATTTCTTTTGTGCAAAACACAATTAGCTATATATTGGGTTTCACTTTCACCGAATCCTAGTGGCAAATTCACATGAACTCCTCTTGCCCACCAAATTATTGGTAGGGGCAAATTCAACCCTTTTCTTTGAACAAATAGTCGATAAAATTTATTGTTTACATTTTTTAGTCGACATATATAGATTATACACTGATTATAGATAATTACACATATATTATATTGTCATGACCCAAAATCTAACTGGTCGTGATGACACTTAACCCAACCCGCTAGGTAAGCTAATTAACAACTATCCAATTCAATGAGATTTATTAAGAGAAGAAATGATAATACAACTGCTTTTATACAAAAATTTTCCAAGGACTGGTAGTACAAATCATGAGTTTCTAAGATTTAAATTTTTACAAGACTGAACTGAATGAATTACAACATCTGTTTGAAATGTAAATGAACAGAATTCGAATCTAATGCTACCAAGGACAAGTGATAGCCATAACTAGAACGCAGGTACATCTCCAGATCCAGATCCAGATCCCGCCGTACGCAGCAACATTAGCATCCAACATCTGCACGCAAGGTGCAGTAGTGTAGTATGAGTACAACCGACCACATGTACTCAATAAGTAACAATCCTAATATTAGGTTGAAAGTAGTGACGAGCTGGAACAAGGGTTGGAGTCCAACACCAATAGCCAACAACAATTCATAACAATAAAAATGGTACAAGAAATAATTCAGAGGTAGGATACTCAATTCGTTCACAGTTACAGGAAAAATAGGCATGTTTTTCAAAGATGTCAGCAAAACTCAACTATTTTCACCAAATCACCAGAGATATGAGTAAATCTGAAACTGTAATTTTCCCCAAAAATCTTTCAACAATAAATAAGATGTTTCATTTTCAGATAGCATGAGGAAAGTGCATCTCTATACCTACATGTCAATATGCAAGTGAAATCATGAATATTACCAAAACCAGATAGCATGAGGAAAAGCATCTCTATGCCTGTATATCAAGTACGCATGACAAGCGCAATGCATCTCAGTGATGAACTCAGGTACTCACGCTCTTAAAGTACTCAATCTCATTGTCTCGTATTCTCACTCACCATGCTCAATACTCAGCATACTCAGCCACTCAGTACTGTACAGGGCAGATCCAATCTAAACACAAATAAATCCAGGGAAAATCCAACCAAAGCAATGAATCTAGGGCAGATTCAGCCCAAACATAAATAAATGCAAGGCAGATCCAACCCAATGCAAATGAATTCAGGGCAGATCCAGCCCAAAAATCCATAGCAATTGCGCCCACTATAGATGTGCAGACTCCGGAGGGGCTGATCCAGCCTAAGCGCTATAATAAGCCAAATCTTGGCATAAATCAATAAAGCTTGCTGCGGCGTGCAGTCCGATCCCATAAATTTCTCTCACAACAGGCCATTGGCCTCACTCAGTCATCAATCTCTCAAGTCTCTTGGGCTCACAACACTCATGTTAAGCAGCCCTAATCAGTGATACAAGATGTGACAATATACGATAATAAAGACTGAGATATGATACGTAAAGATGAATATGACTGAGTACATAACTGCAATTAAGCAAATAACTCAACAACAAACAACGACCACTGTGGGTCCAACTAGTACCAGCATAAAACCTAAACATGATTTCCAACATAAATCACAGCTCAAGTGCTCTAACGCATAGAGTATAGTAAAAGTGTTCAGATAAGATTGCTACACAGTTCCATGGAATCGACTAAATCACAATTCACATGGTGCACGTCCACATGCTCGTCACCTAGCATGCGCGTCACTTCAACATCAATCATATAACACGTAATTCGGGGTTTCATATCCTCAGCACCAAGTTTATAAGTGTTACTTACCTCGAACAAGCCAAATCCAATGCCGAGCAAGCCAGACGATACTCCCAAAATGCCACCCCGCACGTACCAACCTCCAATTGGCTCAAAACTATCCAAAAGCAACTCAAGAACATCAAATATTGCTAAAGGAAATAGGCCCAAATGATAAATGTCGAATCTTTAATCAAAACTGCGAAGTCAACCAAAAAGTCAAATCTAAGCTCGCACCTCGGAACCTAAAACTCACAAAATCCAATAACCCATTCAATTACGAGTCCAACCATACTAGTTTCACTCAAATCTGACTCTGAATCGATGTTCAAAACTGGGAAATTCACCCTATAAGACTTTAGACAAACCCCCCCCCCCCCCCCAATTTCTCTCTTGAAATCCTTAATCGAATGCCAAAAACAAAGATAGATTCATAAAATAAAATCAAAACCAAGTAGAGAACACTTACCCCAATCCATGTGGTGAAAATCGCCTAAATCCGAGCTCCATAGCTTCAAATATGCTAAAATGGACGAAACTTCTGAAATAGAGTACTTTATAATCACTGGGCGAATTAATGAATTGCGATCGTGAAAATACCATCCTGATCGCGAAGAAGAAAAAAATACACTGCCAAGAATTACCCTCCGCGATCGCGAATCAACCTTCGCTAACGCGAAGAACAACCATCACTGCCTCCCAACAATTACTCTACATGATTGCGTAACTATCCATGCGAACATGATGAATACATGCATCTGAACTATGCGATCACAACACAATCAGTGCTAACACGAAGAACAAACTAGCCTCTGCCCAACTCAGCTCAAATCGCAAAGCGAACGCGTGCACATTTCTATAAACGCGATACTCACTCTACAGAAACCTACGCGAATGCTTCTGAAGACTCGTGAATGCGATGAACAACTTCTCCCCAGCCATCAAACAACTCTACGCGATCGCGAACAAGGAAATCAGATGCTCGGCAGAACCAGCAATGCCAAAATGAAGGGAAAATGATCCGAATTCGATCCAAAAAATGCACCAGCCCCTCGGGACCACGTCCGAACATCCCAACAAGTCCCATATCATAACACAAACTTACTCGAGGCCTCAAATCATGCATAACAACATCGAAATGACGAATCGGACCTCGAATCGAACTTAATGAACTCTGAACTCTTTCAACTTCTAAAACTCGTGTCGAAACATATCAAATCAGCTTGGAATGAACTCAAATTTTGCACACTAGTCCCAAATGACGTAACGAAACTATTCCAATTCTCGAAACCACAATCTGAATCTAATATCCTCAAAGTCAACTATCGGTTAAACTTATGAATTTTCTAAACCTTCAAATTTCTAACTTTCGCCAATTAGTATCGAAGCCTTCTAGAAACATCCAAATGCAAATCCGGACATACGCCCGAGTCCAAAATCACCATCCGGACCTAACAGAACCGTCAAAACTCCAATCCAAGGTCAAATACTAAAAAGTCAAACTTGGTCAACTCTTCCAACTTAAAGTTTCAATCATGAAATTTATTTCTTCCAAATCGATTCCGAATAATCTGAAAACCAAACCGGCGATTCACACAAGTCATAATACATCATACAGAGCTACTCACGCCCTCAAACTACCGAGCGAAATAAAAATACTCAAAACAATCGATCGGGTCGTTACATATATATGAACTATATATAGATTATCCATTTTCCGACTATTTTTAGTTTAAGGGTTGAGCGAGGCGACTATTTAGGTTAATTCTTTTTTAAGAAAATTATTGCATCGGGGGAGGGGAAAATGAAATGAGAATGCTATGGTATTAGGCTTTTGTCACGACCCAAAATCCAACTAGTCGTGATGGCACCTAACCCAATACGCTAGGTAAGCCAGTTATCAACTATCCAATTCAAATGAAATTTAACAAGACAATTATGTAAAAGAAAATATCTAAATCTTATACATTCCTCAAGGACTAGTAGTACAAATTATGAGCTTCTAAAAATAGAGTTTATAAAGCTGGTATGAAGTAAACACATCATATGTTTGAAAAGTACATAAAACAGATTTTTATAAATCTAAGGCTACCTTGAACACGAGGCAGCTACAACCGAAATGCAGGTACATCTTCAGATCCAGCTCCCAACGAACACAGCAACATCAACAGCCAACATCTGCACGCAAGGTACAGAAGTGTAGTATGAGTACAACCGACCCCATATACTCAATAAGTAACAAACCTAACCTTAGGTTGAAAGTGGTGACGAGCTTGTACCAAGGTTGATCGAGTCCAATACCAATAGCCAACAACAGTCCATAACAACGTAAAGCAAGTAATACAAGAAGTAACTCAGAGATAAAATGCTTTAAAAAATCATGATTTTTGAAAATAGTTCTGCCTTTCAAGTGTATCAGTGAAAATCTCACGTCGTTTACCGAAGTTGCCAAAAATATAAGTAAGTTTGAAAACAGTAATTCTCTCAAAAATCCTTTCAACAATAAATAAGATGTTTCATTTTTCTTTCCAGATAGCCAGTGAAAAAATGCATCACTATGCCCGTAGGCCAATATGTGTGAGAAGTCATGAATGACGTGATACCGTACAATATGAGAAAAATACATCTCTATGTTTGTATGTCATGATGTCAATGCAATGTATCTCAGAGATGAACTCATATACTCACACTCTCAAAGTACTCAATCTCACTGTCTCACACATTCAACTCATTATGCTCAATCATTCAGTACTGTATATGGCCATTCCGGCCCAGGGACGATCCATCCCGGAATATACACATCAACTTATCATCAGTCACTCAGTACCGAGTAGGGCCAATCCAGCCCGTGGGAAAAATCCATCCCCAGGTATAAATGCTTCGGACAAGATCCATGCCCAGGGACGATCCACCCCTTAGTATAAATCAGCCGCGCTCACTGGCAGTGTGTGCAGACTCCGGAGGGGCTCCTTCAGCCCAAGCGCTATAAACTACACGGACAACTCACGTGCCATAGTATCAATATCTCAAAATCAGGCCCTCGGCCTCACTCAGTCATCAACCTTTCTAGTCTCTCGGGCTCACAATGACATGAATTAGCCCACAATGATGATATGATGTATCAATAAATAGCAACAGAGACTGAGATATGATATGCATATGAATGCGCATGACTGAGTATGTAGTGCAATGAAAGCAGATAACTCAATAGCAGAAATGACCTCAGTGGGTCCCAATAGGATAAGCATGTAGCCTAGACATGTCTTCTAACATGAATCACAGCTCGATAACTCTATTACGTAGAGATTTCATGATTTCAGATAAGTTCAGGTAACTACACAGTACCACAGATATAACGGAGTCACAGTTCACACGGTGCACGCCTACACGCCCGTTACCTAGCATGTGCGTCACCCCAAACACGTATAGTCAGGGTTCATACCCTCAGCTCCAAGATTAGAAGAGTTACTTACCTCGAACAAGCCAAATCCAATGCCGAGCAAGCTAAACAATGCTCCAGAATTTCCATTCTACGCGTATCAACCTCTAAACGCCTCATATTTCCTCAATTCAAGCCAAACGATCCGTATCTATTCAAATAACGTGCAAATAAATCACAATTTACTCCAATGCTTACAAATTAATAATTTATGAAAATTTTCTAACTCGTATGTGAATAAATTTTCATTATTTGGTGGACATCGTATGTGAATAAATTTGTACCAACTCTATACTGTCATCACTATCAGAGATTAATCTATGCTCTATTTGATATGAAACCAAAATATAAATTGCAATACAGGAGATTCATTAATTTTAAAAGATGCATCAAATCTTGATATATATGGTAATGTTGTATGTATTAGACATGTTTCTTTCACCAACCTTCCATTGACCAAAAAATGTCTTTGATCCGCTAACCAAAATTCAAGATATGAAAATTTAAAAAAACTCCTAATTGGAATTGGCATTGTATTATATAATGTGGTGCAAGAAGCATTCTTAACTCAAAAAAACATTCTTCTGCACGAGATGGCCAAGACTTTGATGTCACTGTTTTTTGTAGTCTTTTTTTTGGTCCTTTCACGCGATTAGTCTCTCTCTCTCTCTGTCTTATACAATCACATATAAAATCGTATTAAAAAGTTTCTTTCAAATGATGGCCTTTACTCAAACAACATGGTCGATTGTACTTACACATGTTAGATATATATGTGTGTGTTTTAGTATGAAACGCCTTTAACTTGTCATATGTTCTCTCTCTCTCTCTCTCGTATTCAATCACTTATCAACACAATATTAAGTTATAACATTAGCATCTTTTAGTAATTTCATTTGAAAAGGCTATAAAGATTTCGTTAAAGTGACGGGGTTTCTTTAAACAACATGATCAGAGGCGGATTTAGAATTTAAATTTTATGGGTTCAACTTTTAATATTTATAAAATTGAATCCGTTATATATACTTACTTTTAAAATTATAGGTTCATGTCTACTATTTATTACAATTTCAGTGAAGTTTACACATAAATTTAGGATACACTCCGAATGTTATAGGTTCAGTTAAACTCGTACCTACGAGGGTATATCCGCCCCTAAACATGATGGAGTAGCAAGTATGCATATATCGCTCATAAATGTTGACAATTTATATAGGAGTAACTAAATTCTTCAAAAATTTATATCTTGTGCAAAATACTAACAAGTTTTGTAATTTTCATATGCGATGACAGGAGAGAGGTGTAAGACTAAAGAAGATTGTCATTTGAACTGTAGAGGTGGGATTCCATTCTGTGTAGAAGGGACTTGCGTATGTATTTGAAACAAGACATGCAGTTCAAGTGGCAATTATCGACTTTGCAGGAATCTTGGATTATATTTTAAGAAGCATCACTGTATAAGTTAATCTTTACTTGACTAAATAAATGGCAATAAAACTTGCTAGTTGCGTCATGATCAGAAAATTTTGTTTATTTTAGATCTTGAATCATTTAAAAAAAATCCGGTGCACAAGGTATTTTGCGTTCATGCAGGGTCCGGGAAAAGACCAATCCCAAGGGGTATGATGTAACCATCCTACCCTATGTAAGCATTAGTAGCTGCTTTCACGACTCGACTGAAAGGGCGCCTGTCTGGGCTCAGAGAAATGGAGAAGTATGGGTTTTGCACCTTAAAAGCGAGCTCATCTAATTTGCAACAATACAAAAAAAAAATTTAATAATCAAAAGACTTGTTAATTAGCAGGTGACAAAGTTGGTGTCTCTGGGATGCATGCATTCTAGACCTAAAAACTTAAATGTTGATATATATATAATGTAACGACCCGATCGGTCGTTTTGAGAGTTATAACCCCGATCCCCTATTAACTGCTTCTCCCATATTTATTTCTGCTATTGTGACTTGTCGGGAGTGTTTTGGGACACTTAGTCACTAAATGGAGGTTTAAGCCTTAGGATTTTAACCATAGTCGGAATTGTATGAAGACGACTCTGGAATAGAGTTCTATCGGTTCCGTTAGCTCCGTTAGGTGATTTTGGACTTGGAGGTGTGTCCGGATAGTATTTTATAGGTCTGTAGCTCATTTAGGCTTGAAATGGCGAAAGTCAAAGTTTTGGAGATTTTGACCGGTAGTGAACTTTTTGAGATCGGGGTCGGATTCCAATTCCGGAATTTGGAGTAGGTACAAAAAGATTACCGCGAGGAGAGTAAGGATCATCGATAATGTGAAAAGATGCAAAGATGAAAAGGTAAAACATCTATATGTAGATCGCTGTAGATCCAATTCTTAGTACTCCCCTAAAGGGGGAATATGGAGTGATGTGACATTAAGTCAGAATTAAGCGGTTCCAGTAACTATTGAATGGTAAAAGAATGCGATAAAAATGGAAAAAGGGATGAGATTGCACTGATTCAAATCCTACAGATATGCTACGATTCCAGAACATTATGCAAACACTCCAAAATGACCTATGGACCTCCAAATCCACTTCCGGACGCGCTGCCAATACCGGAATCACCATACAGAGCTATTTGCAAACTCGAAATTCCAAACGGATATCGATAACATTGAAATGCACTTCAACACAAATTTATGGAATTCTTCCAAAATGCTAACTTCCACAATAGGTGCCGAAACGCTCCCGGGCCATCCAAAACCTGATCCGAACATACGCCCAAGTTCGAAGTCATCATACAACCTGCTGGAACCTTCAAATCCCGATTCCGAGGCCGTTTACTCTAAAATCCAATCTTAGTCGATTCTTCCAACTTAAGGCTTTCGAATTGAGAATTTTCTTTCCAAACCGACTCTGAACTTCCCGAAATTTAATTCTGACCACACGTACAAGTCGTAATACCTGAAGTGAAGCTACTCATGGCTTCAAACTGTTGAACGACGTGCTAGGGCTTAAAATGACCGATTGGATTGCTATAGAAATACTCAATGATAATCCAATATTATTTACTAACAATAATCACATGTGACTTACCTCAAGTTTCCTCGTGAGTTCTCTCTGAAAAAGCGTCCAAAACCGAGTTAAAAATGTCCAAAATGACAAAAATATTGAAACCCCTCTGTTTTGTAATTTGGTCAGTGCTTTCGCACCTACGGAAACTTAGCCGCTTCTACGGTCTCGCAGGTGCGACAAAACAACCACTTCTGCGGTCTGCCCAAGCCAGCACTGCCTCCGCTTCTGCGCCCTTCTCGTTTGCATATGCGGTCACGCAGGTACCTCACCATCCCCCTTTCTACTTGTGCGAGTCCACACTCGCTTATGCAAGTCCGCACCTGCGGTCAGTCCCTCCGTAGGTGCGATGACACCAGAAGCTGCAAATTTTCAGAATTCACCTAAGTTTAAAAATTGATCCGATTTCGATTCGAATCACACTCGGGTTACTTGGGACCCTATCCTAATATACCAACAAGTCCTAAAATATCATACGGACTTAATCGAAACCTCATATCACATCAAATAACTCTAAAATCACTAATCACACCTATCAAATCAAGTCCGATTGACCTCAAATTTTGCACACAACTCATAAATGACATAACAGACCTATGAAAATTTTCAGAATTGGATTCCGACTCCGATATCAAAAAGTCAACTCCCCGGTCAAACTTCCAAACTTAAATTTTTATTTTACCCATATCAAGCCTAATTTAGCTACGAACTTCCAAAAAAAATTCCGGACACGCTCCTAAGTCCAAAATGACCATACAGAGCTATTGGAAATCCTCAAAACTCTATTACGGGGTCGTTTACACATTAGTCAATATTCGGTCAACCTTTTCAATTTAAGTTTTCAATCTTGAGACTAAGTGTCTCAATTCATTCTGATATCTCTCCGGACTCGAACTGACTACCCCGGCAAGTCACAATACAGCTATAAAGTATAGAATGAGCAGTAAATGGAAGAATGATGCTACAACTCTCAAAACGACCGTCCGGATCGTTACAATTACAGTAATTTTCTCTTTAGAAAGAAATTTGCAGGTTATTAATGAACTAGATATTATATAATGTTGTAATGAGAAGCAGTCTGAAGTCAAAACAAAACCATTCTTCTACACAAGAAAGATGGCCAAGACTTTGATGAATCTGTTTTTGGTAGTGGCCTTCTTGGTCATTTCAGGCGGTCAGTCCATACCCCATTCCCCCCCCTCCCCCCTCCCCCCTTTGGAGTGGGTATTGTTTAGACTTGTTAGAAATAGTTTAAGAAGGATGTACACAAAATTTGAAGTAATTTAATGAAGATTTAGACTACTTTTGAATAAGTAGTGCAACTGAAAATCGTGAAATAAGTTCGTCGCGCTTGTATAAAAGTGTACAATAGTGCATAAGAGATATTTATATATCTATATACACTATTATATAATATTATAAACTATTATACAAAAATCGGGGGTTTACGTGTCACGCCCCAACCTCAGGAAGCGTGACCGACGCTCAACCGATTAAACCCGTCCGAACAAGCCTGTTAGATACTTTCTATCCAACTCACCTATGATCAAGAAAAGACGTGATTTCATTAATTAGACAATAGGAAGTTTATTCATACAATATTAAATCGTTTCATTAGTTACCCCACTATTAAGTCCCAAAATACACAAATTCTTATAGTCTAAGTGGAACAAGTGATCAAACACAACACAACTTGCTTAACATTCCCAACACTTATATACAACCTACATAGTGTCTACGGAGCCTCTAAAAATACAAAAGAGTGTAAAGAAGATGCCGGCAACAAGACCCCAGATAGAGAAGAGGGATGGTGGGTCCAACTCAAACTTCTTTTCCCCATTTGCCTTGTTTTCTCGTTTAAAATTGTTCTCCAAATAAACATTTTATAATGAAGCTAACAATAATCATTGCCACATTAAAAGTATTATCTAGTCCAACTGTTTTTGAATATTATGAGAAACAATTATGGTTACATGTATGAGAAATTATTTTCTTGAATGTGAGATTATTTTTTAAACTTCGTATATAGGAACACCCCAACAGAATGATAGGGTAAAAAAAAAAAGTATCGTCATATCTTGAATATAACCCAAATTTTATGTTTGTCTTACAAAAATTCTAACATAAATTATAACCTTAGTAAAGTTTAATTAAGTTATGATTTGATTTTACTATGTTGGTACCTTACTATAGCTGGCTCCGTTCTGTGGGTGACTTTTCGGGGCGGACTGGGCTCCGGCCTGCTAAGTATCTGGGCTTGACTCTGCAACTGAGCTATTGCTACTTGTTGAGCTTGCAACATTTCGAAAATCATACACAAGATGATTTCGTTTTACTCAACGTTATGGGTGTCTCGAGCAACAGATCGAGTACCACCATGAATGTTATTTTCAGGTTCAGAACATTCGTTTGTCTCAATGGCCACATGCGAATTAACGTCTAAAGGTACTTCGACTTGAACCCCAACGGCATCGACAAGCGGCCTTTTGCCTCTGGGCGTCAAGTTGTTGTTCTCATGTTGAAGGCCAGCTTCGTTGTCTATAAGTAAGGCCATTAATTGGGAGTTCGTCGTTGCTAATTTGAAATCGAATACACCTCCAAAAACAAGAATAAAATAGTGTGTTTTATAGAGATTCGTGTCAAATAACCACTGTTATCCTTAGCCCTACGGTGGGCGCCAAACTGTTTACCCGAAAAACGGATAGAGTTGAATTTATATGTAGTTCTAAGGATATGCGGTATAACTTGATACAAATCGTAAAGGGAAGTAGAAATATCGACTATTGACCATAAGGAATGAAATATAAGCTAACTTGAACAGAGGATGATTTATGAACAAACAAGATGAAATAATGTATGAAGCTAAAAAGGATAATCCTCCAATATAGGAATGCCTCAACAGTATTTTAGTTGCAGTGGATGAATGATTAGATGGATCCTTACAAAGATAATATCCATCCCTCTTATAGTGGAGGGATCCTACTTTAGATATAATTAAAAATACATAGTGGAAAACCCATGATAAATCAGCTTTTCCCTAATTTCCGCCGAGATTCTCTACCTTAGTGCGGTTGTAACAACTCTTGTCTATGAGCTCGGTATAGACCCGAGCTCGATATTGACTCGAGCTCGGTATTAACTCGAGATCGATTTTGACTCGGGGCCCCGCTATTGATTCAGGCTCAGCATTTGTCGGTCTTTGCCTCTAAAGCTCGATAACGTTGCTTCGCATCATGGTTCGATTTGGATTCGAGCTTGATAATGACTTCGAGCTCGGTATTGATCGGTCCCTAAAACTCGAAACTCGGTAACCCGACTTCGGATCTTACCCCGAAATTATGAAGACGCTCTTCGGTCCATTTTGTTCCCATCTTGACCAGTCGTACAAAGGATGAAATCAGTTTCGACCGTATACAATAGTAATGCAAAACTTCATATTTACTTTGGCATAAGCGTTAAATCATCGGCAAATAATAGGTGTGATAGGTTGGGACCTTTATTGCTAATAGTTATTGGGTCCCAATTGAGGGTGTCTACTTGGTATGAAATAACTCTGAGAAAGCATTTCCATGTACAGAATGAAAATGTACGGTGACATATGATCTCCTTGTCGAATTCCCCTACTAGGGCTAAAATACGAAGTGGTGGTTCCATTAACAAGAACTGCAATACTACTCAGTTATGTAGTGCATGATAAGCTTGGATATAATAGGAGGAAATTTAAAGAAATTCAACATACGATAAATGAAGGACCATTCAAGCCGATCAAAAGCCTTTTCAAGATCTATTTTTAGTAACATATAAGCTTTTTTCCCTCTTAATGTTTTAAAATGAAAAAGCAGTTCTTGAATTATTAAAGCATTATCGCTAGGCCTTCTTCCTTTACTGAAGATCGATTGCATTGGGTTGATGAGGGAGGGTAAGAAAGGCTTAATTCTATTAGCTATAATTTTGGTAATGATTTTGTACGAAGTATTACATATACTAATGGGTCTAAAATTATTGAGATTGTTTGCGTTTGGAATTTTTGGAATGAGGCAAAGGTAGATATTATTTGTACCATTAGGCAAGCATTGATTTTTGAAGATATCCTGGTAGAATTTGATAATTGACGGAGCGATAATTTTCCAATATTTTTGGTAGAAGAAGGGATGCAAACCGTCTGGGCCAGGAGCCTTAAATGGTTTGAGTGAAAATAAAGCTCGAGTTATTTCATTTTCCATGACTGGTTTATCAAGGGAAGAGAGGTCCACTATTGAGTGACTTTGGCAGTCATTTTTGATTAAATTCCAGTTGGAATTTTCGTGGGAAGTTGAGAACATTTGTTGGAAGTGTGAGAGAACATGTTGAAGGATGGAGTTATGATCTTGGATCCACTGCCCATTATTATCTTTGTAGCAAATTATTTTATTCCTCCTCCTTCTATTAGTTGCGGCTATGTGAAAATAGCTTGTGTTATCATCACTCTCATTTAACCACATAACTCTCGATCTAAGTTTCCAATAATTTTCCTCCATTTTGAGTATGTTATTGAATTCTTGTCGAAGGTTTTCCTCAAGGTTAAGAAGAAAGGAGCTATTAGGGTAGTTTAAGGACTTTTGGATACCCTTTAGTCTTGCTAATAAGTTTCTTTTTTTTTCTAAAGATATCCCCAAATGTATTATTTTTCCAAAAAAAATTGAGGCGGCTGTTTCAAGGTCATTGTCTTTCCAGCTACTTTGTACAAGGTCTATAAATTGGGGGTGTCTACACCAAATAGTTTCGAGGCGAAAAAGTTTTTTATTACAAACAACAGGTTTGGGAATTAGTTGTACTAGGAGAGGGTTATGGTCATAGTAGATTTTTGGCAAGTGAAATATACTAGCATTTGGGAATAATTTTAGCCACTGATCGTTGGCAAATACTTTATCTAAACGTTCCATATTTAAACCCTTACCTTTGCTACATAATTAAACCCTTACCTTTGCTACGCTTATTTGACCAAGTATCTTTGCATCCCTTGTAACCAAGGTCTAAGAATTGGCAGTTGTTAATGATAGACCATATGTGTTTGGACTTTGGATCTTCTCTTATTAATAGGTCTTCCACCAAATATTTCGTTTTGAGACATAGCATCATTGAAGTCTCCCCCCAATTAACAAAGGCCTATTATAGTTGTTACTAGTGTTAGCTAAGTTATTCCATAATAAATCCCTAGTGTCCTTGTTAGTGCTTGCATAAATTAAAGAAAATAACCAAGAGTTTCGTGAAGGAAGTACCTCTATGGTGGCCGAGATTTCTTGGTTTCTCCTAACGATGTTGTTGACATTAATGGACGTGTGATCCTAGAGGACCACCATGCCTCCAGCTTGACCTTCTGCCGGAATTTCAATCATGTCCGTCAAGCCATATCCATTGAGAAGGGAAACATGTGACTCCATTCTCGTCGCTAACAAGGTAACCAAGCTCGGTCGATGAGTGTGCACCAATTCCCTAAAATTCCTTCTGAAATTATCGTTATTTCCTCCCCTAATGTTCCAAATAATAAAGTTGGTAGCTCTATTCATGTTGGTGGTTTGGTTTGTTGTATTCCCGTTCTCCCTCACTGGTACCGGGTGATTCCTCATTAAGCTTGGTACCAGAATCATTGCATGCTTTCCTACTGTTGGGTCCTGAGGTGGCCTTTTCTCCATTGTACACTTGTAGAGTGTCGGAGGACAACTGAGAATCTTCCTCTGATCTTGCATCTCCGTGAAGATGAATATTCTTACCCCATTTAGGCTTGAGGATTCTACCACCAATTCTTGTGGTATTTGGTGATTTTCCTGCTCCCCTAACATTTGTTCGTCTGGTCCTGGTGATGGAACCAAGGGGTGAGGTGATGGTGGAGTATGGTTGTGAGGGGGAGTAAGAGGGGTTTGTGGATAGGTTTGGGGAGCTGCATGGTTGCTCTGAGCATCGCATTGGATGAAGATGGGTTTGTGGCTGGACGTTGCTACTGGATGGAAGAATGGGAGATCTTGTGGTAGATTTTGTGTTAGTAGAGGGACGTAATGATGTGGTAGATTCCATTGTTCACATTTTGGTTCATATTCGGGGCTAGTTGGCTTATGATGTTGTTGATCCATACATGGTTCATATAGTTGTTCATTGCAAGTTGCATTCCCTCTGACACTAGTTGTGTAAGGTAGTGGGAGTTTTGAAGAACTATTACTGCCTCCGGCCGTTTATCATCACATTCAAGGTTATTGCATGTCTCACAAGACCTAATTCTATCCAAGATAGGGGTTGATGATTTTGGGGTGGTGGAAATTGGATATAGTAAACTTGTGGATGTGGCATGTTGGGTGGGAATTGCGGGGGATTTGGCATTGCTTTTGTTCTTTGGTGTCTTAGGCTTTGAAGTAATCTGCTCCTTCTCCTTAAGGTGATAGGAGTTCTCGGCATTATTGGTAGTGATTTTTATAGGAGAAGAAGGTTCAGAAATTAAAGGCTTGTTTGAGTTGCCCAAAGATCCTTCAATGATTAAAGGATCTATTTGCATGTCTTTTGGGTGGGTTAGCGTGGGGGTATATTTAAGATTTCTTCTAATTGGTTTTGGGGCACGTGGAGTTCCCTATTTGCCATTTGGGTGGCATGCTCATTATTAATGGCCAAGTGTGGCCCCACAAATTTCTCATGCATAGTAGGGATAGGAAGACTTTCTTTAGTAGTGTCATTAGTAGTCATTAACCATCTCTATGTCATAGGTATTCCTAATGTTAGGAGTGTTTTCTAGTCGGTAATCATCTGCCTCCTTTTTAATAGTTTTAGGCGTGCCCTTCCCAGAATTGTCCACGTGGCTATTTTGCATGTCAAGATTATCTGGGTGGTAGTTTCTAATTATAGATTTTATTTTGAAGAGGAATAACCTCTGGTTTAGCCAAAACCGTTGGCTGCTCATGTAGAATTGTGAAGTTGTTTTCTAGTTTAAGCAAGTTTTTAGATTTAGAACAATCATCATAAGAGTTAATTGAATTGTCACGACTTTTGTTATTAAGGAACTGAGTGATTAGGTACTTACCTGTGTTTGCATCGAAGATTTTAACTGCTATACCTGGCGATGTAGGCGTTTTTTCTTGCTTGGATTGGTTCACCAATGAAGATTTTTTCTTTGTGGGGAAGGTAACCGTTTGCCATGCTCCTTCATCTTGTTGTCGTGTGTTTAATGCCCTTTCTTCCTGAATGATGGGATTAATTTGTGGGTCTCCTGTCGATATTGTTTTTTTTTCAAAGCAATTCCCCGCTACATGTCCCAAATGGCCACAGTTTTTGCATAGGATTTTTTCACCTTCGTAGAGGATTTGTTGTTTGTGTGATCCTATGTAAATGAAGGGTTTAACGGGTACATTGAGGGGAAGTTCAACACATATCCTAGCATAGCGACTCCTTAGGGTAGATGATGGACAAGCATCAACTTTTAGTAGCCGGCCGGTTGTCTTGCCTATTTTCTTTAGGAATTCTCCATCATAAATTTATGTGGGGAGTTGTGGGAGTCTTAACCAGACGGCTGTGTAGATTTCTTTAGCTTTTGTATCCACAAAGTTTGGCTCCCATCTTTGGACAGACAAGAATTGGCCATTGATGAACCATGGACCATGTTGTAAAGCTATGATCATATTCTCCTCTTTTTGGAATTTGACTGTGTAGTAGTCATTGCCAAGATCTTTTAGAGGGAAGTTTTCTGTGGGTTTCCATAGTCCTATAATTTTTTGCTTTAGATAGTTGTGTAGAATACGCCGTTCTTGGAGTTTTATGATTACAGAGTATCTCCATGGTTGGTGTATTCGTTGAAGCTCCTCACATGAAAGATCTATGTGGAAGTTTGATGACTGTTTGTGGTCATTAGGGTTCCTCACTGTTCTGGTAGCAGTTCCTCAGCCGTTTGGCTTCCCCATTCGGATTGTATGGAAATTTGTGAGACTAGATTGTTAGCCATTAATATGCTTTTGAAGGTGATAGGGTCAGAATACGAAGTGGCAGTGGCTTTGTCAGGGGACTTGGGGGGTAATTGAAGAGTTGTTTCAGATGATGACATTTTGGATATTTCTGGCTAATTAATGAAGGTTGTCGATGAAGTTGAAACGGTTCAGTGGAAAGAGAGGAAAACTAGAGAGAAGTTAGAGCTTCTCTCACTAAAATTTAACTGATGTCTTCTTCTATCGTTTCATGCGGTAAGTATATTGGACTCAAAATTTGAAGCTATAATCTTTTAAAATTATTGGCTTATAAATTAATAATTGCACATATTAAATAGATTTTCAACCCTACCAAGGTTACTGTGCCAGTGATCAACACATAACTATCAAAATGTACAATGCTTTTGGTATGCAGGATATTTGCATTAGTGCTATCTATGCTAAATGCAAATCCAAAGACAGGAGGGACCTTTGGCACTCTCTTGAACAAGGTAATATGGTGATTGATGTTCCTTGGTGCACAGTGACGGATCCAGGTTTTTGTGCAAGCAGATTCAATTTTAGAAGTATATAAATTTAGTGATAAAATAATAGTTGTCAAGTGAGTTCAAATAAAATATTTATGCAAAATTTACACAGCTTTAATCCTAATTTAATTATACTATATACAGTATTATATTTTTGTGAAACGGGTTCAGTTGAACCCGCATGCAACCACTTGGGTCCGTCACTGCCACTGTTGGTGCATAAGGGGGGAGGGGGTGTTTCAAAACATGGGTCTGCCACTGCCACTGTTGGTGCACAAGGGGGGTTGGGGGGGGGGGGTGGGGGAATTTCAATATTATTATGGATCCTGATGAAAAACTTGGGGTAAGCCTCACAGAATGTATAGAAGCTTGGAGTTTCAAACATGTATGACCACCCTTGAAGCTCCTGGTAGCTCTTTATTATTACAGCTTGAAGCTCCTCCTTTTGTTAGGGGTGATGTCCTCCTTTTGATTCCTCTAATCCCGATAAAGAGTGTTCAATATGTGTTATATACTTCTAAAACGTAATATTTTATCTATATACATAGTGTAATTTTTCGACGAAGGTGACCACCCTTATGACCATGTGGCTTCGCCACTGATCGCAATATAAGATAATACTTGTCAAAATAAATGGCAATAATAATTAGTTTATTGCAATATGAATCAAGACATAATCATATGAGACAATTGATTACTAATTCTGTAATTATTATTGATTTTATAATTGTAAGATCAACACAAAATTTAACTAATCTTTACAAGGAATATCGGATGTACCAATGGTAATTATCGACTGGGAAAATAAACCATTAAAATATAGATGGTTTTGCCGACGGAAAAGATTAGAAATGTGAAAATATTAACGTCTAAGCTTTAAAAATCATCGGCCAACTACATTCGTCAAAATCTAACAAAAATATCTTGCGCCAAATTAAGTCCACCCCAAAAATCTCTCGGAAAGATTTTTAATGGAACAAGTCGTCGATAAATTAGAACATCTCTCCGTTCACTTTTAGTTGTTGTTAAACTAAATTACAGAGCAAGAACGATAAATTGTGTGTACCTTGTTACACGCAGCGGAAATCGTTATAATTGCCACCAAGAAATTGCTCCCAAATATACTTTGAATCACTAGGAAACAAAATTAATATTTCATCAATTAAATGCCCTAACTAGTATGTATTTTTCGTGTTGAAAGGATTAGTCAGAGAGAAAATTTCTATGCTTAAGAAGTTATGTATTTTCTCTTTAACATAAATAGGCAAAATAATAGCGATTAAGGAAGAAAACTCACCACTCAATTTTGCACGTTTACTTTAGTGAGAGTTTGTGATTGTGTGGTAACTTCTCTTAATCTCTCTTACTTATATCTCCTAACTGGGTTGGGTCAGCCCACACGAAGCGACCCACGACCCATAATCCAACATCTCCCAATTCGCTCATAGTGGGCTAGACCGATGTCTTTGACACACAATTCATACTGGCAAATAGTTGGTGCGAACTGCGAGCACTAAGAGCTATAACATTCCAAAACCAATTAAGGTTGTCCTAAAGCTCTATGTAGAAATCCAATCACATACGTAAAGGATTCACTACTAGGATGAGGATCATATTACTCGCAATATCCCAGGCATCATTCGCTACTCCTATAGCTTGTTATCCGATCCCTCATCCTCGAAAAGAGGTGAACTCGAGTTTATGTATAATTTTATCCACAATTACACTTGTTACCCTATGATAAGTGTAATGGTCAACATATGAATATAAGTTATATTATTTATTTTAGTTGTCTTCCCTTTCTACTCGAAACTATCCATCCCAGATCAACTGTTTTCCTAGACATGCACTGCATTGTCGAATGACTTATCGCAATCGGTGACGTGCTAAAGTAGCAATATCGATTGGCACTTCAAGAAACAGTAAAAGGTCAAAGGGTATTCCAATAAAAGTTAATATAACTTTTGGGATCTCACACAATGAAGAAGCAGAGATCAATTCTTCTATTATCCCATTGGTCGTTAGCACACGTGGTATGAAACACGTGTTACAGTGTTCTCACCATATATTAGTGCGCATGTCTAATTATTTTACTCATTCAACACCATACAGATCTTGGTCTAGATACCTACAAATATCTTAACCCGAATTTCTCAATTCAATAATCCTCAATTCATCTTCTTAGA
Organism: Nicotiana tomentosiformis; assembly: GCF_000390325.3. Taxonomy (NCBI): domain Eukaryota; kingdom Viridiplantae; phylum Streptophyta; class Magnoliopsida; order Solanales; family Solanaceae; genus Nicotiana; species Nicotiana tomentosiformis. Next base: position 67,005,829 of record NC_090821.1, on the reverse strand, counting down.
GAAACTCGCATCTGGCTTACAAAACAAGTCATAATTCAATGGTAGAATTTACAACTCTGACTAGTTGTCAAGACTGACCTTTACAAGTAAAATATGACCTCACACTATTCAAGGTTCTATAAGGTCTCATCTCTTCACGATTCTCAACGTAAGAGGCGATTACTCGTGTGTAAGAGTTAATCTTGCGACTTGTTTAACACACTATATGAATAAAATATCATAACATGCATACTAGATATGAACATAAATTCAAGAGTAAAATATTGATGAGTATATTATAATAATCAATTCATTTTACAATACATAAATATGGTCATATCCTTCGCAAACCTAGAGCCATAACATACTTCTCAAACAGGTCTCTAGATATCGCCTTTGTAAAAGGATCAACTGTCATACTTTGCATAGGAATGTACTAGGATCTTTTGTGTTTGCAATAGCCGCTTGACTATCACAATAAAGAGTCATTGGACCCTAATAATTCTTTGTAATATCCAGATGTTCAAAGAATCTCTTCAACCAAACAGCTTCTTATATTGCAGATGCACAAGCCACGAACTTAGCTTCCATCGTCGAAAGGGCAGTACAAGTTTGTTTCTTATTTTTTCATGAAATAACACTACCATTAAGTAAGAAAAGATAATCGGATGATGATTTTCTATCATTCCGGTCACCAGCCCAATCAGCATCTATATATCCTCTCAAGTTTAAATCATTTTCACTATAATATAGTGAATAATTTGCAGTTCCCTTCAGGTATCTGTAAATTCTCTTCACAGCTTTCCAATGATCTCTTCCAAGTTTGGATTGATACCTGCTAACCAGACCTACGGCATAACAAATGTATGGGCGAGTACACATCATAGCGTACATCAAGCTCCCGACAGCACTTGAATATAGAACTCAAGACATGTCTTCTGTTTCATTTTCAGTCTTGGGACATATTTCAAGGTTTAAAGTTTTATATCTCGCTATAGGATTATCCATGTATTTGCAATTATTCATGCGAAAACGCTCCGAAACTTTTTTTTATATAAGTTTCTTGAGATAGACTCAATAACCTTTTGGAACGGTCTCTTTGGATCTTAACTCCAAGGATATAGTCTGCCTCACCCATATCTTTCATGTCAAATGACTTTAAAAACCATGACTTGATAGTTTTCAAATACTCCAAATTGTTTCCGGCCAATAAAATATTATCCACGTAAAGAGAAAGAATTACAAAACCCCCATTAGGCTTCTTCACATAAATGTAGTGGTATTCATTGATCATGGTGAAATCATACGAGATCACTTCCTTGTGAAATCTCAAATACCATTGCCTTGAAGATTGCTTCAGGCCATAAATAGATCTTTTCAATTTACAGACCTTATTTTCTTGGCCTTTAACGATGAAGCCTGCAAGTTGTTCCATGTATATTTTCTCGTTTAGTTCTCCATTGAGAAAAGTTGTCTTCATGCCTGTGTGGTATAATTCCAAATCCAAACGTGTAACAATAGCTTAAAGTAAGCGAATTGAGGTAAACTTCACAACTGGTGAAAATGTTTCTTCATAAAGCTTCTTAAGTAAAGCATTTTGCTACTTATCGTGCCTTGTTTTCTATTGACCCATCCGCTTAGCTTTTAACTTTGAGAACCCATTTGTTCTCAACGGCTCTACGCCCAGGCGGAAGTTTAACTAGATCCCAGACTTTGTTGATTTTCATAGATCCTAATTATTCTTTTATTGCTTTTATCCACTCATCTTTTTCTGGGCTCGATAAACCCTCAGTCACAGACATTGGCTCATCCATTTCTATAGAAGATACCAAGAAAATGTAATCTTCAATCTCATAAGTACATAAGTACTCTTTCGTAATTAGATAATTCAGCTCCTTTTAACAGAAAAATGTGTACATGTTCAGGAATGGAAGTATCAAAACCCATTTTAAATTCCTTAAACTCCCTAAATTTCTTTTCTCCCTCTCTTCGTTCCGCTCTCTGATCCCTTAACGCATTTTGCATCGCTCTCGAGACATTCCAGATGAGTTCAGACTCCGAGTCTGAATTATTATAGAAATAAGTCCTGCGATGATGCATCCTTCTACGTTTTCCTTCCTCGACTTTGAGAAGTCCCAGTTGGAGTAATTCGAGCTTGTCTCTGTTCAACCATGTCTGAAATAGGACCAAGGAAACAATAAGAACGGCTACAACCATTCAATGTGATAACATATGTCACAATAATTCGTAGAAGTATATCAATATAAAAGATTAGAGCCAAAATAATTAATTTGAAGGATAAGAAAGACTTAAGTAAGTTTCTTTTCTTAAGTTACAACGTGTTGATTGAAGACCAACTCATTCAAACAAAATACAACACACAGATGTAAATTTTTAGACAAAGCATTTGTGCCTTACTGTCTTAACTTCATAATTGGAACAAATATAGAGGCAATCTCATGACCAAAGTCACAAACAAATAGACAGTTCCAATTAAATATACAGTTACAAATAAAAATATTTCACAATTCCATAAAATGACAAAAACATTTATACTAAATACATAGGCTCCAGCAATGAACCTTTGTTCATAAGCTTTTGAAGATAGGTTATATTCTTTGTAGGCATCTAAAAATCCCACTCCAAACACCACCAAAAACGTTATTTTCAAATAATAGACTAATCTTGGTTTCTTTAGTTACATATATCTAGTAATTAAGTAATTCCATTGAAGAAATAAGAATCTGGAGTCAACTTGTCACGACCCGGAATCCCAAACTCAGGTTTGTGATGGCACCTAACATCCACTGCTAGAAAAACCGACGTGAGATAAATAAATAGCCAATTTTTAGCAGTTAAAACATAATGATGATATACAACGAGAAATAGAAACTCAATCTGATACAGTACCAACATAAGTCACGTAATAATATCTACTCCCAAATATTCGGAGTCACGAGTACATAAGAAACTAGAAGCCAATTTTGGCTATGAATCCCTTCAGGACCTGAACTGGCCCAACGGGTACGGCCTCAGCTGGGACCTCCTCCTCATGATCAATCTGAGGCTTCACTGCGGTTGTTGCTGCTTGAGCTCTAGGCTGAGCTCTGCCTCTGGCTTGTCCTCTCGCTCGACCTAATGATGATATACAAGGAGAAATAGAAACCCAATATGATACAGTACCTACATAATTCACGCAATAATATCTGCTCCCAAAGACCCGGAGTCACAAGTATACGCGCAACTAGAAGCCTACAAATAGAGTCTTAAATAAGTACAACTGTTTCGAAGAAAATGAATAGTAAAAGTGGGAAGAGGAAGGTGACTTCAAGGTCTGCAGATGCTAGTAGATCTACCTCAAGTCTCCATATGCAATAATCTGAGCTGATGCACCTCACGCACCACTGGGACAAATTCCAGGATCTGCACAATAAGTGCAGAAGTGCAGTATGGGTACAACAGACTCAATGTACTTTGTAAGTTCCGAGCCTAACCTCGATGATGTAACGACCTAACTGGTCGTTTCAAGAGTCATAGCCCCGTTTTCCCTATTTCTACTTATTTATGTGTTGTTCAGTTGTGTTGAGTTGTATCGAGTTAGTAGGTTTGGGTTCAGAGTAGTTTTGGAGTGAAAGTTGACTTATGAATAAACGAGTTTGGACTTGTATTTTTATGATTCGGTTAGCTTCGTTGAGTTATTTTAGACTAAGGAGTGTTTCCGGAATGTAATTTGGAGGTCCGTGGTAGAATTAGGTTTGAATTGGCAAAAGTAGGAAATTTGGCGATTTCGGTCGGCAGTGAAAAATTTGATATCGTAGTCGGAATGGAATTTTGGAAGTTGGAGTAGGTTCGTAGTGTCATTTGTGATGTGTGTGCAAAATTTGAGGTCATTCGGACATGGTTTGAAAGGTTTCGGCGTCGTTGGTGAATTTTGGAAGTTTAGAAGTTTTAAGGCTTAAATCTGAGGTTGAATTGGTGTTTTGGTGTTGTTTTGGGTGTTCCGAAGGCTCTACTAAGTTCGGGTAGTGGTATATGACTTGTGTAAATTATTGGTTGAGGTCCCGAGGGGCTCGGGATGATTTCGGATGGGTATCTGGGAGTTTGGAAGTTGGAAATTTCATAAGACTAAAGTTTCAAGTGAGTTCGCACAAGACTTAACTTCAAATGAGCATAACTCTCATGATGCAAAGTATTATATGGTGCATTACCTATCAAAAGAAAATTCTATGTGTTTAGTTTCCAACTCTTCAAATCATTCATCATTTGGACATTCCTACAAGACGTTATGACCAAATTACAAAAGTCTGGAAAAGTGCAACTCTGCGACCAATTCTACGATTGTATAATCATTATGCGATCACAGAATCATTATGCGATCGCAAAAGTAGTTATGCGACCGCAAAATGGTCGCAGACCTGTCCAGTGAAGCCCATTTTTGGGTATCGATTTTGCAGTGCATTTTGCGACCCGCATACCCATTCTGCGGTCCATTATGCGACCGCAGACCTGCTTTCGGAGGGTTAATATTTCTATTTTTATAACCCGAACCCATTTTGATAAATACGCTTTGGGACTCATTTTGGAGCAAAAATCTGACATTGTTTAGAGAGAAGGGAGAGTGTTCTAGAGAGAGGAAGAAACTTAAGTGCTTTGTTCATCAAGATCTTGTTCAAGCTTTGAAATCCAACAAGGAAATATCACAAGATCTTCACCCAAGAGGTAAGGTTCTAACCCCTAGTCTTCAATTTCGAGTTTGGGTAAAAATGGGTGATTAAGAGTATGATCCTTGGGTGTAATAGTATCATTTATACATATCAATAAGGTTTATGGAAATATTGTTGAGTTCAAATGGGTATAGATTGGGTTGAAAATGGTATAAATCTTCAAAGACTAATTGAAGATTTGAGGGTCGAGTTGATGTCAGAATTTAGTGAAATTTATATGATTGGACTCGAGTGAGGACGAGGTTTGTTATGACTGGTTTTGAGACGTGGGCCCGGAGGCCGAGTTTGAGCCAATTTTTGATTTTTGGCATATTTATGTAGTTTTTATTGTGGAATTCGATTCTTTAGACTATGTTGATAGTAGTATTATGATTTTGGTTAGATTCAGAGCTTTTGGAGACCGAGTCCCGAGATGAGGGCATCCTGGAGTAGGATTTTACGTTTTTAAGGCAAGTAACAGTTTTAACTCTAGCTTTGAGGGTATAAACCCGAAGATTTGATATCACGTATTGTTTGGAGGTGATATCCACGCTAGGAGACGGCGTGTGGGTATGCACCATGAGGGATTGAGACTTGGTCTATCCCATGAGGCTGTGAGTCCTAATGGCTATTATCTGTGGTTATGTGTTCATTTATTGTTGAACTTATTTGCCTTTATGTTCGAGATCATGCTTAGGCTTTATTCATGCTCATATTATTTTCACTCAGTCATAGATATTGTTGTACATGTTTACCTCAGTCCCTATTATTTTGCTGATATGCTGTGATACTTGACGTGGGTTGTGTTTCCCTTAATTATTGATAATGGTGAGGCTAGAGAGGTACATGACTGAGTAAGGCCGAGGGCCTGTTGTGAGGTATTTGATTGAGGCATGTGAGTTGTCTGTGCAGCACATGAGTTATCCATGCGGATCCAGTTATTGATACCATAGCGCGTGAGTTGTCCGCGTAACACGTGAATTGACCGTGCAGATCTAGGGATTGATATTATGGCACGTGAGTTGTCCGTGCAGCACATGAGTTATCCATGCTTAGCGCTTGGGCTTTGGGAGCCCATCTGGAGTCTGTACACACCCCCAGTGAGCGCATGTACCTATTGAGTATTGAGTGCTGCGTGTCGAGTGTTGAGTGATGGAGAGACATTGCTGTGAGCTTGGAATTTCTTTGTGGCATTTGTTGGTTTTTATGGAATTTACCTGTTTATTCATGTTTATTGTAAATTGTGAAAAGAAATAATTGAATTGTTCTACTTAGCTCGTCACTACTACTCAACTCCTTAGTTATTTCTGTTACTACTGAGTCAGTTGTACTTATACTACACCTTGCACTTTATGTGCAGATCCAGGTGAGTTAGAGCGTGGCGATCGTTGAGTTCAGGCCGGCTATATTTGGAGACTGCAAGGTAGCTGCTAGCGTCCGCAGGACCTTGTTACTCCTTTTTGTCATTTCTTCTTTTGGTCAGTTAGACAGTTTATATATCATTGTTCATAGTTTTAGATGCTCATGACTTAATGACACCCCGGTGTTTGGGGCTCGTTTCCGTATTTTCTATAATTATATTTAGAGTTGATTTAGTTTATGAAAAATTCAAATGTTGGAAATGTTTTATTAAATTCTTATAATCAATTTAGTTTTAATATTTTGGAAAATAGGCTTGCCTTGTAACACGATAGGCGCCATTACGACCATGGTTAGATTTTGGGTCGTGACAGGTGAGGTATTGACGAGGCTATGACAATACACCTACATAAATAAACCTGTAAAAGTGTATATGAAGCAGTAACAATAACAGAGGATAATAGCGTACAAATTGGGAGGAGACATGCAAAAAGGGGAAATATTACAACCACGACAGGTAGTATATCACGTAATAGCCAAATAAATCGTCAACCCATGAAATAGGATAAACCAATGATATTAAAATGGCATGGCATCACCCTTCGTGCTTTTACTCTCATCCTCACCAAGTAATAATGAATAAATGAGATGAATGGCACGACATCACCCTTTGTGCTTTTACTCTCTTCCTCACCATATAGTAATGAATAACTGAGATAAACGACACGACATCACCCTTTATGCATTTACTCTCTTCCTCACTATGTAATAATCAATAGATGATATAAATGCAATGGCACGACATCACCCTTCATTCTTTTACACTCTTCCTCACCATATAATGAAGATTATATAAATTCGGGAAATAATTAATGCGGAGAATGAATTAACGTAAAATATGATGTCAAGATACCAAACTCAACTTCCCAAAATACTCAACAATTATAAAATAAGCAGTAATTATGAAAGAAATAATCAAAGAAGTAATAACCTAACATAAGCATGGATATCATAATTAACAATGCAATAAAATACAAGGAAACAAGTTCCACCCGCATGATTGAACCCAACAATAACGCATAAGTACTCGTCACCTCATATATACGTGTTTCCCCACACATAAATCATGTAGCAAATAGACTAACAAGTCCTAATCCCTCAAGTTAAGGTAAACCACGACACTTACTCGCTCGACAATCAAATAAAAACTCAACCGGGGCCTTTTCTCTAAAATTCGCCTCCAAACCAATCGAATCTAACCAAATATAGTTCAAACAATGCAAAATAAGCTTTAGAAACTACCCATGAGTAAAAAATATTCAATCTTTAATGAATTTGGAAAAAAATCAACAAAAGTCAATCCCACACCCGCTTGGTCAAAACCCGAGATTCGGACCAAAACCCAATGACCCATTCACCCCGAGCCCGATTATGTGATTAATTTCAAAATCTGACCTCAATTTGAGGTCTAAATCTCAATTTCTCAAAATCTCCAATTTCTACCATGAATAAGCATAGGTTAAAGGCTAGAAATTAATTGGTGTTGATGAAAATGGAAGCAAACGAGTTAAACTCTACTAACCTATGAAGTGGGGATGAAATTCCTCTTCAAAAGCGCCTCTAGGCTGAGCTCAAATGTGGAGTTGGTGAAAAATGAAGCAAATCCCGACTTTGGGATATTTAATTGACTGGGCGACATGCCTTCTTCGCGTTGGCGAAGGGCCTGACGCGTTCGCGATGCACAACATCCCTATTGGCCTACGCATTCGCGATGTTCCTCATGCGTTCGCGAAGGCTTCTCCCCCTCGCCTTTGCATTCACGAAAGCTTCTCCCCCCTCGCCTTCGTGTTGGCGAGCTAGGTCTCGTGTTCGGATAGAGTAACACCTCAATTTCCAAGTCCTCCCTCCTAACACACTATGCATTTGCGAAGGAAAGTCGCGTTTGCGAAGGCTAACCCCTCCCTCCCCCCACTACTCCGCGTTCGCGATGAGTAAATTCCACCCTAGCCCAGATTACCCTTCGCGATCACGAGAGTGGCTTCGCGATCGCAATGAACAAAGTAGCAGACACTAGAATCTCTAAAACCAGTAATCTTTCTAAGTTCAAAATTATTTTGTAGCCTATCAGAAACTCCCCCGAGCCCCTCGGGCTCCAAACCAAATATGCACACAAGTGTAATAACATCATATGAACTCACTAGCGAGATCAAAACACCAAAATAACATTTAAAACTACGAATCAGACACCAATATGTATGAAACTTTTCAAAGAAACTTAAGAACTTTAAAATTCACAACCGGACATTTGAATAACGTCAAATCAACTCCGTTTTGCATCAAAGTTTGCATACAAGTCATAAATAGTGAAATAAACCTATTCCATATTCCGGAATCGAAATTTGAACCCGACAGCAACAAAGTCAACCTGCGGTCAAACTTAGGAATTCTTTAAACCTTCAAATTACTTGTCTTCAACAATTCACGTTAAATCCATTTATGGACTTTCGAATTCGATTCTGGTCATGGGCTTAAGTCCCAAATCACGATACAGACCCACTAGGACCATTACAATAGTGATACGGGTTTGTTTACACAAAATATTAACCGTGGTCAACTCAAATCATTTTTAAATCTAAAATTCAGATTTTTTAATTTTCACATAAAAATTTACTGAAAAAGACACGGACTGTACACGTAAATCGTGGAAGGCTAAACAGAGCTATTCGGGGTCTCGGGACAGATAAATGATTGCTAAAATTCAAAATGACCTATCGGGAATCACATTCTCCACCTTTAACTAAAATGTTCATCCTCGCATGGATATAGAAAGGTACCTAGACTGGTGAAAAAGTGTGGGTATCTACTCCGTATGTCGGACTCAGACTTTTACGTGGCTGCCTCGATCGGCTGACCTCTCATTGTACTCTAACTGAAGGATAACTCTTAGACCTCAACTTCTGGACCTGCCGGGTTAGAATAGCCACCGGCTCCTCCCCGTAAGTCAAATCTTATCCAATTTGACTGAGCTGAAATCTAACAAATGGGACGGATCGTCGTGGTACTTCCGGATCATGGAAACATAGAACACCAGGTGGACTACTGATAAGCTGGGGGGCAATGCAAGCTTGTAGGCCACCTCACCCACTCTTTCGAGAATCTCAAAGGGTCCGATATATCCAGGGCTCAACTTGCCCTTCTTTCTGAACCTCATAACACCCTTCATGGGTGAAACCTGAAGTAAAACCCTCTCTCCAACCATGAATGGAACATCAAAAACTCTATAATCAGCATAACTCTACTGCCTAGACTGAGCTGTGAGAAGTCGATCCTGAATCATCTTGACCTTTTTCAACGCATCCTGAACAAAAACGGTACACAACAATCGAGCCTATCTCGGCCCAAACTAACCAACTGGCGAATGGTATCACCTCCTGTATAATGCCTCATAGGGGACCATATGAATACTCGATTGGTATTTGCTATTGTAGAAAAACTCCACAAGCGGCACGAACTGATCTCAAGAACCCCCGAAATTCATAACGCAGGTGCAAAGCATATCCTCCAATATCTTAATGGTGTGCTCGGACTGACTGTCCGTCTAGGGTGGAATGTTGTACTTAACTCAACACGTGTGCCTAACTTACATTGTATGGACCTCTAGAACCGTGATGTATACTGCGTACCCTGATAAAAAATGATGGACATTGGCACACCATGAAGACGAACAATCTCGCAAATATAAATCTCAGCCAACCAATCTGAAGAATAGGTAAGTGCCACTGGAATGAAATGTGCCAATTTAGCCAACCTATCCATAGCGACCCATACTGCGTCGAATTTCTTCGAAGTCCGTGGGAGCGCAACAACAAAATCCATGGTAACGTGCTCCCACTTCCACTCGGGAATCTCAAGCTTCTGAAACAGACAATCAGGCCTCTGATGCTCATACTTTACTCGCTGACAATTCAAACATCGAGCCATATATGCAACTATATCTTTCTTCATTCTTCTTCACCAATAATACTGCAAAAAATCCTGATACATCTTGGTGGCACTCGGTAAATAGAATACCGAGAACTGTGGGCCTCCTCAAGAATCAACTCACGAAGCCTATCCATATTGGCACACAAATCTGACCCTGCATCTGCAACACCCCATCATCTCCGATAGTAACCTTCCTGGAACCACCGTACCGCAATGTGTCCTTAAGGACGAGCAAATTGGGGTCGTCATACTGATGCTCTTTAATGCGCTCATACAAGGAAGACCGAGAAACCATGTAAGCTAGGACACGACTGGACTTCGAATCATCTAAACTCACGAACTGATTGCCCAAGGCCAGAACATCTTATGCAAGCAGTCTCTCACCAATGTAAATATACGCAAGGCTACCCATACTCACAGCATTTCTACTCAAGGCATCGGCCATCACATTGTCCTTCCCGGAATGATACAAAATGGTGATACCATAGTCTTACAACAGCTCCAACCACCTTCTCTGCCTCAAGTTGAGATCCTTTTGCTTGAATAAGTACTGTGGACTTCGATGATCCGTGAACATCTCATACGACATGCCGTAGAGGTAATGCCTCCAAATCTTTAGTGCATGAATAATGGCTGCCAACTCTAGGTCATGAACATGGTAATTCTTCTCATGAACCTATAACAGCCATGACACATATGCAATGACCCTGCCATCCTGCATCAATACTACACTAAGTCCAATACGCGATTCATCAGAATACACTATGTAGGATCCTGAACTTGTGGACAACACAAACATTGGCGTCATAGTCAAAGCAGCCTTGAGCTTCTGAAACCTCAACTTATACTCATCGAACTACCTGAACAGTGCACCCTTCTGGGTCAATCTAGTCAATGGGGCTGCTATGGATGAAAACCCCTCCACGAACCGGTGATAATAACCCGTCAAACCCAGGGAACTCCGAATCTCTGTAGATGAAGTATGTCTAGGCCAGTTCTGAACCGCCTCAATCTTCTTAGGATCCACTTTAATACCCTCATCAATACAACATGCTCCAAAAAGGCAACCGAGTCCAACCAAAACTCACGCTTTGAAAACATGGCATATAACTAACTATCTCTTAGAGTCTCAAGTTCAATCTGAAGATGCTGCTCATGCTTCTCTCGATGGCGGGAGTAGATCAAGATATCATCAATGAATATGATCACAAAAGAATCCAAATAGGACTTAAATACCCGTCTCATCAATTCCATAAATGTTGCTGGGGTATTTGTCAACCCAAATGACATCACTAGGAACTCATAATGTAGATACTGGGTCTGAAAAACTGTCTTAGGGACATCGGATGACCTAATTTTCAACTGATGGTAGCCAGACCTCAAATTGATCATCGAAAATACTTTGGTACCTTGAAGCTGATCAAATAAGTTATTAATCCTTGACAACGGGTACTTGTTCTTGATAGTGACTTTGTTCAATTGCCGATAGTCTAAACACATCCTCATCGAACCATCCTTCTTCTTCACGAACAACACGGGCGCACCCCAAGGCGAGACACTAGGTCTAATGAATCCCTTATCAAGCAAATCTTGCAACAATTCCTTCTATTCCTTCAACTCCAGCGTAGACATACGTTATGGTGGAATAGAAATGGGCTAAGTGCCCAGAGCCAAGTCAATACAGAAGTCAATATTTCTATCGAATAGCATCCTCGGTAGATCTTCATGAAACACCTCTGAACACTCACGCACAACTGGTACCGAATCCCTGGAAGGAATCTCCGCACTAGAGTTGCGAATATAGGCCAAATAGGCTAAACATCCCTTCTAGACCATGCGTTGAGCCTTCACATAAGAAATAACCCTACAGGTAGAATGACCAGGAGCCCCTCTCTACTATATTCGAGGAAACCTCGGCATGACTAAGGTCGCTGTCTTGGTGTGATAGTCCAATATAGCATGATACGGTGACAACCAATCCATGCCCAAAATAACATCAAAGTCCACCATATCAAGAAGTAGGAGATCTACACTAGTCTCAAGACTCTTAATAGTAATCACACACGAGAGATAGACACGATCTACAATAATAGAATCTCTCACAGGCATAGACACATACATAGGAGCACTAAAACAATCATGAGGCACAACAAGATATGAAGCAAAATAGGATGGCGCGTAGGAATAAGTAGATCCCAGATCAAATAAAATTGAAGCATCTCTATGGAAAACTGGAACAATACCTGTGATGACGACGTCAAATGACTCGACCTCAGGTCTAGCTGGGAATGCATTAAAATGGGGATGGGCCTACCACTCTAACCTCCGCCCCTCGGACGACCCCTAGCTGGCTGGGCTCCACCTCTAATGGCGTGACCTCCACTTCTAATGGCCTGACCCCCACCTCTGGCAGCCTGACCCCACACCTAGGTGGATGAGCGAACGGTGGAGCAACCTGCGCCGGAATCATGGCACGAAACCCTATTGGTGCATGCCGCCCCTGTGATCTGGGGTAAAATCTAGAAAGGTACCTCGGATCTCCACAATTATAACAATCCCTCAGCTATTGTGACTACTGACCCTAGAAGTAGCTATGTCGACCTGGATAACAACTCTGATAACTCTAGATCGAAGGTGCACTAATAGGAGCTGATAGTGCATTGTAGGCTAGCAGCTCAGGATGAGATAGATAAGGACCACAATTGCCCGAAGCACTGTGGGATGCCTGAAGAGCTGACTGAAATGGCCTGGGAGAATGGCCTTTACCAAAAATACTCCTTCCTCCAGACAAGGCACCACTGAAACCACCGAAATGAGGAGGCCTCTCCTGACCACGAACCATCTCGATCCATCTAGCAATATCTACGGCCCTTTGAAAACAAGTATCGTATCCGCTCTCCTTGGCCATTTGTAGTATGATAGTGAAAGTAAGCCCATCAATGAATCTCCTCATTCTCTCCCTCTCAATAGAGAAAAAGACTATGGTGTGGTGAGCTAGGTCAACAAATCGAGTCTCGTACTGGGTAACAACCATGCTACGTTATTTAAGACGCTCAAATTTCCTGCGATAATCCTCTCTTAGAGTGAAAGGAATGAACTTCTCTAGAAATAGCTGCGAAAACTGATCTCAAGTAAATGGAGGTGAACCAGCTGGTCTAGGCCACACATAATCTCTCCAGCATATATTGGTAGAATCGGTTATCTAGAACACTGCAAAATCGACCCTATTGGTCTCAATAATACCCATGTTGTGTAACACCTCGTAGCAATGGTCCAAGTAATCTTGTGGGTACTCAGAAGGTGCACCGTTAAAATGAACAGTGAAGAGCTTGGTAAATTATCCAACCTCAAGAAGGCCTTAGGAGACATAACGGTCCTATCATCGGCCTGTGCCGCAACAACCGGTTAAACCACCCCCAACTAGGTGGGCTGCTGGAGTCTGATATAGGGGAGCCACATGCTCCGGGGTGTGAGTAGTGGAAGTTTGTGCTCCTCACCCATCCTGAGAGATGGCTGGTGCCATAAGAAATGCACCGGTCTGGGCCACACTCTCCATAAGGCCCACCAAGCAGACTAGAGCATCCTGAAGCACTCGAGTGGCTATGAATCCCTTTAGTACCTGAGTTGGCCCGACGGGTACGGTCTGAGCTGGGACCTCCTTCTCATGATCAATATGACGCTTCACTGTGGGTGCGGGTGTGGGTGCGAGTGTGGGTGCTCGAGCTCTAGGCTGAGTTCTACCTCTACCTCAGCCACTGGATCGACACAATGATAATGCACAACGAGAAATCGAAACCTAATCTGATACAGCACCAACATTTGTCACGTAATAATATCTACTCCCAAAGATCCGGAGTCACGAGTACACGAGCAACTAGAAGCCTACAAACAGAGTCTGAAATAAGTACAACTGTTTCGAAGGAATGAACAGTAAAAGTTGGAAGAGAAAGGGAACTTCAAGGTCTGTGGATGCCACCAAGTCTACCTCAAGTCTCCGTATGTAATGATCCAAGCTGATGCACCTCACGCACTGCTGTGACCAATACCAGGATCTGCACAAGAAGTGCAGAAGTGTAGTATGGCTACAACAGACCCAATGTACTCTGTAAGTGTAGAGCCTAACCTCGACGAGGTATTGATGAGGCTATGACAAGATACCTACGTAAATAAACCTGTACAAGTGTATATGAAGTAGTAACAATAACAGAGGATAATAACGTACAAACTAGGAGGGGACATGCAAAAAGGGGAAAAATATAACAACTACGACAGGTATGATATCACGTAATAGCCAAATAAATTGTCAGCCCATGAAATTGGATAAGCCAATGATATGAAAATGACACGACATCACCCTTCGTGATTTTACTCTCATCCTCACCATGTAACAATGAATACATGAGATGAATGTCACGGCATCACCCTTCATGCTTTTACTTTCTTCCTCACCATATAATAATGAATAAATGAGATAAACGGTATGACATCACCCTTCGTGCTTTTAGTATCTTGCTCACTATAAAATAATCAATAAATAAGATAAATACAATGGCACGACATCACCCTTCGTGCTTTTATACTCTTTCTCACCATGTAATAAATATTATATGAATTCGGGAAATAATTATTGCGAGAATGTATTAACGTAAAATATGATGCCAAGATACCAAACTCAACTTCCCAAAATAGTCAATAATTATGAAATAAGCAGTAATTACGAAAGGAATAATCAAAGAAGTAATAACCTAACCTAAGCATGGATATCATAATTAATAATGCAATAAAATACAAGGAAACAAGTTCCACCTGCATGATTTAACCCAACAACAACGCATAAGTACTCGTCACCTCACATATACGTTGTCCCCCACACATGTATCATGTAGCAAATAGACTAACAAGTCCTAATCCCTCAAGTTAAGGTTAACCACGAAACTTACCTCGCTCCGCAATTAAATCAAAGCTCAACCGGGACCTTTTCTCTAAAATTCTCCTCCAAACCAATCGAATATAACCAAATATAGTTCAACAATTCAAAATAATCTTTAGAAACTACCCATGAGTGAAATATTCAATATTTAACGATTTTGGAAAAAATTCGACAAAAGTCAACCCTGGACTAGCTTGGTCAAACCTGAGATTCCGACCAAAATCCAATTACCCATTCACCCCCGAGCCTGATTATGTGATTACTTTCGAAATCTGACCTCAATTTGAGGTGTAAATCTTAATTTCTCAATAGGTGTTGATGGAATGGCTAGAAATCAATGGGTGTTGATGGAAATGGAAGAAAATGAGTTAAAATCTACTAACCTATGAAGTGGGGATGAAATTCCTCTTCAAAATAGCCTCTAGGCTGAGCTCAAATGTAAAGTTGGTGAAAAATAAAGAAAATCCCGACTTTAGGATATTTAATTGACTGGGTGTCAGGCCTTCTTCGCGTTCGCGAAGGGCCTGGCGCGTTCGCGATGCACAACAGCCCTATTGGCTTACGCATTCGTGATGTTCCTCATGCGTTCGTGAAGGTTTCTCCCCCTTAGCCTTCGCGTTCGCGAGCAAGGGCTCATGTTCGCGTAGAGTAACACCACAATTTCCAAGTCCCCCTTCCTAACACTACACGTTCGCAAAGGGTAAACCACCCACTACTCCGCGTTCGTGATGAGTAAATTCCATGCCAGCCTAGATTACCCTTCTCGATCGTGATTGTGGCTTCGCGATTGCGCATAACAAAGCTCCAGACACTAGAATATCTGAAACCAGCAATATTTCTAAGTTCAAAATCACTCTGTAGCCTATCCCAAACTCACTCGAGCCCCTCGGGCTCCAAATCAAACATGCACAAAAGTGTAATAACACCATACGAACTCGCTCGCATGATCAAAATACCAAAATAACACCTAGAAACAAGAATCAGATACCAAAATGTATGAAACTTTTCAAAGAAACTTAAGAACTTTCAAATTCACAACCGGACGTCCGAATCACGTCGAATCAACTCTATTTGGCACCAAATTTTGCAGACAAGTCAAAAATAGTGATATGAACCTATTCTAAGTTTCGGAACTGAAATCCAAATTCGGTAGCAATAAAGTCAACATACGGTCGAACTTAGGAATTCTTTAAACCTTCAAATTACTTTTTTTCAATAATTCACGTTAAATTAAGTTAGGGACTTCCGAATTTGATTCCGGGGATGAGCCCAAGTCCCAAATCACGATACAGACCTACCGGGACAGTCAAAACATTAATTCGGATCCATTTATATGAAATGTTGTTCGTAGTCAACTCAAATTATTTTTAAAGCTAAAATTCACATTTTCTTCAATTTTTCACATAACATTTTTTTGGAAAAAGACACAGACTTCGCACACAAATTGAGGAAGGCTAAATGAAGCTATTCGAGGTCTCGGGACACATAAATGATTGCTAAAACTCAAAATGACCTATCGGGTCATCACACAACGTGGGTTAATTAGAAGTCTATTTTTCTAGGGAGTTTATGAGATATTTTTCCAATATCTACCTCAAAGACATTATTCCAATTAAGAATTGACGGTGTGTAATGACCCGGTCGGTTGTTTTGAGTGTTGTATCTCCCTTCCCCCATTCACTTCATATTTTATGCTCAATTGTTGATATGTGACTTTCCATGGTAGTTGGTTTGGTTCCGGAGATATTTCAGAATAAATTGGGAGACTTAGTCCCAAGGCTGGAAGCTTAAGACGAAAGAGTTAAACGGATGCTGACTTATGTGTAAACAACTCCGGAATAGAGATTTGATGGTTCCGATAGTTCTGTATGGTGACTTTGGACTTAGGAATGTGTCCAAATATTGATTTGATGGTCCGTAGGTGATTTTGGCTTGAATTGGCGAAAGTGGAAAAAATAGAAGTTTGGAGAATTGAGAAATTTGATCGAGCGTTGACTTTGTGGTTAGTGGGATCGAATTATGGTTCTGGAAGTTATAATATGTGTCATATATGACGTTTGTGCAAAATTTGAGGTCAATCGAGGTAATAGGTTTCGACATCGAATGTAGAAGTTACAAGTTCATAAGTTCATTAGGCTTGAATTGATGCACGATTTGTGGTTTTAGTGTTATTTGATGTGATTTGACGCTTCGAGCGAGTTCGCATGATGTTTTAGGACTGACTAGTATATTTGGTGGAGTTCCCAAGAGCCTCAGGTGTGATTCAGACCATGTTCGGTGCATTTCAAAACTTGGAAGACTGTTGATTTTGCTGGTGCTGGTTTCCTTGTACGCGTTCGCGAGAGATGTCTCACATTCGCGAAAAGTATATTGGAGACAGTGAGAATTTGTTCTTCTTGTTTGCAAAGAGAACAACGCATTCGCGAAGGGCTGGGTATGATGTGCATTGCGATCTTGATAAGGTACTCGAGTTCGCGTAGAAGGCATAGGCTGGCTGGGCACCAGGTTCTTAGCCTTCGCGTTCATGGTCAGGGGGACACATTCACGTAGGCCAAGTTCTGCGAAGCATCGTGTTCGTGTGAGAGTTTCTACGTTCACGTAGAGTAAATTTCTGGGCAGCTGAGTTTTGTGCTTCGCAAATGCGAGGCACTTTCCGCGTTCGCGAAGAAGGGTCACCTGGGCAGAATATAAGTCTTCAAAGCGAGGGTTAGAGTACAATTTCACAAATTTAATTTTTGGAGCTCGGATTGAGGCGATTCTTGGAGAGATTTTCAAGGGAGTAATTGGGGTAAGTGATTCTAACTTAGTTTGGTTAAATTACATGAATATATCATTGTTTTCATTATTTAATTAGTGATTTTTTTTTATTTAGTGATTTGGGTTGAAAAATTGAGGGAAAATTGTAGAAACTTCATAGGCTTAAATTTGAGGATTTGAAGATCGAGTTGTGATCGAATTTAAGTAATTTTGGTATGGTTGGACTCGTGGTTGAATAGGTGTTAGAATTTTGTTAATTTTGTTGGATTCAGAGACGTGGGCCCGGGGTTGACCTTTTGAATTGACGTTTTTGACTTTTGACTAAGAACTTAATATTTTCATATGGAATTGATTCCTATAGCTCGTGTTGATTGTATCGAATTGTTTATGTCTAGATTCAAGGCATTCATATGCTGATTTGCGAGGCAAAGGCTTATTGGAGTAGAGATTTGCGTGATTTGAGGTAAGTAACGCTTCTAAACTGGGTTCTGAGGGTAAGAATCCTTGAATTATGTGTTATGTGATTGGTGTGGAGGTGACACACATGCTAGGTGACAAGTGTATGGGCGTGCACCGTAGAAATTGTGACTCAATTTTTTCCGGTAGCTACTTTGGCATCCGCAGTCCTTGACTCTCCTCCTTATTCATTTAGTTCTATCTGTACTATTCGACTCTCCGAGATAGTGTTTCAGACTATGTTATTGTATAGATGCTCATGAACTCAGTGACACCCAGATTTTGTGGGATTGTGTAATGTGTCATGGTATTTTTCATATAAGCTATTTTATTATGTTTTCAAATTTAAAAATGCATGGTTTAGGGTGAAGGTTGGCTTGCTTATTATTGCGATAGGCACCATCATGACATGTGATATTTGGGTCGTGACAAGTTGGTATCAGATCCTAGGTTACATAGGTCTCACGAGTCATGAGCAGGTTTAGTAGAGTCTTGCGGATCGGTACGGAGACGTCTGTACTTATCTTCGAGAGGCAGCCAAACCATTAGAAAAACTTCACTTTATTGTATTCTTGTCATGTGAATTTGTTGATTATGACACTAAACTTATGTTATTCTATTCTCTCACAGATGGAGAGGACATGTGCTACTGCACCGGGTAGACGACCACTAGTAGCAACAGCTAGGGCTACGAGAGGCCGGGTCCATGGTAGAGGCCGGGGTACAACTCGTACAACAGCTAAAGCGGCACATATAGACCCACCAGTTGCTCCAGCTCAGGAGCAGATTTCAAATATAGTTTAGCCGGTGGGACCAGCTTAGGAACTGGCTATGCCTATTGTGATTCCAAGCTATCAGGAGGCTTTGGCCCAAATATTCACTATTTGCACTAGCCTTGCTCAAACGATTTCTGTTCAGGCCGGGGGAGGTGCTCAGACTCCCACCGCCCGTACTCCAAAGCAGGTGATGCAGGGACTTCAGACATCGGTGGTACTACCAGCCCAGTCAATTAGAGTTGCTCAGGCCCAGATGGGTCCCATTTTGAGTGATGAGTAGCAGAAGAGACTAGAGAGGTTTGGGAGCCTCAAGCCTCCATCATTTAGTGGGACTGAGTTAGAGGATGCTCTGGATTTCTTGGATAGGTTCCAGGGAATTCTTGCACGGAGAATATTCTGGAGACTAGTGGGGTCTCATTTACTACTTTTCAGCTGACGAGGGCAGCTTTCAGATGATGGGAGACCTATGATCGAAGCAGGCCTACCGATCTTGCACCACTTTCATGGCACGAGTTCTCCGTTTTCTTCTTGGAGAAGTTTGTGCCACTGACCCATAGGGAAGAGTTATGTAGGCAGTTCTAGCAGCTACGCCAGGAGGGTATGTTTGTAACCCAGTATGAGATGAGATTTTCAGAGTTGGATCGCCATGCGATCTGGTTGGTTTGCACTGAGAGGGAGAGTATTAGGAGGTTCATTGATGGCCTCAACTATCAGTTACATTTTGTTATGACTCGGGAGAATGCATCCGGTGCTAGGTTCGACGAGGTGGTTGATGTTTCTCGATGGCTAGCGTTGGTCTGTAGTTAGGAGCGTGAGCAGAGGGAGGCTAAGAGGCCTTGTCGTTTAGGTGGTTTCAGCAGTGTTCCTTCTAGGGGTAGTCCTACCACAGCAGGGGTCGTCCTTATAGTCCATCTCAGATGGCTCATCTAGTTCATCATGGTGCATCATCTAGCCATGGTTCATACAGTGCTCTCCTAACTCAGAGTTCATCCCGTGTTCCATCGGTTCAGAGTTCATTCGTGCCAGGTCCTTCTAGTAGTTATTCTGTTACTCGGGCCCCGTTTTAGTCCCCACCACCACCATCGGGGATTTGCTCGAGTTCAAGGAGTTTAGGCATATGTGGAGACAGTGTCCCCATCGCTCGGAAGGTCCAGTTCAGCAGAGCGGTCAGGATATGATTTCCGCGCCAGTTACTTCACCACCTTCACATCCAGCTAGGAGTGGGGCTCAGGCAGCTAGAGGTCGCCCTAGAGGGGAAGGCCGATCAGGTGGTAGACAAGCTCAATTTTAGGCTATTCCTGCTAGGCCAGAGATTGAAGCTTCAGATATAGTGATCCCAAGTATTATTTCAGTGTGCCACAAATATTCTTCCACATTATTTGATCCTGGTTCTACTTATTCCTATGTATCATCCTATTTTATTCGTTATTTGGATATGCCCCATGAGCCCTTAGTTTTACCTCTTCATGTCTCTACACCGGTGGACGATACTATTGTTGTGGACCGTGTGTATCGGCCGTGTGTAGTGACCATTAGAGGATTGGAGACTAGAGTTGATATCTTATTACTTAGTATGGTTGATTTTGACATGATTTTGGGTAGGGACAGGTTGTCTCTGTGTCATGCTATTATAGATTGTCACGCTAAGACCGTGACGTTGGCGATGCCAGGGTGTCCAAGAATCGAGTGGAAATGTTCTCTAGATTATGTTCCCAGCATAGTGATCTCATATTTGAAGACCCAACGGATGGTTGGGAAGGGGTGTTTGTCATATTCGTCTTTCGTGAGAGATGTTGGTACTGATACACCTACTATTGATTCTCTTCCAGTAGTACGAGAATTTCCCGATGTGTTTCCTTCAGGCCTACCGGGCATGCCACCCGATAGGGATATTGAGTTCGGTATTTACTTGGTGCCTGGCACTCAGCCTATTTCTATTCCTCTGTATCGTATGCCACCAGCTGAGTTGAAGGAATTGAAAGAACAACTTTAGGAACTTCTTGATAAGGGGTTTATTAGGCCTAGTGTATCACCTTGGGGTGCACTGGTTCTGTTTGTGAAGAAGAAGCATGGTACTATGCGGATGTGCATCGATTATAGGCAGTTGAACAAAGTTACAATCAAGAACAAGTATCCTTTGCCACACATTGATGATTTGTTTGACCAGCTCCAGGGAGCTAGAGTATTCTCTAAGATTGATATGAGGTATGGGTATCACCAGTTGAAGATTCGAGATTCGGATATTCTGAAGACGACATTCAGAACCCGCTATGGTCACTATGAGTTCCTTGTGATGTCTTTTAGGCTGACCAATGACCCAACAACATTCATGCTTCTTATGAACAATGTATTACAGCCATATCTTGATTCGTTTGTCATAGTATTCATTGATTACATCCTGGTGTACTCACGAAGCCAGGAAGATCATGCATAGCATTTGAAAATTGTACTTTAGATATTGAGGGAAGAGAAATTTTATGCCAAGTTCTCCAAGTGTGAGTTTTGGCTTAGTTTAGTGGCTTTCTTGGGGCACGTGGTGTCCAGTGAGGGGATTAAGGTGGATCCAAAGAAGATAGAGGCAGTTCAGAGTTGGCCCAGACCGTCTTCAGCTACGGAGATTCAGAGTTTTTTTTGGCTTAGCCGGATATTATAGTCTCTTCGTGGAGGGTTTCTTGTCCATTGCGGTGCCTTAGACCAAATTGACCCAGAAGGGTGCTCCATTCAGGTGGTCGGGTGAGTGTGAGTAGAGCTTTCAGAAGCTCAAGACTGCCTTGACCACATCTCCAATGCTAGTTTTTCCTTCAGTGTTAGGCTCTTATACAATGTATTGTGATGCTTCTCAGATCGATTTTAGTTGTGTCTTGATGCAGGAGGGTAGAATGATTGCTTATGCTTCATGCCAATTGAAGCCTCATGAGAAGAACTAACTTGTTCATGTTTTGGAGTTGGCAGCCATCATTCATGCATTGAAGATTTGGAGGCACTATCTCTACGGTATGTCTAGTGAGGTATTTGCAGATCATCGGAGTCTCCAACACTTATTCAAACAAAAGGATATAAATTTGAGGTAGCGGAGATGGTTGGAGCTGCTAAAGGACTATGATATTACCATTCTGTATTATCCCGGGAAGTCCAATTTGGTGGTCAATGCCTTGAGTAGAAAGGAGATGAATATGGGAAGCCTTGCATTTATTCCGGTAGCTGAGAGACCACTTGCATCATATGTTCAGGCCTTGGCCAATTAGTTTGTAAGATTAGATATTTCGGATCCTAGTCGGTTTCTAGATTGTATGGTTTCTTGGTCTTCTTATATGATCACATCAGAGAGCGTCAGCATGATGATACCCATTTTCTTATCCTTAAGGAAACGATTCAGCATGGTGATGCCAGGGGGGTTACAATTAGGGATAATGGGGTGTTGCGGATGTAGGGTCGGATTTGTGTGCCCAATGTGGATGGGCTATGTGAGTTGATTATTGAGGAGGCCCACAGTTCGCGGCATTCCATTCATCCGGGTGCCGCAAAAATGTATCAAGACTTGAGGCAGCACTATTGGTGGAGGAGGATGAAGAAAGATATTATGGGGGTTTGTAGCTCGGTGCCTAAATTGTAAGCAGGTGAAGTATGAACATCAGAGACCGGGCAGATTGCTTTAGAGGCTTGAGATTCCAAAGTGAAAGTGGGAGCATATCACCATGGATTTTGTAGTTGGGCTCCCATGGACTTCGAGAAAGTTTGATGCTATTTGGGTGATTATGTATCGGTTGACCAAGTCCGTGCATTTTATTCCAGTTGGGCTACTTATTCTTTGGAGCAGTTGGCTGAGATCTACATCCACGAGATTGTTCGCCTTCACGGTGTGCCGGTGTCCATCATTTCAGATTGGAGCACGCAGTTTGGATTGCAGTTTTGGAGAGCAGTGCAGTGAGAGTTAGGAACACAGGTTGAGTTGAGCACAATATTCCACCCTCAGACGGACGGACAATCCGAGCGCACTATTCAGATATTGGAGGATATGCTACGCGCTTGTGTCATAGATTTCGAGGATTCTTGGGATCAGTTTCTTCTGCTTGCAGAGTTTGCCTACAACAACAACTACCAATCGAGCATTCAAATAGATCTGTATGATGCTTTGCATGGGAGACGCTGTCGTTCTATGATGGGTTGGTTTGAGCCTGGTGAGGCTAGGCTTTTGGGTACTGACTTGGTTCAAAATGCTTTGGACAAGGTTAAGTTGATTCAGATCGACTTCACACGGTGCAGTCTAGACATAAGAGTTACGCTGATCGGAAGGTTCATGATGTTGCTTACATGGTGGGAGAGAAGGTACTGCTCCGAGTTTCTCCTACGAAGGGTGTTATGAGGTTCGGGAAGAAGGGCTAGTTGAGCCCGTGGTATATTGGGCCTTTTGAGTTGCTTGAGAAGATTGGTGAGGTAGCTTATTTTCTTGCATTAATACCTAATCTATCGGGTGTTTTATGTTTCTATGCTCCGAAAGTATGTCGGTGATCCGTCTCATGTTTTGGATTTTAGCACGGTTTAATTGGCTGGTGATTTGACTTATGATGTGGAGCCGTTGACCATTTTGGATCGACAGGTTCGAAAGTTGAGGTCAAAGAATATATCTTCAGTAAAGGTGTAGTGGAGAGGTCTGCCAGTCGAGGAGGCTACTTGGGAGACCGAGTGGGAGATACAGAGTAGATATCCATGCCTATTTCAGACTCCTAGTATGTTTCTAGACCCATTCGAGAACGAACGTTTGTTTAAGAAGGGGAGGATGTAACTACTCGCCTGGTCGTTTTGAGTGTTGTAGCCCCGTTCTCCCATTCACTGCTTTTTCTATGCACAACTTTTGATATGTGAATTACTGGGGTAGTTAGTTTGGTTCCAGGGATGTTTCGGAATAAATTGGGACACTTAATCCCAAGGTTGGAAGCTTAAGTTGAAAGAGTTGACTGGATGTTGACTTATGTGTAAAATACTTTGGAATTGAGTTTTGATGGTTCCGATATTTTGGACTTAGAAGTGTGTCCGGATATTTATTTTGAGGTCCGTAGGTGATTTTGGCTTCAATTGGCGAAAGTTGAAAAAATAGAAGTTTGGAGAGTTGAGAAGTGTGACTGAAAGTTGACTTTATGGTTACTGGGCTCGGATTTTTGTTCTGGAAATTGGAATAGGTCTGTTGTGTAATTTATGACTTGTGTGCAACATTTGAGGTCATTCGGAGTTGATTTGATAGGTTTCAGCATCGAATATAGAAGTTAGAAGTTCATAAGTTCATTAGGCCTGAATCGATGCGCGATTTATGGTTTTAGTGTTGTTTGATATGATTTGACGCTTCAAGCGAGTTCGCATGATGTTTTAGGACTGGCTAGTATGTTTGGTGGAGGTCCCGGGGGCCTCGGGTATGATTCGGACCATGTTCGGCGCATTTTAGAGACTTGGAAGACTGCTGATTTTGCTGAGCTGGTTTCCTTGTAGGTGTTCGCGGGAGAGGTACTCGCCTTCACGTAGAAGGTGGAGGCAGGCTGGGCACCAGACCCTTAGCCTTCGCGTTCGCGGTTAGGGGGACGCGTTTGCGTAGGCCAAGTTCTATGAAACATCGCGTTCATGTGGGAGTTTCCGCGTTCGCGTAGATTAAATTTCTAGGTAGCTAGGTTTGTGCTTCGCGAACGTGAGGCACTTTCAACGTTCGCGAAGAAGAGTCACATGGGCAGAATATAAGTCTTCAAAGTGAGGGTTAGAGTAAAATTTCACAATTTGATTTTTGGAGCTCGGATTGAGGCGATTCTTGGACAAATTTTCAAGGGAGTGATTGTGGTAAGTGATTCTAACTCGGTTTTGGTTAAATTATATGAACATATCATTGTTATCATCATTTAATAGGTGATTTGGGTTTACAAATTGGGGAAATATTGTAGAAACTTCCTAGGCTTTAATTTGAGAATTTGAGGATTGAGTTGTGATAGAATTTGAATAATTTAGGTATGGTTGGACTGGTGGTTGAATTGGTGTTCTAATTTTGTTAATTTTGTCGAATTTTGTGACGTGGGCCCGGGGTTAACGTTTTTGACTTTTGACTAAGAACTTAACATTTTCATATGGAATTGATTCTTTTAGCTCGTGTTGATTGTATCGAATTGTTTGTTGCTAGATTCGAGGCGTTCGGAGGCCGATTCGCGAGGCAAGGGCTTGTTTGAGAAGAAATTTGAGCGGTTTTAGATAAGTAACGCTTCTAAAACTTGGTTCTGAGGGTAAGAATTTCCGAATTATGTGTTATGTGATTGGTGTGAAAGTGACACACATGCTAGGTGACGGGCGTGTGGGTGTGCACCATAGAAATTTGGACTCAATTGATTTCGTGGAGCTGTGAAGTCAAATAATCTTGTCATTTTCCATATATTCACCATTTGTTAGAGAAACTGAGTTGTGACTCATGTTAGAAATCATGCTTAGGCTATATGCTGGTATTATTGGGACCCACAGAGGTCGGGTTGTTGTTGAATTATTTGGTTAATTTGCAATTATGCACTCAGTCACATCTATCATTTGCATATCATATCTTAGTCTCGGTTTCCATTTATTGATTCTTCATATCATCATTGTTTAGGCTTATTTTCATGACATTGTGAGCCTGAGAGACTGGAGAGATTGATGACTGAGTGAGGCTGAGGGGCTGATTGTGAGGATATTTATGGGATCGGACTGCACGCCGCAACAAGCTTTTATTGATTCATGCCATGATTCGCTTATTTTAGCGCTTGGGAAGGATCCGCCTCTCTGGAGTCTGACTTAACAACAATGAGCGCATGTACCTTCTTGTCATCCAAAATCCACTAGTCATGATGGCACCTAATCCAACTCGTTAGGTCATCCAATTAACGGTTAATACAATTCTAATAAAATAAAGGTGAACATCAAATGATATATCTGGATTCCATACAATATCCCAAGGACATGTAGTACAAGTCATGAGCTACTAAGACTCGATTATTGCAAAAGTTGATATGAAATAAATACAACTTCTGTTTGAAATGTACATAAATAGAATTCGACTCTAAATCTACCAAGGGACAAGTGACAGTCACACCCGGAAGGCATGAACATCTTCAGAGTCATCTCCCGTCATCCATCGCAGCTCCGTTCCAAGATCTGCACACAAGGTGCAGAAGTGTAGTATGAGTACAACCGACCTCATGTACTCAATAAGTATCTTGACCAACCTCGGTGAAGTAGTGATGAGGGTTTATAGTTAAAAGATACTCACTGATATAACATGTGTAGTAGACTAGAAATAGAATAATACTACAACATAACAAAATAGAATATAAGAAACGAATATGTGAAGCAATAAATAATTACTAGATAGAATCACGATTTAATATTCCTCAATATCACGACCAATCCTTTCCTTAGAGCGATAACCAACAAACCATAGTAGTAAATCCATAACTTTAATAGTGTGAAAAATGTACTCAAGATATCAAATCAAATTGCATGGCAACACCTTTCGTGCATTTATCTCATCCTCACCACATATGCGTATAACAATACCAACCATGTGAAAGAATGTCAATAACATTAACGATAAAATGGAAATACACAGGTAGCAATAACGAACAAGGCAGTGGATATGGACAACGGTAACAAACTAGGTAGAAGGCATAGAAGTAATGACAGCAATTAAGAAAGAAGAACATAAATTTTACTAACTAACATGGTAGAAGGCCTAGATGTAGATATTACAAACAAGAGAGAAAGCATGATCTTCATGAGCTAACAAATAGAAGGCATGAATAACTAACATAGTAGAAGGCTTATACGAAAGTGCAACAACTGATAAACGACATGGATGTAGATATAACAACAAGAAAGAAAGCATGATATTTGCATGTTAAACAGTTAGAAGGCATGGGCAACACAACAACAATTGAGATAGAGAACAAAGACAGAACAACAACGACAAGTCACATAGAAAACATAGGTGCAACAGTAACAACTCAAGGTAAAGGCATACATGTATACATAAGGAAAAGACATCATAACATAATGCATGTACCTCGTCCTTGCCTACACGGGAACACCCTTCATGCCATGAACACATGATAATATAAAAACATGATAATATAAATGAAATGGCACGGCATCACCCTTCGTGCGTTTACTCTCATCCTCACATGATAATATAAATGAAAACATGATAATATAAATGAAATGACACGGCATCACCCTTCATGATTTTACTCTCATCCTCACATGATAATGTAAATAAAATAGCATAACATCACCCTTCGTTCTTTTACGCTCATCCTCACATGATAATGTAAATGAAATGGCACAGAATCACTCTTCTTGCTTTTACTCTCATCCTCACATGATAATGCAAATGAAATAACACAGTATCACCCTTCGTGCTTTACACTCTTCCTCACATGATAGTGTATATTCAATGGCACCGCATCAGCCTTCATGCTTTACACTCTTCCTCACCAAGCATATGTATATCAATGACAAGTAAGGTAGGAAGCATGAATAACATCAAGGAGAGTGATTAAATAAATATTCCAAATGAACGTCAATCACAACTTTCAAGTCAATAACAATTCAGTAAACCTCAAGAACCTTATCATTCAAGTATCTCAAAAAGTCTCATAAATGATCTTCAACTTAAGTATAGAACCCAATATCTCAAGAATAACGGTCATAGCGATGTATTAGTGATTAAGCATAGTGATGACCGAATTAAACACATAATTAGTTTTGCAAACATCCGTCAAATTTTAATCAAGTTATAATAAGCTAAATCTTAGTTTCTAGCATTTAATCTCATATTCTTAGTAATCTAGAAGTCAAGTAAGACATGAAATAAGAAGGTCACGTAATTTTACAAGGCACAATTAATCGTATAATTTACCCCCGAGCATGATCAACCTTATCACATGCATATGCGCTTATCATCTCATATATGCATTACCCCCGCATGTAGCAAACAATGGAAATTAGATGAAAAAATTTCCCCAACAAAGTTAGGCAAGACACTTACCTCAAACAAGCTAAATTAATGCCCTAGAGGCGCCATCCTACTCAAATCATCCTCCGAACGGCTCATAACAAGCCAAAAGTAAATCAAAATCATAAATAATGACATAGAAAACAAACCCAATCGATAAAGGTAGAATCTTTAATCAAAAGTCCAATGTCAACCAAAAATTCAAACCAGGACAAACATATGTTTAAGTTGGGCAGAATGTAATGACCCGGTCAGTCGTTTTGAGTATTACAAACCCATTTACTGCTCAAATTGTACTTCACAGTTGTTGTGTGAATTGCCGGGGTAAATGGTTCAGGTCTGGTGAGGTTTTGGAATGAATTGGACCATTTAGTTCCAAGTTTTAAAATTTAAGTTAAAATAGTGACCGGATGTCGACTTATGAGTAAACGACCCCGGAATGGAGTTGTGATGATTCCAATAGCTTCGTAATGTGATTTTGGACTTAGGAGCGTGTCCGAAAAATTATTTGGAGGTTCGTAGTGGAATTAAGCTTAAAATGGCGAAAGATGCATTTTTGGGAAGTTTGACCGAGGGGTTGACTTTTTGATATCGAGGTCGGAATCTGATTTTGGAAATTTAAATAGGTCCGTAATGTGAAATGTGACTTGTGTGCAAAATTTGAGGTCAGTCGGACGTGATTTGATGTGTTTCGGCACAAGATATAGAATTTGAAGTTTCAAAGTTCAATGATTTTGAATTGAGGTGTGATTCATCGTTTCGATGTTGTTATGTGTGTTTTGAGGACTCAAGTAGGTCTGTGCTATGTTATGGGACTTGTTGGTATGTTCGGACGAGGTCCCGAGTGATTCGGGTGAGTTTCGGATGAGGTTCAGAGCAATTTGGAAGTTTTGGCTAAGGCTGGAATTTTTCTGTTATTGGTGTCTTCGCACCTGCGAAAATAGGCTCGCAGGTGCGATGGTCGCAAAAGCGACACTCAAGTCGCAGAAGCGAGGGAGTGCTGGCTGGGAAGGCATCGCAGAAGCGGAAGCCAGGGCGCAGAAGCGCTTGCGCAGGAGCGGTCCAACGCGTGCAGAAGCGCGACTGCAAATGCAGTCCTTGGCATCGCAGAAGCGATTATGGATGGCCAAGCTGCTCTCGCAGAAGCAAGATTTTTCCCGCAGAAGAGAAGGTCGCAGATGCGACCTCTTGTCCGCATCTGCGAAAGTGCTGGGTAGAATCCTTTAAAATTCGAGGGTTCAACATTTTTTCATCCATTTTTGGATTTTAGAGCTTGGGTTGGGCGATTTTGGAGAGGAAATTTTTCACACAACTTTGGGTATGTGTCTTTAACTCCCTTGTGATTATATTCCATGAATTAATCTTTATTTTTGGTGTAAGATTATTGAATCTTAAAAAGAAATAGAAGGAAATTTCTATAATGTCACAAAATGATTTTTTCAAGTTTGAATACCAATTTGGAGTCGAATTTGAGTGAAATTAGTATGGTTGAACTTGTAATTGGATGGGTTGTCGTGTTTTGTGAGTTTCGTCAGATTTCGAGATGTGAGCCCCACAGGTGATTTTTGGGGCGTAATTTCGGATTTTTGTGAAAAATATTAGCATTTTGATATGGAATTAATTCCTATAAATTGTGTGGACTGAATCAAATTAATTGTGGTAGATTCGAGCCATTCGAAAGTTGATACGCGAAGAATGGGATTTGTGGAGCATTATTTAGCTTGCTCGGCATTGGATTTGGCTCGTTCGAGGTAAGTAACTCTTCTAGTCTTGGAGTTGAGGGTATGAACCCGGAATATATGTATTTCATAAATTGTTGGGAGGTGACGCACATGCTAGGTGACGGGCGTGTGGGCGTGCACTATAGAAATTGTGACATAATTATTTCTGTGGAATTTTGTAGTTAAATGATCTTGGCATTTTCCATGCGGTTTTATGAGTTAAAGAAATTGAGCTGAAAAGCATATTAAAAATCATGTTGAGGCTATGTGCCAGTATTATTGGGACCCACAGAGGTCGTATTACTGTGAATTATTTGTTTTAAATTAAAAATTCATACTCAGTCATATTCATTTCATTGCATATCATATCTCAGCCTATGTTGTTATTTATTGATATATCATATCATCATTTCTGGGCTATTTTCATGACATTGTGAGCGTGAGAGACTGGAGAGATTGATGACCAAGTGAGGCCGAGGGCCTGATTATGAGGATTATTATGTGGATCGGGATTGCCCGCCTGCAGCATGCTTTATATACTTTATGATTATAGCACGTGAGTTGTCCGTGCAGCACGTGAGTTGTCCATGCAGATTATAGCGCTTGGGCTAGAGGAGCCCCTCCAGAGTCTGTACACACCCCCAGTGAGCGCGGATACCTACTGAGTACGAGTGCCGAGTGCCAAGTGATGAGTGACTGGGAGGCATGAGTGATTGTGAGGTATGCCCGAGTGGCATGAGTGATTGTGAGGTATGCCTGAGTGGCATGAGTGACTGTGAGGTATGCCCGAGAGGCATGAGTGACTGCGAGGTTTGCCCAAGGAGCTGTTTATGATTTTATCACTGATTTGTATCGCATCGGCATGCACACATGACATACAGTCATAAAGATGTATTTTTCCTCATGTTGTACAACATCACATCATTCATGATTTCTCACACATTTTTATAGATGGGCATAGTGATGCATTTGTTTTACACGGGTTATCCGGAAGGAAAATAAAACATTTTATTTATTATTGAAAATATTTTGGAAAAAATTATTGTTTTAAAACTATTCATATTTTTGGAAACTTCGGCAAACGATTTGGGTTTTCACTGATGTATTTGAAATGAAGAACTATTATTTTTGAAATCATGATTTGGCTGAGCATTTTATCTCTGAGCTACTTCCGGTATTATTTGCTTTATGTTGTTATGAACTGTTGTGGACTATTGGTTATGGACCCGACCTTGGTAGAAGTTTGTCACTACTTTCAACCTACGGCTAGGTTTGTTAACTACTCAGTACATGGGATCGGTTATACTGATACTACAGTTCTGTATATTGCGTGCAGATGTTGGCTGTTGTTGTTGCTGTGCTGGATGGTTACAGGACTATAAGATGTACCTGCGTTCCTGTTGTAGCTGCCTCTTGTTTAGGATAGCCTTAGATTTATAAAAGCTCTATTTATGTATTATTCAAACAGACTATGTATTTATTTCATTTCCTTTTTGTATACTCTATTCTTAGAAGCTCATGATTTGTACTACCAGTTCTTGGGGATTGTATAAGATTAAGATCTTTATTCACTTAAATTTCTTTAATAATTATTATTGAAATTGGATAGTTAAAAGTTGGCTTACCTAGCGGGTTGGGTTAGGTGCCATCACGACTAGTTAGATTTTGGGTCGTGACAGTTATGGGTCGTTTGCTGCGGTTCATGGACAATATGACTCAGGTCGGTTTATTTTCGGCAGACCCAGCCACATCTTAGGCGGGCGGGGGAGCACAGACCCCTACTGCGCAGGCTCATGTACAGGCAGTTGTTGTATATCCGACCCAGGGTGCACTACCCGTGGGTAGAACCCAGCCAGTGGCAGCAGCTACACATGAGCCCAGGACAGCGGCAGCCGCTGATGCGCAGAAACTATTGGACAGATGGACTAGACTATATCGTCCTATTTTTGGGGGTGAGCGACATGAGGATCCCCAAGATTTTATTGATCAGTGCAAGGATAGACTATACAACATGAGGATATTGGAGTCTCATTGGGTAGACTTTGCTACTTTTCAGCTAGAGGGCAGAGCCCGTAGATGGTGGAAGTCTTATGTTCTTGGTAGACCAGCAGATTCTCCTCCCATGACTTGGGACAGGTTCACCCGTATTTTCCTGGACATGTATATTTCACCCTCTCAGAGGGAAGAGTTGCAGTTTTAGTTTGAGCAGCTCCTGCAAGGTCAGATGTCAGTGACCGATTATGAGGCGAGGTTTTCTTAGTTATCTCGCCATGCACTTATGATACTCCCTACTGAGGCGGAGAGAGTGTGAAGGTTTGTTGCAGGTTTACATACTGGCATTCATGCCACTATGGCTCGCGAGGTTGATATGGGTACTTCTTATAAGCTAGTCGTGGAAATAGCCCGCAAGATTGAGGGTGTACGTCAGCGGAGCCAAGAGCAGGTTATGAGAGATAAGCAGTTCAGGTATTCTGGAAAGTTCAAAGGTGCTCGGTCTAGGAGCAGAGGTCAGTTCGTGAGAGGGCAGTCCAGCAGGCCCCCATATCCAGCACCACCGCCTCCTCGAGGTGCCCGGTGCGACCCTATCTCAGAGCTATAATAGAGAGTTCTTATCGCCCACCAGCTATTTAGGGTCCTTCCAGTGGGTATTTAGTTCCCTAGGGCCAGACTCTTAGCCAACAGCCCATCGCACCGAAGAGTTGTTACGAGTGCGGGGAACCCAGTCATATACAGAGATTCTACCCCAGGCTTTGGGGTAAACTAGTGCAACAGGGTCAGCAGCTTATGATTACCAGACCAGTTACTCCACCAGTTATCCGACCACCAAGAGGTTGAGGACAGGTGGGTAGGGAACGTCCTAGAGGTGGAGGTCAGCCAGGTGGAGGCCAGCCAGTTGGCGCTCTAGCTCGGTTCTATGCTTTTCGGCTAGAACAGATGCAGAGGCCTCAGATGCCGTAATTACATGTATT
The DNA here is from genome assembly GCF_000390325.3 of Nicotiana tomentosiformis. Lineage (NCBI taxonomy): Eukaryota > Viridiplantae > Streptophyta > Magnoliopsida > Solanales > Solanaceae > Nicotiana > Nicotiana tomentosiformis. Next base: position 66,973,185 of record NC_090821.1, on the reverse strand, counting down.
ATTTCTGTTTGCGGCAAAGATGCCTCAGTATTATTTGATCCAGGATCTACGTATTCATATGTGTCATCTCTATTTGCTCATTTCCTGGGTGTTTCCCATGAGTCCTTGAGTACTCCTGTTTATGTGTCCACTCCTATGGGCGATTCTGTTGTTGTGAACCGGATCTACCAAATTCTGTTGTTGTGAACCGGATCTACCAGTCCTGTATTATTACATTCTGTGGTTATGAAACTAGAGCACATCTCCTATTGCTTGAGATGACCGATTTTGAAATTATTCTGGGCATGGACTGATTATCCTCATATCATGCTATTCTAGATTGTCATGACAAGACTGTTACCTTGGCTATTCCAGCATTGCCTAAGCTAGAGTGGAAGGGTTCGTCTGTTAGTTCATTTAATCGAGTTATTTCTTTTATAAAGGCTCAACACATGGCTGAGAAGGGTTGTTTGGCTTATCTAGCATATGTTCTGGATACTACTGCAGAGACTCCTACTATTGATTTAGTGCCTATAGTTCGGGAGTTCTCCGATGTATTACCTTCAGATCTTCCAGGTATGCCACCTGATCGTGATATTGATTTTTGTATTGACTTGGCTCCAGATACCCAGCCTATTTCTATCCCACCATATTCCATGGCTTCGAAAGAATTGAAAGAACAGCTTGAGGAGTTACTAGCCAAAGGGTTTGTCAGACCGAGTGTATCGCCTTGGGGTGCACCGGTATTATTTGTGATGAAGAAGGATGGAACAATGCAGATGTGTATTGATTATTGCCAATTGAACAAAGTCAGTATTAAGAACAAGTAATATGGTCAATATTAAGCCTTGGGGTGCTAGGGTGTTCTCTAAGATCGACTTGAGGTCGGGGTACCATCATTTGAAGATTTGGGATTCGGATGTTCCAAAGACTGCTTTTCGAACTAGATATGGTCATTATGAGTTTCCGGTGATGTTCTTCAGTTTAACTAATGCCTCGACAGCATTTATGGATCTGATGAACAGGGTATTCAGGCCATATATTGATTCATTTGTCATTGTTTTCATTGATGATATTTTGATCTACTAGCGCAGTAAGGAGGAGCATGAGCAGCATATGAGAGTAGCGCTTCAGACGTTGCGGGAACAAAAGCTATATGCTAAGTTCTCTAAATGTGAGTTTTGGCTAGAGTCTGTAGCATTTTTGGGGCATATTCTATCGGGCGCGGGCATTAAGGTTGATCCCAGAATGATTGAGGCAGTTCAGAACTGGCATCGTCCCACTTTGGCGACCGAGATCAGGGGTTTTCTGGGTTTAACAGGTTATTATCGTCTGTTTGTGGAGGGTTTTTCATCTATTGCAGCACCTTTGACCAAATTAACCCAGAAGGGTGTTCTATTCTGATGATCCGATGATTGTGAGACGAGCTTTCAGAAGCTCAAGACAGCATTGACTACAGCACCAGTGTTAGTGTTGCCTTCCGGTTCGGGAATGTATAAGTGTATTGTGACACTTCACGTGTTGGCTTGGGTTGTGTATTGATGCAGGAAGGGCGAGTTATTGCATATGCTTCCCGCCAACTGAAGCCCTACGAGAAGAATTATCCGGTACATGATTTGGAGTTAGTTGTGATTGTTCACGCTCTTAAGATTTGGAGGCATTATCTTTATGGGGTGTCTTGTGAAGTTTACACTGATCATCGCAGTTTGCAGCATTTGTTCAAGCAGAGGGTCCTAAATTTGAGGCAGCGCAGAAGGCTGGAGTTACTGAAAGATTATGATATTACTATCCTATATTATCCGGGCAAAGCAAATATGGTTGCAGACGCCTTGAGTAGAAAGGCGGAGAGTATGGGTAGTTTGGCTTTCATTTCAGCAGAGGAGAGGCCATTAGCTTTGGATATTCAATCCTTGGCTAACCGACTTGTGAGGTTGGATATTTTAGAGCCTAGTCGAGTTCTTGCATGTGTTGTAGCTCAGTCTTCACTAGTTGAGCAAATCAAGGCTCGCCAGTATGATGATCCACACTTAATGGTTCTTCGAGAAACGGTACTACGAGGTGGTGCCAAGGAAGTTTCTATTGGAGTGGATGGTGTTCTGCAACTCCAGGATCATCTATGTGTTCCTAATGTGGATGGACTGAGGAAAAGGATACTAGAGGAGACACACAGTTCTCGATATTCTATTCATCTAGGTGCTACAAAGATGTATCGTGACCTGAGGCATCATTATTGGTGGCGATGAATGAAAAAGGATATAGTCGAGTATGTAGCTAGGTGTCCAAATTTCCAACAAGTTAAATATAAGCACCAGAGGCCAGGTGGCCTACTTCAGCAGATGACTATACCAGAGTGGAAATGGGAACGCATCACTATGGACTTTGTAGTTGGATTGCCGCGGACCTTACAGAAGTTTGATGCAGTTTGGGTCATTGTCGATAGGTTGACCAAGTTGGCACACTTTATTCCTGTTGTGACTACGTATACTTCAGAGAGGTTGGCCCAGATATATATTCAGGAGATAGTTCGGTTGCACGGTGTGCCAATTTCTATCATATCAGATAGAGGCCCTCAGTTTACTTCATATTTCTGGAGAGCAGTACAAAGTGAATTGGGGACCTGTGTAGAGCTCAGCACAACCTTTCATCTGCAAACCGATGGGCGGTCAGAGCGGACAATTCAGATTTTGGAGGATATGCTCAGGGCATGTGTAATTGACTTTGGAGGTCAGTGGGATCGTTTCTTGCTTTTGGCCGAGTTTTCTTATAATAACAGTTACCAATCCAGCATCGAGATGGCTTCATTTGAGGCTCTATATGGTCGGCGATGTCGTTCGCCCATCGGGAGGTTTGAGCCCAGTGAGGCTAAGTTATATGGTACTGATTTGGTGAAGGATGCCTTCAAAAAGGTAAAGTTAATTCAGGAGCGATTTCGTACAGCGCAGTCCATACAGAAGAGTTACGCAGATCAGAAAGCGTGTGATTTATCCTTTATGATGGGCGAAAAAGTTCTCTTGAAGGTTTCGCCGATAAAGGGAATCAGGAGATTCGGGAAGAAGGGCAAGTTGAGCCCAAGGTTTATAGGCCCATTTGAGGTGTTGAGATGAGTTGGGGAGGTTGCTTATGAGCTTGAATTGCCTCCTAGTCTATTGAGAGTTCATCTGGTTTTCAATGTATCTATGCTCCGGAAGTATCATGCCGAGCTATCACATGTGCTAGATTTCAGCACAGTTCAACTAGATAATAGTTTAGGCTATGAAGAAGAACCAGTTGCCATTGTTGATAAGCAGGTTCGCCAGTTGAGGTCTAAGAAGATTTCTGCAGTGAAAGTTCAATGGAGGGGCCAACCAGTCGAGCAAGCGACTTGGGAGGCCAAGGAAAACATGCGGAGCAGATATCCACACTTATTCAGCACTCCGGGTACAATTCTAAACTCGTTTGAGGACAAACGTTTGTTTAAGAGGTGGAGAATGTAATGTCCCAACCGGTCATTTTAACTTTTAGAACCACGTTCCCTAAAATAAAACTTCCTGTATATGCTTTTAATGATTTATGACTTGCGGAGATGGTTGGTTTGGGATTTGGGAGTGTTTGGGTTGAAATCGGAACACTTGGTTCCTTAATTTGGCTTTAAAAGGCCAAGTTTGACTTCGGTCAACATTTTGAGAAAACGACCCCGGAATAGAATTTTGACTATTCCAACAGCTCTGTATGGTGATTTTGGACTTAGGAGCGTGTTCGGAATTTTATTTGGAAGTTCGTAGTTAAATTAGGTTTGAAATGGCTAAAATAGGCATTTAAGTTTGGAAGTTTGACCGGGGAGTTGACTTTTTGATATCGGGGTCGGAATCCAGTTCTGAAAAATTTCATAGCTCCGTTATGTCATTTATGACTTGTGTGCAAAATTTGAGGTCAATCAGACTTGATTTTATAGGTTTCGGTACCCAATGTAAAAGTTGGAAATCTTAAGTTTCATTAAGCTTGAATTGGAGGATGATTCGTAGTTTTAGCGTTGTTTTGTGTGATTTGAATGTTCAACTAAGTTCGTATGATGTATTGGGACTTGCTGGTATATTTGATTGAGGTCCCGAGGGGCTCAAGTGAGTTTCGGACGACTAACAGATCATTTTTGGCCTTTGGGAGACTGCTGATAGTTTCTAGAATTTTCTTTTGATTTCCTTATACGCGATCGCGTAAGTTGGTCTGCGATCACGTAGAGTAATTTGGGTGGAGGTGGATTTGTTCTACGCGATCGCGTGAATGGGGTTGCGATTGTGTAGGCTTATTTGGGCAGCTGGAAATTTGTTCTCTGCGATCGTGTAGGTTAGGACAGCTTGTGCATCACAATCACGTGTCGTTGTTTGCGATGGCATAGGGGAAACTGGTGAGGAGTTGGGCCACATGCTAAATGCTTCGGGATTGCGTGAGGAGGCTCGCGATCTCATAGGTTTATGGAGTCAGTGCTTCGCGATCGCGTGGGACTTTATGCGATCGCATAGGGTTATTTTCTGGGCAGTAAAATTTGTGCTACGCGATCGCGTGAGGAAGTTCGCGATCGCGTAGAAGAAATCACTGGGCAGAGAATTAAAGTATTTTCCATTTTTAACGATTTGGAGCTCGGATTTGGACGATTTGGGAGATTTTCAGAGAAAATAATGGGGTAAGTGTTCTTAACTCAATATTGGTTAAATTACCCGAATTCATCACTGTTTTTATCATTTAGTTGGTGAATTAAGTTGGAAAAAGTTTGAAAATCCTCTTGGATAGATTTGAAGATTTGAGGGCCGTATTTTTATCGGAATTAAGTAATTTTAGTATGGGTAGACTCGTGGTTGAGTGGGTGTTCATATTTCATAACTTTTGCCGGATTCCGAGACATGGGCCCTACGGACGAATTTTTAATTAATTTTGAGATTTTTATTGAAAATGTTGTAGTTTCTTATAAAATTGATTCCTATAAATTTTAGTGATTGTATCGAATTATTTTTGGTAAGATTTGAGCCAATCAAAGTTGGATATTTTGGTATGGGTAGACTCGTGGTTGAGTGGGCGTTCATATTTTGTAACTTTCGCCGGATTCCGAGACGTGGACCCTACGGACGAATTTTTAATTAATTTCAGGATTTTTATTGAAAATGTTGTAGTTTCTTATAAAATTGATTCCTATAAATTTTAGTGATTGTATCGAATTATTTTTGATAATATTTGAGCCAATCAAAGTTGGATAAAAGAGGAAAAGGCCTACTAGTAAATTAAATTTGAGCAAGACGAGGTAAGTCTCTTGTCTAATCTTGTGAAGGAAAAATTACCCCATAGGTAACTAAAGTAATAATTGTTTCTAATTATGGGGGCTACGTACGCTCGAGATGACGAGAGTCCGTGCGTAGCTACTATTAATGTATCAATGCTAAAGTCCGGGTAGTTTAGGACTCAAAGCATGAATTACTTGTGTAAATTATATTCTTTGTTTAATTAATATTATTTGATATATATATATATATATATATATATATATATATATATATATATATATATATATATATATATATATATATATATATATATTGTGAATTGTTAGATAAAAATATTAAAGGATGGAAATCTCATATGTTTGATTTTCTGTTTAAATTAATTAATTGTTAAAAGAAATTATTTTTCCTCCCGAATTTACCTTATAATAAATATACTCTCCTTCCGGAGGTACATAAAAAATGTCCTCCTTTCTTGTGGAGAGGGCCGAACGCCTCGGCAGGATAGATACATCTATGGATCGTGCCGCACGTCCCTCGGCAGTGTACACGACACTCTGGATCGGGCCGTACGACCTCGGCAGAAATCGTGCTTAATAATAATAATTACACGATCCTTTGATAGTTTATTGTAGCTTGTGAAGCTAATTGATAAATTGGAAATCTTTAGAATTTAAGAATTATTATCCCTGCTTGCTAAGGAATTATTGTTATTCCTGTAAAAGAGATTAATAGATAAATTGGAAATTTATTGGAATTGAAGGAATTTAATATATATTGAGAATTGTTGCAAATTGAAGGAATTTAATTATTTCTGCTGGTTAATAAATTATTGTTATATTCTGTTAATCATGCTGATTTAGATATTCTAGTTTTATTTCAATTATTATTATTGACCCATAGTGAGTGTCAAAGTCAGTCATCTCGTCTCTACCACTTCGATATTAGGCTTGATACTTACTGGGTACACGTTGTTTACGTACTCATACTATACTTGCTGTATTTTTTGTGCAGGACCTGAGGCAAGTATTAGTGGGGGACCTATCGTCTTACACCCACGTTATCCAGAGGCATAGTGGTGAGCTACCTTTCTGAGCCGTTCTGCAGCGACCAGTGTCCCTTCTTATATTTATATTCTGTCTATTTTATTTCAAACAGTATTTGGAGTTTTGTATAATCTAATAGATGCCCATACACTTGTGACACCAGGTCTTGGCACACGCTAGTAAAATGTTTGGATTTAAATTTGCTTCTTGGTTGTTTTAATTTACTAATTTCCTGGTAGTAAGAAGAGTTTAATTACTCGGTTAATTTTAAAATAATTGAATATGGGTTTAATTTATTTGTTGGCTTGCCTAGCTGTAGTGTTGGGCGCCATCACGACTTATAGGTAAAATTGGATCGTGACAAGTATTTTCTTATGGAATTAATTACAATAATTGGTATTGACTGAATCGAATTAATTGTGGCTAGATACGAGTCTCTCAGAGACAAATTCTTGGGGCAAAGGCATAACGAAATAAAGAATTACACGGTTTGAGGTAAGTAACTATTTTATATCTGGTCCTGAGGGTACGAAACCACAGAATTTTGTGTCATGTGATTATTTTGGAGGTGTTGCACATGCTAGGTGACGGGCGTGTGGGTGTGCACTGAGGGGATTGTGACTTGGTCCGTCCCGTGGAACTGTAAAATTGAATAACTTGTTGTTAGCTATGCTCTCTATGTGTTGAAGAAATTTGACTGTAAATCATGTTAGAAATCATGCTTAGGCTATATGATGGTACTGCTGGAACCCACAGAGGTCGCGTGCTTGTCGAATTATTTGCTAATTATTGTCTTGTACTCAGTCATGATTTTTCTTGCATATCATACCTCAGTCTTTCTTGATTTTTATTGATACACTATGTTATCTTTATTTGGGCTGATCTTTATGATTTCTGAGAGCCCGAGAGACTAGAGAGGTTGAGGACTAAGTAAGGCCGAGAGCCTGTCGGTGAGGTAAGGATATTATGGCACGTAAGTTGTCCGTGTAGGATATTATAGCACGTGAGTTGTCCATGCAGCACGTGAGTTGTCCGTGCGGATTATGGCGCTTGGGTTGTAGGAGCCCCTCCAGAGTCTGTACACCCCCAGTGAGCGCGGGTACCCATTGAGTGTGAGTGCTGAGAGCTGAGAGCCGAGTGGTTGAGTTGTTGTGACGAGTGGAGTGACTGTTGCCCTGAGAGGCTATACTTGCTTTTCATTTGTTGTTGCACTTAGTTGCTATTTGTCATTGTTGTGAAATTCGCTGAAAGATTTTATATCCGAATTACATGAACTTGAACTGTATAAATTGATTTGACTTAAACTGCTGAATTTGAAAGCATGTCTATTCTCTGTTGGAATTACTGGAAATGAACTAAAACTGTGTAGCTCGTCACTATCTTCAATTCCTTATTTATTATTATTACTTGCTGAGTTGGTTGTACTCATACTACACCCTGCACTTCGTGTGCAGATCCAGGTGCTTCTGGATATAGCGGGTGTTTATTTTCTCGCACAGTTGAGTTTTCGGAGATTCAGAGGCAGCTGCCGTGTTTCGCAGACCTTGTCTCTCCTTCCCTATCTCCTTATTTACTGTATTTGGTCTTAGACTATTATAAATCATTTTCTTTTGACTTGTATCCATATTAGATGCTCATGTACTCAGTGACACCAGGTTTTGGGGAGTGTTCGTATCAGTATTTGTGGGATTTTGTATCGTATTTAAATATTATATTTTTAAACTTAAGAGAAATTATATTTTATTGAGATTATCGGCTTGCCTAGTATCGAGATAGGCGCCATCACGACAGGTTGGGATTTTAGGTCATGACAATGAGAAACTATTAAGCATCAAGGCATACAATAATTATAGTTTAATTATGAACAAACAATGACAAGTAGCAATTAATTAAGGAAATCATGGAAAAAATAGGTAGTTTAATATTTAATATGCTAAATGTCAAATAGCAATAAAGACACATAAATCAAATAAGCATGTAACAATTATTGCAGGAATTCAAGAATTAATATTTGACAAGGAATATGAGTGAAACAATTATTATAACGATTAATTCGTGTCTTAAAACAATTTAAGATGTTTAAATAATTAGGCAACAGTTAATTTGACAAAGTATAGGCTCCCGTCACCTTGCCTATACATCGTTACACATGAAATTCACATAGAAAATAATTCAAGGGTTCTATTCTCTCAAGTCAAGGTTAACCACGACACTTACCTCGCTTCGCAACCAAATTCAAGTTTCCAATACACCCCTGCCTCGCGAATTAGTGTCTAAAATCCTCAAATCTAATCATAAACAATCCAATATATTCAATACAAATCGTAGGAATTAATTCCATATGAATTTACTAATTTTCCTGATAAAAATTCAAAATTTATCTCAAAAATATCAGTGGGACCCACATCACGAACCCCGAAAAAACTCACAAAATCCGAACACTCGTTCCGATACGAGTTCAACCATACAAAAATTATCGAATTCCGACACCGGATTGACCTTCAAATCTTAATTTTACATTTTTGGAAGATTTTATAAAAATCTGATTTTTTCCCATAAATTCACGGATTCATGATGTAAATGAGAATGGAATTATGAAATATAATCAATATAGGATAAGGAACACTTACTCTAATGCTTTACCATGAGAATCGCCCAAAAAGCTTCTTACCCAAGCTCAAAATCGAAAATGGTGGAAAATGGGATGAAATCTCATTTCCAGAACTTAAGTACTGTTGCCCAGATTTTTACTCATCGCGATCGCGGGAATTCATTCGTGATCGCGTAGAACAATTTTTGCCTAGGTCCATTTTACTCTTCGCGATCGCGGATAGCTTCTTGCGATCGCAAAGCATATTTTGGCTTCCCAGATTATTAACTCTACGCGATCGTATAAATGGTCATGCTATCACGGAGAACAATTTCTCAGCCTTACGCGATCGCGTACTGACTTGTGTGACATAGCACAAATGGCAAGCGAACGCGGCTTGGCCCTCGCTTTCGCAGTGCACTAAGAGCTAACGTTCTGCGATTGCGTGCCTATCTTTGCGAACGCGAAGGGTAAAACTCACGGCTCACAATTTTCTATTCGCGATCGCGGGAATGGCTTCGCTATCGTGAAACACAACATACCAGATGACAGCTGAAGCTAAAAACCAGATTTTTTTCAAAGTTCAAATGGTCTGTAGGCCATCCGAAACTCACCCGATTCCTCGGGGCTCCAAACCAAACATGCACTCAAGTTCGAAAACCTCATACGAACACGCTTGCGCGATCAAAACACCAATTTAACACCTAGAATTACAAATCGGACACCAAATCAAATAAATTTTTTAAGAAAACTTTAAAACTTCTATTTTCACAACCGATCGTCCGAATTACGTCAAATCAACTCCGTTTCTCACCAAATTCGACAGACAAGTCATAAATGACATAACGGACATATAAAAATTTTCAAAACTCAAATCCGACCCCGATATCAATAAAAGTCAATTTGTGATCAAACTTTAAAATCTTTAAGCCTTTAGGCTTCTAGTTTTCGCCAACTGGCGATAATTCAAGCTAGGGACCTCCAAATTAAATTTTGGGCATACTCCCAAGTCCCAAATCACTATCGGACATGCAGGAACTGTTAAAATATTGATCAGAGTCCGTTTGCTCAAAATGTTGACCAAAGTCAACTTAGTTGAGTTTTAAGGCTCTATTTCACATTTTAATCAATTTTTTCATATAAAAACTTTCTGGAAAATTTTACGGACTGCGCACGCAAGTCGAGGAATGATGAATAGTGCTTTTCGAGATCTTAGAACACAAAATTAATTATTAAATTTAAAGATGACCTTTTGGGTCATCACAAATATATACTATTAACCATGGATTCGGTTTGGATATAGTATTTATTGTGGAATAATTATTTATTTAATTTTAATAAAGTTTTAAATAGATCATATATTCGTTTGTGTCCTTTACTTATATAGTAGATGATTTAGTGTATAGAGTTTAGCTTATACACGGAAGATTAAATTATCGATTTTTATAAGTATAAAGATCATGTTCACAATCTAATGATGGAATTGGACAAACCATCAAGAATGATTGTAGCACAAAATTAAATATAATATATCTTGATTATGGGAATGGTTTAATTTCGACTTCTTGTGCTAGTACATTTTGTATGTATTAAACAGACCAAGTAGAAATAAATATTTTATACTGACTTAATAAAATAACTTCTCTAGCCACTAAACGTACTTATCCTCTTAATCTTGATATAATTATTATTAGTTGTGTATATTATTTATTGTTTTGATTTATTAAAAGGCGATATTCTTTTGTGGGTCAATATGCCTAGTAAATTGGACAATGGTGATATACATTGGCGAAGTATTATTTAGTTGAAGGAATCCATGTTTTGGTCTAGAGATTGATGATACACCTTTATAAAAGCTTATAAGTTTTATGTGTAAACCCTGCAGGTGGATTTTGTATCCGTCGCATGAAATAAGTTAAGCGAAAGTCTAAAGGAAATAATCAATGAATTAAATTATCAGTAATTTAATTTATTTGATTAGTATCTCAATCTTAACATGGGGAGTAAAATAATGTTTAATGGAAGAATTTCGAAATTGAACCGAGTGCAGTTACGAATTTTTAGTGGAATAATTTGTAATTTATTATGGTAGTATTAATTCGAATATTTTGAATTAAGTCCATAATAGAAAGCCTCGTTAATTAAATAATGTGGTCCCTGCTGTGCCTGAATAATTAGGAATTAAATGAAATTCTATTTCTTGGTGGAAAAGGAAGACCCAACAGGTTTAGAAAAAAGGTTTTAAACCCTAAAACCTATGGCTATATAAAGGGGTCTTATTCCATAAGGAGGCAGTGGTTTTTACTATACGATTTTCCTAGGAGAAACTCGCCCACACGAGTTTCGCTAATTCTGGGCATTATTCGAGTCACATAGCAGAAGATCGTGGAACTGGAGGATGTTCTCGTGGATTAGTTTTTGCTCATGCTTGAAGGTCTTTTCGCGATCGCAGTCACGCTTCAAGAGATAACTATCGATTTTATGTTTGATTATAATATATGATTATGTGTTGTCTATATCTCCAATTGATCTCCCACTTAGACTTTTAACCATGCCAATTATTAGATTATACTATATCTAAATTCATGATTAATAGTATATGCCCTAACAATCTCCCACTTAGACTCATAACCATGCATCTATAACTTTCACAGCTATCCTTTTGCATAACTATTAAATGTCTCTGCCAATAAGCTTTTGCTAAAAGGAACTTGCTAATTTATTTTCAAACCCAATCTTTGTCTAGTAGTTCTTTGTCGTAACCAACTAGTTTGGTATTAAGCTCTTCAGGGATCTTGTTATGAAACTCTCCCAAGAGTACATACCAAACTATGATTTTCCTTACTATTCTCCCACTACAATGAATTACTACTAATATTATCTTCATTACCTTACGGTATTGAAATATTAGTGACTTCTTCCTGTAGTGTTCTCTGCTCAACATCACTCCCACTACTTGGAGGTAGTAAATTTATTTTTGTCTATTAACGGTTCTCCCATTACTTAAATGCAATGGAACGTCAATTCCCACATATAGAGTTGTATGTTCTTAAGCGTTTGAATTTTCAGATGATTCATTTGTTATTTTTTTGCTTAGTTTCTGTAAAACTAGTTTATTTCTAGGAACATAGTTTATTAAATAATCCTATTGTAGAGAACTGGTATTTGTGCTAACAATTACCTTCTTTTCTTTAGAAAAATAAAATAAACCTATTTTCGTTCCCATGGATATCCAATAAATGCACATACATTCGTACTTGATTTCATCTTATCCGTTTTTCCTTTTAGTATATATATTGGATAATTTCATATCCGAACTTTCCGCAGACCGGACTTACATTAAGTCCATAGTTTTATGGGGTCCATGATACTGACTTAGAAGGAACTAAAATCAGAATGTAATTACAGTTTCTAAGGCATATCCATAAAAATAAAAAATAAAAAGAAACAAATCAGAATAACTCATCATTAATCTAAACATCCCCATAAGAGTCATATTTTTTCTCTTTATTACACCACTCTATTATGTAGTATCCGGTGTAGACAACTGAGATATAATCCTTTATTCTGATAAATAATCAATGAACTCTTTAGAGAAGTGCAAGACACCTACGATCAGATCGTAGCGATTTAATATATTCCCATGGTGCTTCTCCGTATCAAGCCTTAAAATCCTTGAATTATTCAAAGCATCCAGACTTACAGTTCATCAAATAAATATATTCATATTTTGAGTAATCATTTATGAACGTCATAAATATACTCAAAATCACCTTTTGCCTATTTGTTCATTAGACATCACAATCAAAAATGGATTAGTTATAACTTATCACCAGTTCTCTTTCCTTTAGAGCAGAAATGTCTTTTAGTCATATTTTCTTCTAAACATGATCAATAAGTTGGTAGTGCCTCTACTTTCAATGAACCGTAAGGTTCATCATTGACCAACTGAAATTCTATCCAGATAATTATGACTTAGACGCAAGTTCACAGATAAGTTTCACTCAATTTTGAAGAACATTTTCTCTTATAAGGTAGATTAATATTGTTATGTTCAGGAGAGACATTAATTAACAATAACAAGGTCATGCATCCATGTACCACAAGAGATAAAATATTTAACAAGCTCAGTAACACAAGATTTATTCGCAAATAAACCAAATATCCATCTCTTATTTTGCCTAGAAACCGGAATTAAATTCCTTCTAACAAAAGGTACATATATTGTATCCTTTAAATTAATGTCTTATCACTATCAAAGGAAATTTTAATAAGTAATACGACAAATTGTATGAATTCATTGTGGAGTTGAGATATAAAACATTAAATAGATCATAATAAGTAAAAACACTGAATAATAAAATTCAGACTGTATTCAATATATATACATACATGCATCTCGAATAACAAATTTTGATGGGAAAAGACCCCATTATGTAATGACCCAGCCGGTCGTTTTGAGTATTACAGCCCTGTTTCCTCATTTACTGCTCAATTTATGCATTACAGTTGTTGTATGAGTTGTCGGGGTAATTGGTTCGGGTCCGAAAAGATTTCGGGGTGAAATGAGACACTTAGTCTCATAATGGAAAGCTTAAAATGGAAAAGTCTACCAAATGTTGATTTATGTGTAAACGACCTCGGATTTGAATTCTGATATTTCCAGTAGCTTCGTATGGTGAATTTGGATTTAGGAGCGTGTCCGAAAAAAAATTATTTGGAGGTCCATAGTAGAATTAGGCTAGAAATGGCGAAAGTTGAATTTTTTAAAAGTTTGACCGGGGAGTTGACTTTTTTTATATCGGGGTCGGAATCAGATTATGGAAATTGAAATAGCTTCGTTATGTCATTTATGACTTGTGTGCATAATTTGAAGTCATTCTGGATTGATTTGATGTGTTTCGGCGCAAGATATAAAATTTGAAAGTTCAAACTTCATAGATTTTGATTTGAAGTGCGATTCGTCGTTTTGATGTTATTTTATGTAATTTGAGATCTCGAGTAGGTCCGTGTTATGTTATGGGATTTGTCGGTATATTTGGACGGGGTCCCGAGGGCCTCGGGCGTGTTTCGGATTGCTTTCGAATCAATTTTCTTCATGTTGTTATTGCTGGTTGCTGCTAGTTCTGGTATGACCACACCTGCGGTTGAATTTGCGTAGGTGCGATGGTCGCAGAAGTGACAGAGAAATCGCAGGAGCGAAGGCCGAAGAAGCGAAAACCAGTGCGCATATGTGTGTGCGCAGAAGCGGCCAATGTGCACAGAAATGCGATCGCAAATGCGGTTTGTGAGCCGTAGAAGTGACCACACTCACAGGTGCGAGCTTCGTCCGCAGAAGCGGAGGTCGCATATGCGGTCCCTTGTGCGCAGATTCGGAATGACTGGACAGAACCCTTTAAGTTCGAGGGTTCAATATTTTCACCCATTTTCGGATTTTGGAGCTCGGTTTGGGCGATTGTGGAGAGGAATTTTTCCACACAACTTGGGATAAGTATTCTTAACTCCCTTGTGATTATATTCTATGAATTAATGTTCGTTTTCGGTGTTAGATTATTGATTTTTCGAGAGAAATAGGAGGAATTTTCTACAATTTCATAAAATGAATTTTCGAGATTTGAACACCTATTCGGAGTTGGATTTGAGTGAAATTAGTATGGTTGAACTTGTAATTGGATGAGTTGTCGCATTTTGTGAGTTTTATCGGATCCCGGAAGGTGGGCCCCACAGACGATGTTTAGAGTGTAATTTCGAATTTTGTGGGAAACCATTAGTATTTTGGTATGAAATTAATTCCTATAATTGTGTGGACTGAATCAAATTTATTGTGGCTAGATTCGAGCCGTTCAAAAGTTGATACGCGCATAATGGAATTTCTGGAGCATTGTTTAGCTTGCTCGATATTAGATTTGTCTTGTTCAAGGTAAGTCACTCTTCTAATATTGGAGCTGAGGGTATGAACCCTGAATTTATGTATTATGTGTATGGTGTTGAGGTGACGCACATGCTAGGTGAGGGCATGTGGGCGTGCACCGTGTGAGATATGGCTCCGTTATTTCTGTACTACTGTGTAGTTACCTGAACTTATCTGTAATCATGAAATCTCTACGTACTAGAGTTATCGAGCTATAATTCATGTTAGAAGCCATGTTTAGGCTTCATGCTTATCCTGTTGGGACACACCGAGGTCATTTCTGATGTTAAGTTATCTGCTTTCATTGCATTACATACTCAGTCATACGCATTCATATGCATATCATATCTCAGGATATAATACTTTTCATTGCTCAATAAATAATGAATACAAGTATAACCAATTAATCAAGTCCTTCAAATATAATTCTTTCACCTATATATTTTTCAAATAATAATGTTCAGGATATAATACTTTTCAATAAATATATTTCAAATATATTCCCTTCAATAAATATCTTTCAAATATAATTCTTTCATATAAATCTCTATCAAATATAATTCCTTCAAATAAATATCTTTACAATATAATTCTTTCAAATAAATCTCTTTCAAATATAATTCCTTCCAATAAATATCTTCCAAATAAAAGTCACCCTGTGACACCTCATTTAAAAATTATAAAATACGGGTCTCGGACCACTTTTCATATTTCCACGGCACTTTATGCCCACAATTAAAATATCATATTTCTCCGGCACCTCGTGCCCACTTTTCATATCACATCTGCACGAACAGTTCACGTACCCGTAATAAAATCATCATATTTTTCCCGGCACCTCGTGCCCACATTTCTTATCTGTTGCGGCATGCAACACGATCCTATATAACATTACCTGCCCGGAAATAGCCACAGGCTCACAATTTCAATATAAATCAAGCTATTATCAAGTTTACCGAAACAACAAAGAGAAGTTGCACAAGATATAATGATAAACACACGGAAAATCACAACATCACATAAAAATCACCAACACAATAATCCCACATCTTCACATATCATCCCTGACACTAGCCACCCTTATCTCTCCTATAACAACCCTTATCACTCCTATAATAGCCTCCCTTATCCCTCCGCCCTAACAATATCAATAGCCACCCTTATCGCTCCTATAGCCACCCTTATCACTCCTATAATAGCCTACTTTATAGCTAACCCTAGATAATATCCCAACACACATAACCACAGTGAAATGCCACCTTTATACCCACATAATATCAACAGTGGAATGCCACCCTTATCCGCCGCATAACAGTAACCCAAATCACACAATAATTTACACGGATATTACCACGACAACACAAAAACAACAGTTCATATTATAAATTGCCCATAGGACACAACCAATTCCAAAGATACAACAAAATCAATTAATTTCACAGCAAATAGCCCAAGGCTCCACACAACGTATATAAAATCTCGAAAACAACAACAAGGAAGGAAAAATCAACTCAGCATAAGACAACACTTTCTTTAGTCCATGTTTTTGATAAATATATTAATACCTCAATTTAAACTTATTTAATTAATTATTTTTATATGAAAAATCAATAAGGAATTAAATTTCAAGAAAATATCAAATCAACAAATACACAAAATTCACATAAAAATCCCAGTGACAATCACACAAAATTATCAAAAAAGAAAGTACAAACCCGACAAACAAGGAATGAGGCATGACAATTTCAAGAATTTACTAAATGGCAACAATTATCCAATTTAATACATAAAAATACCTAAGACTTTAAACCAATAAAATTTGCACATATATCCCCGAGTACGTACTCGTCACCTCGCATACACGACATTCAATCACACAACTTCCACATAAGATTCAATGCCTAAGGGGTAATTTCTCCACTCAAGGTTAGGCTAGATACTTACCTTTTTGAAGTTATGTCGATATTTCAAAATCACCTTCTTGCTTGAATTGACCTCCGAAAAACTCAAATCTATCCAAATTAATTGTATAACTTCATTAAAATTCATCAAAAATAATTCCGGATAATAAAACGTCGACTTAAAATTATATTCTAAAAAGTCAACCAAAGTCAACGCGGGACCCACCTCTCGAAACCCGATGTAATATTCATAAAATCCGAACACCCATTCCGATACGAGCTCAACCATATCGATTTTATTAAATTCCGATAATAATTCGACCTCCAAATCTTAAATTTTTATTTTTGGAAGATTTTACAAAAATCTTGATTTCTTCCGTTTAAATCCAAAATATATGATGAATATAACCATAGAATCATGAAGTATAATCACTTTCGGATATAGAACACTTACCCCAATCCATATGGTGAAAATCACCTCAAATATCGCTTCAATCCGAGCTCCATAGCTCCAAATATATTAAAATTGGTCGAAACCTCGAAATATAGCTACTGCCGAGGTATTTACTATATGCGATCGCACAAAATGCTTCGCGATCGTGAAGCACAATTTTTCTCAGCCCAAAATTTGTCTTTCGCGATCGCGAAGAACAAGTGCCCAGCTCTTCCAGATAGCCTCTAGTATAATGACCATAACATTTCGTACAAAACTCCAAATAATGAATGGTTTGACTTTCTGAAAACTAAACCCCTAGAGCTACAACTTTCATTTTTGTATCATCTCCAAATTCCTTATAGATTGCGAGATATAAGTTTTCAAAGTCGTGTCAGTGCAGTAGAGGTTTGTTCTACGCGATCATGAAATAGCTTCCACGATCGCGATTCACAAGGCCCAAAATTGCTGTTTACTCTTCGCGAACACGACCTAATGTTCCTGATCGCGATGCACACCTCTATGGACAAAAACCAACAATTTAAAATGGCCTAGAAATGGTCCGAAACCACCTCGAAACTCACCCGAGCCCCTCCGGACCTCAACCAAATATACCAACAAGTCCTAGAACATCATACGAACTTAGTCGAAACCTCAAATCACATCAAATAATGCTAAAACCACGAATCACGCCACAATTCAAGCTTAATGAAACTAAGAAATTCCAACTTCTACATCTGATGCCGAAACCTATCGAATCAAGTCTGATTGACCTCAAATTTTGCACACAAGTCATAAATGATATAACAGAGTTGTTCCAATTTCCATAATCGAAATCCGACCTCGTTATCAAAAATTCAACCTTCGATCGAACTCTCCAAAAATTTTCTATTTTCTAACTTTCGCCAAAATGCGTCGAATTGTCCTATAGACTTCCAAATCCAAATCTGGACACACGCCTAAGTCCGAAATCACCAAACGAAGCTACTCACATATTCAAAATTCTATTCCGGAGTCGTTTCCTCAAAAGTCAAACTCCGGTCAACTCTTTTCATTTTAAGCTTCAAAATGAGAATTATTCTTTTAATTAAATTTGGAATCTTCCGAAAACCAAACTCGACCATACACGCGGGTCATAATTGTAACGACCCAGTTGGTCTTTCCGAGATGTCGCCCCGTTTTTCCAATTTCTGATTATTTATGTGTTGTTGAGCTGTGTTGAGTTGTATCGAGTTTTTAGGTTTGGGTTCGGAGTAGTTTTGGAGTGAAATGAGATACTTAGTCTCTTAGTTAGAAAGCTAAATTAGAAAAGTCAATCGGAAGTTGACTTATGAGTAAACGAGTTTGGACTTGGATTTTTATGATTCAGTTAGCTTCGTTGAGTGATTTTAGACTTAGGATGTGTCCAGAATGTAATTTGGAGGTCAGTGGTAGAATTAGGCTTAAATTGGCAAAAGTTAAAAATTTGGCGATTTTGGTTGGCAGTGGAAAATTAGGTATCGAGGTCGGAATGGAATTTCGGAAGTTGGAGTAGGTTCGTAGTGTCATTTATGACGTGTGTGCCAAATTTGAGGTCATTCGGACATGGTTTGATAGGTTTCGGCGTCGTTGGCGAATTTTGGAAGTTTAGAAGTTCTTAGGCTTGAATCCGAGGTTAAATTCGTGTTTTGGTGTCGTTTTGGGCGTTACGAAGGTTTGACTAAGTTCGGGTAGTGGTATATGACTTGTTTGAATTATTGATTGAGGTCCCGAGAGGCTCGGGATGATTTTGGATGGGTATCGAGGAGTTTGGAAGTTGGAAAATACAGTTAGAGCTGCTGTTCTGGTGTGTCCGCACCTGCGGATTGGGAACCGCGGGTGCGAGCTTAGCAGGTACGGGCTTGAGGCGCAGGTGCGTAGAGGAACCGTAGGTGCAGCTTGGTCTCCGCATCTGCGATGACCTTAGGTGCGGTAAGGTGACCGCAGAAGCGAAGCCTGGCGAGTTAATGAAAATCCGCAGAAGCAAAAATTATCCGCAGATGCGGAAGCGCAGATGCGCATATGGGGTTGCAGGTGTGGAACCCCTAGGCAGAACCTATATATATCACACTTCGCGAATTTTTGCCCTTTTTCCTCCATTGTTGAACGGGTTTTTGAGCTAGGGCAGTGTTTTTCAAGGGAGAATCACGAGACATCAGTGAGGTAAGTCGCTTGGGTTTATTTACACGCGTTTATGATATTTTTTCACTGATTAGCCATAAAATTAGTAGGGGTTTAGGGTGAAATTGAGGGAGTTAGGGTTTGAGTTTTGGAGAGTTTTAAGTGAGAATTTGAGGGACCAAACGGAGTCTGATTTTAACGAATTTTATATGGTTAGACTCAGGTGAGGATGAGGTTTGTTATTCTGCCATTTTTGACAGGTTTTGAGATGTGGGCCCGGGGGCCGGGTTTTGGCCGATTTCGGATTTTTGTCCTATTTATGTATTTTTTATTGTGGAATTCGATTCTTTAGCCTATGTTGATAGTAGTATTCTGATTTTGGTTAGATTCGGAGCTTTTGGAGACCGAGTCCAGAGACGAGGGTATCCCGGAGTAGGATTTTACGCTGTTAAGGTAAGTAACAGTTTTAACTCTAGCTTTGAGGGTATAAACCCAGAGATTTGACATCACGTGATTTTTTGGAAGTGATACCCACGCTAGGTGATGAGCGTGTGGGTGTGCACCGCGAGGGATTGAGACTTGATCTGTCCTGTGAGGCTGTGAGGCCTAATAGCTATTATCTGTGGTTATGTGTTTATTTGTAGTTGAACTTGTTTGCCTTCATGTTAGAGATCATGCTTAGGCTTTATTCATGCTCACATTATTTACACTCAGTCATAGATATGATTGTATATGTTTACCTCAGTCCCTATTATTTTGCTGATATGCTGTGATAATTGACGTGGGCAGTGTTTCCCTTATTTGTTGATGATGGTGAGGCTAGAGAGGTACATGACTGAGTGAGGCCGAGGGCCTATTGTGAGGTATTTGATTGAGGCACATGAGTTATCCGTGCAGCACGTGAGTTGTCCGTGCAGATCCAGGTATTGATACCATAACGCGTGAGTTGTCCACGTAGCACGTGAGTTGACCGTGCGGATCCAGGGATTGATATTATGGCACGTGAGTTGTCCGTGCAACACGTGAGTTGTCCGTGCTTAGCGCTTGGGCTTTGTGAGCCCCTCCGGAGTCTGTACACACCCCCAGTAAGCGCAGGTACCTATTGAGTTTGAGTGTTGAGTGCTGAGTGCGAGTGTCGAGAGCCGAGTGCTGAGTGATGGAGTGACATTGCTGTGAGGATTCATTGCTTTTGTTGTTGCTGTATTTTACCCGTTAATTTCTTTGTAGCATTTATTGAATTGATAGAATTTACCTATTTATTTCTGCTTATTTTAAATTATGATAAAGAAATAATTGAATTTTTCTACTTAGCTCGTCACTACAACTCAGTTCCTTAGTTATTTTTGTTACTACTGAGTCGGTTGTACTCATACTACACTCTGTACTTTATGTGCAGATCCAGATGAGTTAGAGTGCGGCGTTCGTTGAGTTCAGGCCGGTTATCATTGGAGACTGCAAGGTAGCTGCTAGCGTCCGCAGGACCTTGTTACTCCTTTTATCATTTCTTCTTTTGGACTGTATTGACAGTTAGACAGTTTTATTTCTTAGTTCATAGATTGAGACGCTCATGACTTAGTGACACCACGATGTTTGGGACTCATTTTCGTATTTTCTATAATTATATTTAGAGTTGATTTAGTTTATAAAAAATTCAAATGTTGGAAATATTTTATTAAATTATTATAATCGATTTAGTAGTAATATTTTGGGAAATAGGCTTGCCTTGTAACATGATAGGCGCCATCACGACCATGGTTAGATTTTGGGTCGTGACAATAATACATATTAAGAAACTGCTCGAGACCTTAAGTCGCTGAACGGGGCGTTAATTCTTAAAACGACAAGTTGGGTCGTTACATATCAAAACCTTGCATTCTAGAGGTGCAAAGTTCATACTCTCCATTTCCCCAACACTGAATATTGCCCCCTCCAAAAAAATGTAGTAATAATATTTAATAAAATAAACATAAGATCTAAAATAAAAAACATTTTTTTTCTAGTTATAATCCAACCAAGTAATGCAATTTCATTGCTATTTATTTCTTCAAGTAAACATCATTGAATTAAACACAATATTCATCCGCCAATAAGGAATTCTATATTTGTAATAACAACGAAGACTTGTAATACTTCGTGATTAATGGAGTATTGACCCGAGTTGATCACTACAAATGCATACCCCTTCAACACAAATTGAAAACCCAACTTTACATTTCAGATCACGACGACAGTCTAATGTAGTCTTACACATAATCTTTCCCGTCACCACATCTGAAAATTACAAAACTCATTAGCACCTTAGGAAAAACGTTAGTTATAATAAATTGCTGATATGTGACAAGTAAAAGATGCATAATACTAAAACATTAGGTGCGACGATATATGCTATTAATTATTATCATCAGTTGAAAGAAATGTTTTATAACCTTTTAATTATGTGTCACAAAGTGATTGAATATAAGAAAGATAAAAATAATGAGAGAGATTGCAAGGGAAAGAAGGAGGGACCTTTATTATTGGTGGAATATGTCTTGAGAATTAAACATACGCAATTTCCATCAACACAAGTTGGAATCCCAGAGTCACATGCTATTTGACAATCTTCTCTACACTCACATGTTTCTGTTGTCACCACATCTGAAGATCACAAAACTTGTTGATATCAATGACGACATAAATTTTTGAAGGACCTAGTTACCAACATAAAGGGAAGCCCGTTGCACTAAACTCCCGTTATATGTGGGATCCGAGAAAAAATCGGACCACAAAGATCTATTGTACGCGGCCTAACCTTACATTTTTGCAAGAGACTGTTTCCATGGTTCGACAAGTAAAATGTGCGTCAGGTTAAAACGACCATATATATTACATGCGACTTTACTGAGTGATTATACACAAACATTCTAATTTTATTACCTATAAATATATGGTCTGCAGATTGAAAAGTGCCATTAGGTGCGTCATCAACATAAGCTACTATATCCTAGATATATTATGTTGTTTAAAAGAATTTCGTCGTTTGGAAAAAAAAATCTTTTGTAACGTAACCTTTTAAAATTACATCATCAAAATTTGCTAATGTTATAACTTAATTATGTGTCACTAAGGGTGTTTGGTACGAAGAAAAACATTTTTCAAAAAATATTTTTTAATTTTCTCATGTTTGGTTGGTTTAAATATTTTGGAAAATATTTTCTTTATGAACTCAATTGGAGGAAAATATTTTCCTTATCAAGAGAAGGGAAAACATTTTCCAAAACTCCTTCTCAACCTTCCCACCCTATCCCCCATCCTCACCGACCCACTCCACACCCCACACCCACCCACCTAACCCCACCCTATGCCTACCCACCCCACCTCTCTCTCTCCAAAAAGGCTTTTTTTTTTTTTCAAATTTTAATTTTTTCTTTCCGTCACCACCTATCCTATTACCCCCACCACCACCCCACCCCCGCAAAAAAAAAAAATTTACTTTTTTCCGTAATTTCAAATTTCTGTTTTTTCATTTTTTCTGTACCACTCTACCCTTCCCCCCATCCCACCCACCTTTGCACATTTTTTTTGTGATTTTAAAATTTCTGTTTTTTCTTTTTTCTGCAACCCCTCACCCCCCCCCCCCCCGGACAAAAAATAATTGTAATTTTAAAATTTCTATTTTTTCTTTTTTTCTGCACCACCCACCCTCTCCCCCACTCCACTGCCCCCCCCCCCCCACCCCCCCTTACACACACTTTTTTTTAAAAATTTATTTTTCATAATTTCAAATTTCGTTTTTTTTGTAATTATGAAATTTGTGGGTTCGGAAGGTTGTTGGTTCGAAAGTTTATGGCTTCATGTTTATTATATCTAAATTATTTATGAATACTCTTAAAAAATTATTTTCCTTAATTTGCATACCAAACACCGGAAAATGAATAAGATTATTACTTGTTTTTCAAGAAAATATTTTCCGTTATACCAAACACACCCTAAGTGATTGAATATGAGAAAGATAAGAGAGTGAGAGGAACCTGTATGACCGGCAGAATATGTCTTGAGGTCAGCTAAACATACGCACATCCCATCAACACAAGTTGCAAACCCAGATTCACATGATAGGTTACAATCTTCTCTAGTTTGACATGTTTGTTGACATGTTTCTACTGTAACCACATCTGAATATCACAAAACTCGTTAACATGTAGATCATATAATTTTGAAAGGCTTAGATACATAAACTACTGATATGTCACAAGTAAAGGATGCAAGGTGCTTCATGCCAAAACAACCATATATATATTACATGTAACTTTACGAGTGACTGAGATAATGCAAACCCAAAATTGGCGGGTTCAGTGGCTATAAAATTAATTATTATGTATTTATAAAATCTATTTTTTTTTCCACCTCAACATATATGTGAGATCGAAAAGCATTAGGTATGTCCGATTGGATATTTTATTATAGCCTAGATCCACCACGATGGTTGTCTAAGTAAAGGCCATCACCTGAAAGAAACTTTTTATAACTTGTTTATTCAAATTGCAGCTTAAATAAAGTTCACTAAGGTTATAATTTATGCTCGAGTTTTAGGCATATATTAAATGTTAGATTCTCTTGATTTTTTTGTGTATTTAATTTTATATATTTTGACATTTTATAATAAAAATTCTTAGTCCGCTACCGATTATATAAATGAACCGGCAGAGAAGGGGAGGGTGAGAGAGAGAGACTGACCGCATAAAATGAGCAAGAAGGAGACTGCAAAAAACAAAGGCATCAAAGTCTTGGCCATCTCGTGTAAAAGAATGTCTTTTCAATTAAACTTTAGAGTGCTTTTTGACCACCACATTATATAATATTTAGTTCATCGAGAACCAGCTAATTTTCTTTCTAAAAAGAAAGTTAATGTAATCCATTCCCAATTAGGAATTTTCTTTTTAAAATTTTAAATCATGAAACTTGGTCAATGGATCAAAGAAATTCTTTGATCAATGGAAGGTAGTCAAAGAAACATGTCTAGCAGTTACAACATTACCATATATATCAAGATTTGATACATCTTGTTAAATGAATCTCCTGTATTGCAATTTATGTTTTGCTTTCATTTCGAGCGAGGGCTGCCCACCTTAATTTTTCAGAAAATTATACTGTGTATTAGATAAAAATTCATGTTTATGTACTATATATATTTGTTGAATTTCCTTAACTTTCTTTGTGTGTTTAATTCTCTATATTCAGAGGCGAAGCTATATTTTAATAAAGGTGGTCAATTGACTGCCCTTCATCAAAAATATTATACTGTGTATATATATAAAATATTAAGTTTTCGAGGTATATAACATATATTGAATACCCTTTATCGGAATTTTTTTACTTCTTTCAAATTTAAACACCCTTGAGAAAATTTCTGGTTCGCCGCTGTCTATATTCTACACCCTTTAGTAAAAGGTCTAGCTCCAACACTGTATATAGACATTCTAATTATTAATTGCAAGTATTAAATTGTTTGATTTTGTGTTAACTTCGATTGCGTGGTTAGTATTTACTATTGAGTGTTATCTCTAAGCAAACCCCTTCCTCCCTCTCGCAAATCCTAGAATCTCCAAAGATCAAAAACCTTAACTTCTCTATTCTACGAAACTATTGAATTGAGGTGTAGCTGTGTAACGACTCAGTCGGTCGTTTTGAATATTATAACCCTGTTCTCCCATTTACTGCTCAATTTATGTCTTGTAATTGATTTATGACTTATCGGGTTAGTTGGTTTGGGTCCGGAAGGAATTTAGAATGAAATGAGACACTTAGTCTTATAATTAAAATTTTAAGTTAGAAAAGTGGACCAGATATGGACCTATATGTAAACAACCTCGGATTTGAATTTTGATAATTCCAATAGCTCCGTATGGTGATTTTGGACTTATGAGCATGTCCGAAAAAAAATATTTGGAGGTCCGTAGAAGAAATAGGGTTGAAATGCCAAAATTTGAATTTTTGGGAAGTCTGACCGGGAGTTGACTTTTTGATATCGGGGTCGAAATACGATTCTGAAAACTTTAATAGGTCTGTTATATCATTTATGACTTGTGTGCAAATTTGAGGTCAATAGCTCTATTATATTATAGGTTTCGGCGTTGCTTGCAGAAATGAAAAGTTTCAAAGTTTAATAAGTTTGAATTGGGGCGTAATTCTTGGTTTTAGCGTTGTTTGAGGTGATTTGAGGATTCGACTAAGTTCATATGATGTTTTAGGACTTGCTAGTATATTTGGTTAAGGTCCTGAGGGCCTCGGATGAGTTTCGGATGGTTAACGGATCAAAGATTGAACTACAACAGCTGCTGCAATTTCCTTATGTTGGAAATTTCTTCTGCCAGAATCAAGCCCAAATAAATCGAGCCCAGATTTGAGGGCCACGATCGAGCCCAGGGTCGAGGGCCACGATCGAAGGCAGGGTCGAGGATAAGGATCGAAGCCACAATCGAACCCAGAGTCGAGGGCCACGATCGAAGGAAGGGTCGAAGACATGATTGAAGGCCAGGGTCGAGGCCCAGGATCGAGGCCCATGATCGAAGGCCAAGATCGAGGCAGAACCGAGGCAGTGTGGGCAGAATTATAAAGCAGGGACTTCGTCCCATTCGCCATTTTTGACAAATTGGAGCTTGAGAAGAGACGATTTTTGATAGATTTTCAAGGAAAACTTGAGGTAAGTCCCTTGTAATCATTTCTACTCCATAATATTGTATTATCATCGAATGATCCGACTAGATTACATGATTTTGAGGTATAAATTGTAGATTGTAACTTAGAAATTTGGAAATAAGATTTGTAGATTTGAGGGTTGAGTTGAGGTCGGATTTTGGTAAAAATTGGTATGGTTAGACTCGTGGTTGAATGGGCTTTCGGATTTTATAATTTTTGTTAGGTTCCGAGACATGGGCCCCACGGGTGATTTTTTAAAGAAAACTTGAGGTAAGTCCCTTTTAATCATTTCTACTCCATAATATTGTACTATCATCGAATGATCCGACTAGATTACATGATTTTGAGGTGTAAATCGGAGATTGTAACTTAGAAATTTGGAAATAAGATTTGTAGATTTGAGGGTTGAGTTGAGGTCGGATTTTGATAAAAATTGATATGGTTAGACTCGTGGTTGAATGGGCTTTCGGATTTTATAATTTTTGTTAGGTTCCGAGATGTGGGCCCCACGGGTATTTTTTAGCTAAATTTTGGATTTTTATGAAAAATTAGTATTTTCTTATGGAATTAATTCCAATAAATTTTATTGACTAAAAAGAATTATTTATGACTAGATTCGAGGCATTCGGAAGCCGATTTGTGAGGCAAAGGCATAGCAGAGTAAAGAATTTCACATTTTGAGGTAAGTAACATTGATAAATCTGGTCCCGAGGGTATGAAACCCCGGATTTTGTGTCATATAATTATTTTGGAGGTGACGTACATGCTAGATGACGGCGCGTGTGGGTGTGCACCGAGCGAATTGAGACTTGGTCCGTCCCGTGGAAAACTGTATATTTGAATAATTTATTGTTAGCTATATTCTCTCTATGTGTTGAAGAAATTTGACTACAAATCATGTTAACAATCATGCTTAGGCTATGTGATAGTACTGTTGGGAGCCACAGAGGTCGCGTACTTATTGAATTATTTTCTAATTGCTTCATTATACTCAGTCATGATTTTACTTGTGCATCATACCTCAGTCTTTCTTGATATTTGTTGATTTACTATGTTATTTTTGTTTGGGCTGATCTTTGTGATTTCCGAGAGCCCGAGAGACTAGAGAGGTTGAGGAGTGAGTAAGGTCGAGGGCCTGTCGGTAAGGTAAGGATATTATAGCACGTGAGTTGTCCATACAGATTATGGATTTTGGGTTGTAGGATCCCCTACGGAGTCTGTATACCCCCAGTGAGCGCGGGCACCCATTGAGTGTGAGTGCTGAGGGTTGAGAGTCGAGTGATTGAGTTGTTGTGATGAGTTGAGTGACTGTCGCCTGAGAGGCTGTACTTGCTTTGCATTTGATATTACACTTGATTGCTATCTATCGTTGTTGTGAAATCTCTGCAAGATTTTATATCTGGATTACATGAAATTGAACTGTATACAATTTATTTGACTTAAACTGCCGGATTTGGAAGCATGTCTATTCTTTGCTGGAATTACTGAAAATGAACTGTAACTGTGTAGCTCGTCATTATCTTCAGTTCCTTAGTTATTATTGTTACTTACTGAGTTAGTTGTACTCGTACTACACCCTGCACTTTGTGTGCAGATCCAGGTATTTTCGGATATAGCGGGTGCTGATCATTTCGCGCAGTTGACTTTCAGAAGATTTTGAGGTAGCTGCCGTATTCCGCAGACCTTATCTCTCATTCACTATCTCCCTGTTTACTATATTTGGGCTTAAATTATTATAGACCGTATTTTGCAGACTTGTATTCATATTAGATGATCATGTACTCAGTGACACTAGGTTTTGGGGAGTGTTCATGTCAGTATTTGTGAGATTTTGTATTGTATTAAATTATTGGCTTGCCTAGTATCGAGATTATCGGCTTACCTAGTATCGAGATAGGCGCCATCACGACAGGTTAGGATTTTGGGTCGTGACAAGTTGGTATTAGAGCCTAGGTTACATAGGTCTCACGTGTCATGAGCAGGTTTAGTAAAGTCTCGCGGATCGGTACAGAGACGTCTGTACTTATCTTCGAGAGGCTGCAGAACCCTTAGGAAAATTTTACTTTCTTGTATTCTGTCATGCGGATTTGTTGATTCTAGAAACTAAATTTTTGCTATTCTATTCTCTCACAGATGGTGAGGACACGAAATACCGGATCGGACGGTTAGTCACTAGTGCCACCAATTAGAGCCGCGAGAGGCCGGGGCCGTAGTGGAGGCCGGGGTCGAGGTGTAGCTCGTACCACAGTTGGACCAGCACCTATAGTACCACCAGTTGCTCCAGCTCAGGAGCAGATTCTGGATATAGCTGAGCCGATAGGATCAGCTCAGGCACCAGCTGTGCCCATTGAGATTCCAGGCCTTTAGGAGACTTTGGCCCAAATATTGGCAGCCTGCGCTGGTCTTGCTCATGTGGTTTCGGCTCAGGCCGCACCTGCTACTTCTCAGGCCGGGGGAGGTACTCAGACCCCTGTTGCCCATACTCCAGATCAGGTAGCACATGAACTTCATATACCGGGAGCACTACCAGCCCAGCCGGTTGCAGCCGCTCTGGCCCCGGTAGTTCCTGTTATGGCAGATGATGAGCAGAGGAGACTTGAGAGATTGAGAGACTTAGACCTCCACCTTTTAGAGATGCTGAGTCAGAGGATGCCCAGGGTTTTCTGGATAAGTGTCAGCAGATGCTTCGGACAACGGGTATTCTACAGACCAGTGGGGTCTCATTCACTACTTTTTAGTTTTCTGGGGATACCATCAGATGGAGGGAGTCTTACGAGAGGTGTAGGCCGGTCGGTGCAGCACTCCTTACCTGGCAGTAGTTCTCCGGTCTATTCCTAGAGAAGTTTGTGCCTCTGTCCCGTAGAGAGGAGCTGCGCAAGTAGTTCGAGTAGCTTCGTCATGGCGATATGTCCGTGACACAGTATGAGATGAGATTTTAAGAATTGGCCCGTCATGATATCTGGTTGATTCCCACAGACAGGGAAAGGATTAGGAGATTCATAGATGGCCTCACGTTTCTGCTACGATTACTCATGACTAGAGAGAGAGTGTCTGGTGCTACTTTCGACGAGGTTGTTAACATTGCTCATCAGATTGAGATGGTTTGCAACCAGGTGCGGGTTGAGAGGGAGGCTAAGATGCCTCACAGTTCCGGTGATTTCAGCGGTGTTCCTTCAGGGGGCCAGTTTTACCGCGGTAGGGTCCGTTCTTACAGACACGCTCAGGCGGGTCGTCCAGCTCATCGTGGTGCATCAGCTAGCCACGGTTCTTACAGTGCTCACTCATGCCAGTCTTCATTCAGTGCACTACCAGTGCAGAGTTCTCATTATGCCTCGATCGCTCAGGCTTCTACAGGTAATTCGTCGGCTTATCAGAAGCAGTAGTTCCGTGAGAGGAGGGGTTGTTTCGAGTGCGGAGAATTGGGTCATTTCAAGAGAGATTGTCCTAGGTTGTTGAGTGGGGCTCCACAACAGAGTTCTCGGCCAACGACACCAGCACAATAGTTACACCACCCGCCCAGCCAGCTCGGGGTGGGGGTCAGGCATCTAGGGGTCACCCAAGAAGGGGAGGCCGGTCAGGTGGCAGTCAGGCCTGATTCTATGCTTTTCCTGCCAGGACAGATGCTGTTGCTTCAGATGCAGTGATCACAGGTATTGTTTCAGTGTGTCACAATGAGGCTTCTATATTATTTGACCCTGGTTCAACTTATTCATATGTATCATCATATTTTGCTCATTATATGGACATGCCATGTGAGTCCAGTTTCACCTGTTTGTGTATCTACACATGTAGGCGATATTATTACTGTGGATCGTGTGTATCGATCGTGTGTTGTAACTATTGGGGAACGGGAGACTAGAGTTGATCTCTTATTACTCGATATGGTGGATTTCGATGTAATCCTGGGTATGGATTGGTTGTCTACATGTCATGTTATTCTGGACTGTCATGCAAAAATCGTGACGTTGACGATGCCGGGGTTGCCAAAGGTTGAATGAAGAGGTTCTCTAAATTTTGTTCCTAGCAGGGTAATTTCTTATTTGAAGGCCCAATGTATGGTTGGAAAGGGATGTCTGTCATATTTGGCCTTTGTGAGAGATGTTGATACTGATACTCCTATTATTGATTTAGTACCGGTCGTGCGAGACTTTCCGGATGTATTTCCTGCAGACCTGTCGGGTATGCCACCCGACAGGGATATTGATTTCGGTATTTACTTGGTGCAAGTAATTCAGCCTATTTCTATTCCTCCGTATCGCATTGCACCAGCTGAGTTAAAAGAATTGAAAGAGCGACTTTAGGAACTCCTTGAAAAAGGGTTTATTAAGCCTAGTGTGTCACCTTAGGGTGCACCGGTTCTGTTTGTGAAGAAGAAAGATTGTACTATGTGGATGTGCATTGATTATAGGAAGTTGAACAAAGTTACAATCAAGAATAAATATCCATTGCCGCGTATTGATGACTTATTTGACCAGCTTCAAGGAGCGAGGGTGTTCTCCAAAATTGA
The DNA here is from genome assembly GCF_000390325.3 of Nicotiana tomentosiformis. Taxonomy (NCBI): domain Eukaryota; kingdom Viridiplantae; phylum Streptophyta; class Magnoliopsida; order Solanales; family Solanaceae; genus Nicotiana; species Nicotiana tomentosiformis. Next base: position 66,942,755 of record NC_090821.1, on the reverse strand, counting down.
TTTGAGATCAGGGTATCACCAGTTGAAAATTCAGGATTCAGATATTCTAAAGATGACATTCAGAACTCATTATGGCCACTATGAATTTCTTATGATGTCTTTTGGGCTAACCAATTCCCCAGCAACATTTATGCATTTCATTAATAGTGTATTCCAGTCATATCTTGATTTATTTGTAGTGGTATTTATTGATGATATTCTGGTGTGCTCACGTAGCTGGGAAGATCATGTATAACACTTGGGTATTGTATTACAAAGGCTGAGAGAGGAGAGACTTTATGAAAAATTTACTAAGTGCGAGTTCTAGCTTAGTTCGGTGGCATTCTTGGGACACATAGTGTACAGTGAAGGAATTAAGGTGGATCTAAAGAAAATAGAGGCAGTTCAGAGTTGGCCCATGCCATCTTCAGTTACTAAGATTCGGAGTTTTCTCGGCTTGGCCAGTTATTATTGTCGTTTTGTGGAGGAATTCTCGTCTATTGTATCGCCTATGACTAAATTGACCTAGAAAGGTGCTCCGTTCAGGTGGTCAGATGAGTGTGAAGAGAGCTTTCAAAAGCTCAAAATAACTTTGACTACAGCTCCAGCATTGGTGTTGCCTACAGGTTTAGAGTCTTATATTGTGTATTGTAACGCGTCTCATATTGGTCTCGGCGCAGTGCTGATGCAAGACGGTAGGGTGTTTGCCTATGCATCCAGACAGTTAAAGGTACATGAGAAAAATTATACAGTCCACGATATTGAATTAGCAGCTATTGTTCATGCTTTGAAAATTTGGCGGCATTACTTATACGGTGTCCAGTGTGAGGTATATACCGATAATCGGAGTCTACAACATTTGTTTAAACATAAGGATCTTAACTTGAGGCAACGAAGGTGGTTAGAGTTTCTTAAGGATTATGATATCACCATTCTCTATCATCCCAGAAAGGCCAATGTGGTGGCCGATGACTTGAGTCATAAGGCGGAGAGTTTGGGTAGCTTAGCATACTTACCAGTAGCAGAGAGGCTTTTAGCCTTGGATGTTCAGTCCTTAGCTAATCAGTTTGTTAGATTGGATGTTTCCGAGCTGAATCGAGTTTTGGCCAGTGTGATAGCTCGGTCTTCTTTATTTGATCGCATCAGAGAGCGCTAGTATGATGATCCACATCTGCTTGTCCTTAAGGACACGGTTCAGCATGGTGATGCCAAGGAAGTCACTATTGGAGATAACAGTGTATTACGGATGCAGGGCAAGCTATGTGTGCCTAATGTAGATGGTTTGCGTGAGCTGATTCTCCAGGAAGCCCACAGTTCGCAGTACTCTATTCATCCAGGCACCGCGAAGATGTATCAGGATTTGAGGCAGCACTATTGGTGGAGGCGAATGAAGAAAGATATAGTTGGGTTTGTAGCTCGGTGTCTAAATTGTCAATAGGTAAAGTATGAACATCAAAGGCCAGGATGATTGCTTCAAAGAATTGAAATTCCAGATTGGAAGTGGGAGCGTATTACCATGGACTTCGTAGTTGGGCTCCCACGGACTTTGAAAAAGTTTGATGCTGTTTTGGTGATAGTAGACCGGTTGACCAAATCTGCGCATTTTATTCCAGTTGGTACTAATTATTCTTCGGAGCGATTGGATGGTATTTATATTCACGAGATTGCTCGCCTACACGGTGTGTCGGTGTCCATTATTTCAGATCAGGGTATGCAGTTTACCTCACAATTTTGGAGGGCAGTGCAACGAGAATTGGGCACACAGGTTCAGTTGAGTACAACATTTCACCCTCAGAAGGACGGACAGTCCGAGCGTACTATTCAGATATTGGAGGATATTCTACGCGCTTATGTCATTGATTTTGGGGGTTCTTGGGATCAATTTCTACCACTCGCGGAGTCTGCTTACAATAATAGCTACTAGTCAAGCATTCAGATGGCTCCGTTTGAAGCTTTATATGGGAGACGGTGTAAGTCTCAAGTGGGTTGGTTTGAGCCGGGTGAGGTTAGACTATTAGGTACTGACTTGGTTCAGGATGCTTTAGAGAAGGTCAAAGTAATTCTGGAACGGCTTCGCACGACATAGTCTAGACAGAAGAGTTATGTCGACAGGAAGGTTCGTGATGTTGTTCACATGGTTGAGGAGAAGGGTGTGTTGAGGTTCGAGAAGAAAGGCAAGTTGAGCCCTCGGTATATTGGGTCTTTTGAGATACTTAAGAAAATTAGGGAGGTGGCTTATGAACTTGCTTTGCCACCTAGTCTATCAAATGTTCATCCAATATTCCATGCTACGAAAGTATATCGGGGATCCGTCTCACATTCTGGATTTCAGTACAGTACAACTGGACGGTAATTTGACTTATGATGTAGAGCCGGTTGCTTTTTTAGACCGGCAGGTTCGAAAGCTGAGGTCAAAGAACATAACATTAGTGAAGGTGCAGTGGAGAGGCCAGCCAGTCGGAGAAGCTACTTGGGAGATTGAGCCGGAGATGAGGAATAAATATTCACATTTATTTGAGACTCTAGGTATTATTCTAAACCCGTTCGAAGACGAACGTTTGTTTAAGAGGGGGAGAATGTAACCATCCGACCGATCGTTTTGAATATTATAACCCTTGTTCCCCCATTTACTGCTCAATTTATGTATTGTAATTGATTTATGACTTATCGGGTTAGTTGGTTCGGGTCCGGAAGGAATTCGTAATGAAATGAGACACTTAGTCTCATAATTAAAAATTTAAGTTAGAAAAGTGGATCGGATATGGACCTATGTGTAAACGACCCCGGAATTGAATTTTGATGGTTCCAATAGCTCCATATGATGATTTTGAACTTAGGAGCGTGTCCGAAAATTTTTTTGGAGGTCCGTAGAGGAATTAGGCTTGAAATGTCTAAAGTTGAATTTTTGGAAGTTTAACCGGGGGAGGGGGGAGGGTTACTTTTTGATATCGGGGTCGAAATCCGATTCTGAAAACTTTAATAGGTCTGTTATATCATTTATAACTTGTGTGCAAAATTTGAGGTCAATCGGACGTGATTTGATAGGTTTCAGCGTTGTTTGTAGAAATAAAAAGTTTTAAAGTTCAATAGACTTGAATTGCGTTGCAATTCTTGGTTTTAGCGTTGTTTGAGGTGATTTGAGGATTAGACTAAGTTCATATGATGTTTTAGGACTTGTTAGTATATTTGTATGAGATTTCGAGGGCCTCGGGTGAGTTTCGGATGGTTTATGGATCAAAAATTAAATTACAACAACAACTACAATTTCCATATGTTGGAAATTTCTTCTGCCAGAATCGAGCCCAGAAAATCGAACCCAGAATCGAGCCTAAATAAATCGAGCCCAGAGTCGAGGGCCACGATCGAGCCCAGGGTCGAGGATCAGGATCGAAGCCACAATCGAAGGCCAGGATAGAGGTCCATAATCGAGGCCGAGGATCAAGGATCTCGATCGAAGGCCAAGATCGAGGCCGAACCGCGCCAGTGTGGGCAGAATTATAAAGCAAGGACTTCGTCCCATTCACCATTTTTGACAAATTGGAGCTTGAGAAGAGGCGATTATTGATAGATATTCAAGAAAAACTTGAGGTAAGTCCCTTGTAATAATTTCTACTCCATAATATTGTGTATCATCGAATGATCGGACTAGATTACATGATTTTGAGGTGTAAATCGGAGATTGGAACTTAGAAATTTGGAAATAAGATTTGTAGATTTGAGGGTTGAGTTGAGGTCGGATTATAGTAAAATTGGTATGGTTAGACTCGTGGTTGAATAGTATTTCGGATTTTGTAATTTTTGTTGGGTTCCGAGATGTGGGCCCCACAGGCGATTTTTTAGATAAATTTCGGATTTTTATGGAAAATTAGTATTTTCTTATGGAATTAATTCTAATAAATTTTATTGACTGAAAAGAATTATTTGTGACTAGATTCGAGGCATTCGGAGGCCGATTTGCGAGGCAAAGGCATAGCAGAGTAAATAATTTCACGTTTTGAGGTAAGTAACAGTTATAAATCTGGTCCCGAGGATATGAAACCCCGGATTTTGTGTCTTATTTTGGAGGTGACGCATATGCTAGGTGACAGGCGTGTGGGCGTGCACCGAGGGAATTGAGACTTGGTCCATCCCGTGAAAAACTGTATATTTGAATAATTTATTGTTAGTTATATTCTCTCTATGTGTTGAAGAAATTCGACTGTAAATCATGTTAAAAATCATGCTTAGGCTATGTGATAGTACTGTTGGGAGCCACAGAGGTCGCGTACTTATTGAATTATTTGCTAATTGCTTCATTGAATTCAGTCATGATTTTACTTGTGCATCATACCTCAGTCTTTCTTGATATTTGTTGATTTACTATGTTATTTTTGTTTGGTCTGATCTTTATGATTTACGAGAGCCCGAGAGACTAGAGAGGTTGAGGATTGAATAAGGCCGAGGGCCTGTCGATGAGGGAAGGATATTTTGGCACATGAGTTGTCCGTGCAGTATATTATTGCAGGTGAGTTGTTTGTGCAGCACGTGAGTTATCCGTGCAGATTATGGTGCTTGGGTTGTAGGAGCTCCTTTGGAGTCTGTACACCCCCAGTGAGCACGGGTACTCATTGAGTGTGAGTGCTGAGGGCTGAGAGTCGAGTGGTTGAGCTATTATGATGAGTTGAGTGACTGTCGCCTGAGGTGTTGTACTTGCTTTGCATTTGTTATTGCTCTTGATTTCTATCTGTCGTTGTTGTGAAATATCTGAATGATTTTATATCCGGATTACATGAAATTGATCTGTATAAAATTTATTTAACTTAAACTGCCGGATTTGGAATCATGTATATTCTTTGCTGGAATTACTGAAAATGAACTATAACTGTGTAGCTCGTCATTATCTTCAGTTCTTTAGTTATTATTGTTACTTGCTGAGTTGGTTGTACTCTTACTACACCCTGTACTTCGTGTGCAGATCCAGGTGTTTCCGGATATAGCTGGTGATGATCATTTCGCGCAGTTTATTTTTGGGAGATTTTGAGTTAGCTGCCGTGTTCCGCAGACCTTGTCTCTCCTTCTCTATCTCCTTGTTTACGATATTTGGGCTTAGACTATTATAAACCATATTTTCCAGACTTGTATTCATATTAGATGCTCATGAACTCAGTGACATCAGATTTTGGGGAGTGTTCATGTCAGTAGTTGTGAAATTTTATATTGTATTAAATTATTGTATTTTCAAACTTAAGAGAAATTGTGGTTTATCGAGATTATCGGCTTGCCTAATATCGAGATAGGCGCCATCACGACAGGTTAAAATTTTGGATCGTGACAAACTGAGTGATTGATAGACTCGTGTTCTTTCCAATAAATGAAATTTATTTATTAGGAGAAGTGTTCGCTTTTATTTATTTACATATTTCTTCTATTTTTTAGATGGGTATAAAAGACAAGACAAGGAAACGTACGCAGAGGTAACAAGTAAGATAATATGAAAGCAAACCTAATTCATAGTGATTCAAATTAGTCGAGCAGCAAAGCGGACACCAAAATCGACTGGAATTTGTTTTTTGTTTTTTGTTTTTTGTTAGAACAATAGGTGTTTGGGAGAGGTAGAAACTTAAAAAAATAATACTATATAACCGCTCTTAAAATAATAATAAAAATAATATTCTTTAATATTTGTGAGCCATGAAATAATGTCAATTCATGTTATATATACACTTCTGGGTAATTCATACCCATATCATTGGCAAAGTCGTAAATGAGTTCCAACGTGTATTGGATGATAAGTTTAAACCGTAATAAAGAGAAGAAAAAGATTATGAAGGACTTCATAGAGAAATTACTGTGATATGGACTTTTTGGTGAATAAGTATAATTCAAATTCCTTAAAACGTGGGATGATGGAGTTTTTAAGGGATTTATTAAGTTGGAGTGAGATAATTTAGTTCTTTAAAAGGTAGAATTTATTTAATGGCATATAATGATATTGAAAGTTAAAAAGTAATAAGCTTTTATAAAGTAGGTATACAAGGTAAAATAAAATTTTACAAGATATGTGAAGTTAACTGGCATTTGGGATACAATATCTAAACTAAAATAAAATATTAGAATATGCTATTTAAACCAATACACCACAATATTCTAATAAAAAATATAATATCCAAATCAAACAACTATAATATTATAATTTGGAATACAATATTCAAACCGAACATACCACAATATTCTAATTTGGAATACAATATTCAAATCAAACATACGATAATATTCTAATTTTCAATATAGTATTCAAATAAAACATACCACAATATTCTAATTTGGAATACAATATTCAAACTAGATATACCAAATTACAATAGTTTAATGAAGAATATATATTTGGTTTCAATATTATATACCAAATTAGAATATTATAGTATGTTCGGTTTGAATACTGTATCCCAAATTAGAATATTATTGTATATTTAGTTTGAATTTTGTATTCTAAATTAGAATATTATAATATATGAATAATGTATTATAAATTTAAATATTATTGTATATTTAGTTTGAATAATATATTCTAAATTATAATAATGTGATATGCTTGGTTTAGATATTATACTTGTCATTAGAATATTGTGATATTTCGATTTGAATTGTATTCCAAATTAGAATATTGTATATGTTTAGAATATAAGGGGAAATTTGAAGGTATAGAGTATACGATATCATGAGAAATGAAGTTCTGATGGAAAGTAGGAATATAGTTTAATTAGGAGAGATGTGAATCTCAAAATTCATTGAGTACATGTTTCAATAATTAAGTCTACATTTAAGGAATATTATTCCCTTACTAATAGTGGCTGTTACACGCATAATATTCTCTATCAAGATATGCGATGTAATTTCTTTATGGGTTTGCAGTGTAACTTTCATAGTTAAGTCATAGTGAGTAAAGAGATCTATAGAGGCGTATACAATGTTATTTTCCATTCTTTTGATTACATAGATGAAAGAGAAGAAAAAGATTATGAAGGACTTCATAGATAAATTACTCGGGTTTGGACTTTTTGGTGAATAGGTATAATTTCAATTCCTTAAAACGTTGGATGATGGAGTGTTTTAAGGAATTTATTAAGTTGGGATGAAAAATAATTTAGTTTCTTAAAATGTGAGATTTATTCCAATTCCTTAAAACGTGGGATGATAGAGTGTTTTGAGAGATTTATTAAGTTGGAGTGAGAGATAATTTAGTTTCTTAAAATGTGAGATTTATTTAATAGCATATAATGATATTAGAAGTTTAAAAAGTAATAAACTTTCATATAGTAGGTATACAAGGTAAAATAAAAATTTCAAAGGTACATGGAGTTAACTGGCATTTACAATGGGCATACCGTAAAGATTTCTTAAAGAAGAATAGAGAGGTAAATTTGAACACCTTTTTTTGAATATTTTGACATGTGAAATCACGAAACTAAATAATTATAATTCAGTTGTATTTTCGGGTATTACAAAATATTTAAATAGATCTTGTTAAATCATAAACTTGTGAAGATGTAAATTGTATAGAGTAAAATCGGTTAGTACTGAATACTCGAATAATAGAGTGACACGTGAAATAGGCGACCCCGAAAGGAATATTGCTAACGAAGACAAATGAATGTTTGCCATGCGATGACATTCAATGAAGAATATTCCTCAATATTAAATACACAATCCGTTACAAAGAATTTTGGCATTCATAGCATGCCGTTATATATTCATCAATGGCACCCATAATTGTCATTTAAGAGGGGCTTGATCCTACGACCTTGTTCCCTAGGAATAACTATAAATAGCAACTTCAACATCCATTGTAAGAGGAGAAAATTTCTAACAAACTTATGTTGAACATTATTCTAAACTTATGTTGCACATGATTTTCCTATTGCTGTCTTCGGAAGCTTTACTCCCGGAACCGAGTTGTTTGCTGTCTTATCTCGATTTTAACGATAAGTCTTGAATTTTATTTTATTTTTTTATTATTTTGGGATCAAATCGATTCGCTTTTCTATAAATCACATTATAAATTTAATTGTACCGTTTTAAGGGTAAACGGTTTGGCGCCCACAGTGAGACTTAGACAGTTGCGTAATTGAGTTGATCCTTGAATCTATTACTAATATGTTTGATTATTTGTTTCTTAGCAAACAATCATAAAAAATGGCAAATAACGATGTAAACATCGCACACAACGTTGAGGCCCAAGAAAATCCGCCTAAACACGAAGATTCGATCAGTAATACCGCAACGAGGGTAATGTAGTCACGCCGGACCATGGCGGGAAATATCCACGACACGTATGTGAGGTAACTCCTCACGACACTGAAGACGAGCACGTTGTGAAAACGATGAGAATTCTGAGAGAACAACAAAAGTCTATCATAGGCCACCTCTCACGGCAAGACCAGGCCATAACAAAATTGAGGCAAGCGTTGTCGAGGTCTTCCAACAATGCGATTGAAAGAGGTTCAGTTCCTACCGGTGCTCTCGCAAATCAAACAGTGCAAAGGCTTGACAACAACACCCCGAGGGGTGAGTTCGGCTTCGACGGGGCCGGGGGGAATGGCAGCGGATCTGGTAATAATAACAGAATTAATCCCTTTAAAACCGAGCTTATGCAGTTTATGAGGGAAATAATTGCCCAAACGAACCAAATTTCGGGCGCACTATCGGTGTTGAAAGCACCGAACTCGAAGAATTACACCCAACTACCATTCAAACCGAGCGCGACAACGGAGCTAATACCGAAGCGGTTCAAAATGCTAGACGTACCAAAATACGATGGGACTTCGGATCCCCAGGAGCACATCACCACCTACACAACGGCAGTGAAAGCAAATGACTTAGCTACGCACGAGATTGAGTCAGTCCTGCTGAAGAAGTTCGGGGTAACCCTTACAAAGGGGGCCCAGGCATGGTATTCACTTTTACACGAACACTCGATAGATTTCTTTGAAATACTCGCGAATTCTTTCATCAAGGCCCAATGCCGGGGCCAGGATGGTACTGGCCCGTAAGGCCGACATATTCATAATTGCTCAAGGAGAATCCGAATTGCTGCAAGAGTTCATGACCGGGTTTCAAAAGGAAAGGATGCTGCTACCGGTCGTGCTAGATGAATGGGCAGTTGAGGCATTTACTAAGTTGGCTGAACCCGATGAGCTTTGACGGTTCTCGAAAACTGAGAGAAGGTCTGCTTGATTTCCAGGCAACAAGATGGGCAAATATCCAAAATCACTATGAATCAAAGATAAGAATAGAGGATGGCCAGCTCGGTTTCCCAGCATCAACCAAGGGTAGGGATCGAGAAAAGAACAAGGAGAATTCGAAGGAATCTCGACACAGATCGACGATTATCAAAGGGCCGGGTTTTGCCCTACGAAAGGGCCGAAGGACGTGGCAGAGGTTTCCGGTCAGCGGACAAGTTCGCTACCGATAAGAGAGCTGACCGTGGCTGGAATAACAGATCAATGCATGACAATGATATATCACGCTATCGGGATTCCACCTACCCCATACTGTCTGAGTATAATTTCAATGTCAGCGTGGTGGAGCTAGTATCGGCGATGAGGAACATTAAGGAATCACGGTTCCCGAGGCCGATAAGATCCGATACTAGTCAGATGGATCCTAATTTAGGATGTAAGTATCATGGGACTAACGGCCATCGGACTGGGGACTACTGACATCTGTGCGAATATGTGGCGACATTGCTGAAAAACGTCCATCTCAGAGAGTTCTTAAGCGGTCATGCAAAAAATAACTACTACTGCAACCGGGATAATGCAGAGCCCTCAAAGATAGGAGAAGATCCTCCTCCACTAATGATCAACTTGATTTTTGGGGGGGGGGGGGAGGGAACGATATTAATGGTATAACTTTTTCAGCAGCAAAAAAGATAAAGGTATCGGTGACTCATAGCAAGAGGCTCCGGAAAGTTACCGAGGACGATATCACCTTCACAGAAAAGAATGCCGAGGGATTCCTACTAGCGCACAACGATGCCCTGGTAATTTCTCTTAATGTTTTAGATATTAAAATTAAACGTATTTTGGTTGACCCAAGAAGTTCAACCAATATCATTCAATGGAGAGTTTTAGAGCAAGCCAAGCTAACCGGAAACATCATTCCGATAAAAAAGCTCCTTGCCGGGTTCAACTTAGCAAGTGTGACAACCCGAGGGGAGATCCTGCTTCCCACAAACGCTAAAGGGGTCATGAAGTGTACCTTATTTGAAGTAGTAGACGGTGACATAGGCTACAACATTATTCTTGGCAAACCATGGCTACACGAGATGAAGGATGTGTCGTCAACATATCATCAACTCCTAAAATCCCCAACCCCGGAGGGAATTAAACAGATAAGAGGAGATCAACCGGCGGCAAGGAAGATGAACGCGATATCGATTTCCAGTAGTAAAGGGAAGGAAGATGTGGCATAGCAATTACAATAACCGACGCCCGTTCCTGAATCAAACGAAGTCGACGAAGAGGAGGAGCCGTCGAAATCCTATCAGGTACCAAGATATTCCTAGGTACCCGAAGAAACGAACGCAACTAATCCAGGGCAGAAGAACTCGAACAAGTCACATTGTTTGAGAAGTTCTTACAGAGGAAGTTCCACTTGGGGACAAGGTTAAATCGAATCGTTTGTCTATAAACTACGTCATAAATTCAACTGTACCATTTTACGAGTAAACATAAATGACTGATAATTCAATGTTAAAGTTGCAACCTTGCATTCTAGAGGTACAAATTACATACTCTCAATTTTCCCCACCCTAAACGTTGGCCCCTCCAAAAGAATATAGTAACAATATTCATAAAAAAAACATATAAGATCTAAAATGGAAGATAAATAAGATTTTCTGGTCATGATCCAACCATGTAATGCAATTTCATTGTCATTTATTTTTTCTAAGTAAACATCATCAAATTAAATATAAACCTCATCCGCCAATGAGGCATTCTTTATTTTTAATAACTACGAGAACTCTTGCAAGGTTCATACTTGCCACCAAGACCGCCACCTTAACCTTTATGAATGGTGGAATATGTCTCGAGAGCTAAACATACACAAAACCCATCAACACAAGTTGGAAGCCCAGATTCACATGGCTGACGACAATCTGCTTTATTTTGACAGTCACACTCTTCTGCTTTCACCACATCTGAAAGTTACAAAACTCGTTAGCATCTAGTGTAGTCATAATTGTTTGGACGACATAGTTACATAAATAACCGACATATAACAACTAAAAGTGTAACAAACCAAATTAAAAGCTGGTGGATTCAGTTGCGGTGTAACTAAGTATACACACATATTCTAATTTCATACCTATACATACATGGTTTGCAAATTGAAAGCATTAGGTGCCATCATCAAAATATGCTAATGTTATAACTTTATTTTGTCCATAAGTGACTGAATATGAGAAAGATTAAGAGAGAAAGAGATAGGGTGAGCACGAGGGAAGGAAAGAGAGACCTTTATGAATGGTGGAATATGTCTCGAGAGCTAAACATACACAAAACCCATCAACACAAGTTGGAAGACCAGATTCACATGTATTATTACAATCTCCTTTGCACTGACATTGTGCTGTCACCACATCTGAAGATCACAAAACTCGTTAGCGTATAGCATAGACATAAAATTTTGGAGGATTTAGGTACATAAATTAAGGACATGTGACAACTAAAAGGTGCTTCTCATGCTAAAACAACCATGCGTGTGTGAGAGAGAGATCGAGTGATTGAAAAAGTTTGAGATTGACCTTGTGAAATGATAAAGAAGGCGACTACCAAAAATAGAGACAACAAAGTCTTTGCCATCTTGTATAGAAGAATGTGTTTTGAGTTTAGAGTATCTTCCACATTATATAATATAACGCCATTCCAAATTAGGAATAGTTTTTAATTTCAAATCTTGAACTTTGGTTAGCGTATCAAAGAAATATTTCCGTCTATGGAGGGTTAGTCAAAGAAAAATGTCTAGTACTTGCAACATTACAATATATATCAAGATTTGATATGATGTATTAGACGAAACAATCTTCTTATGAATCTCCTGCAAGGCAACTTATATTTTGCTTTCATTTTATGTGAGTAATAACAGTTTATCGGGACTCTCCAAAAAAAAAAAAAAAAAACAGTCATATCGTATTCTTCAAAAATAATATAATTTTGGATAATTAGGCATGAATACGATAATATTGTTGGAGAGTCAAGCAAGGAAGGGTTTCTCCACTTGTACAAATAGAGCATAGAGCAAAGAATATAGTCTCTGGGATGATAGTAGATTAAAAACTTATTCTCGCATAAATTACGGTAAGAATAAGTATTAATTAATTGAAAATAATAATAAATAGCATTAAGTTTTGACGGAGTTTTCCGTCGATAACATATTTTTATATTTTATTATTACTCCCTCCATTCACTTTTACTTGTCCACTATTGACTTTGTACACTCCTTAAGAAATAATAAATAAAGTGCATAATTTACCATGATACTCACATTAATTGATGTATAGTCTTAATGGATTTGGAAAATGATTTGAAATGAGTAGTTAATGCTAAGGGCAAAACAAAAAATATAAATTATTTTTCTCTTGATATGCGAAAAGTAACAAGTAAAAATAAAAATTTATTTTTAGAATACTTGATAACTGTTGAATTATGGGTCGTGGGTCGCTCCATGTGGATTGACCCGATCCAGTTAGGAGAGATAAGTAAGAGAGGTTAAGAAAAGTTACAACACAATCCAACTAAAGTAAACGTGCAAAATGGAGTGGTGAGTTATCTTCCTTAACCGTTATTACTCTGCCCATTTATGTTAAAGAGAAAACACAAAACTTCTTAAGCGTAGGAATTTTCTCTCTGACTACGTTTTTCTATACGAAAAACACACACAAATTAGGGCATTTAATTGGTGAAAAATTAACTTTATTTTCTAGTGATTCAAAGTAAATTTAGGAGCAATTTCTTGGTAGCAATTACAACGATTTTCGCTGCGCAACAAGGTGCACACATTTTATTGTTCTTGCTCCGTAATTTTGTTCAACAATGGCATCAGAGCCGGTTGCGTGTTCTGTTGTTCGAATGCACAATTGAAATAGAATGTGTGTTATTCTGATTACATTGGTTAAAAAGACATTGTCGTTGAAAGTGTTTTTCTTTGATAATTGTAGAATTCCTTTTATGGCGTGAAAGCCAATCTGAAATCGAAATGGAATAGAGCAATTCAAAGTTTTTCTTTTTGCTGCTCTCTAAAATCTTGGTTTTCCCAAAATTAATTGCACTGTGTCACGATCCAAATCTCACGTGTCATGATGACGTCTATTGCAATACTAGGCAAACCGACATTTATCATAAACCACACATTTTTAAATTTGAAAACATAATAAATTAAGCTTAAGAGTAAAACTCATAAAATATCTGATATGAAAAATACCGTGACTCATTACACAATCCCACGAAATTTGGGTATCACTGAGTTCATGAGCATCTATACAATAACATAGTCTGAAACACTATCTAGGAGAATAGAACAGTACAAATAGAACTAATTGAATAAGGAGGAGAGTCAAGGACTGCGGATGCCAAAGCAGCTACCTCGAGGATCTTCGAACTGATAAAAAGCTCCAAAGCCAGCAACCACCGTACCCGGAAGTACCTGGATCTGCACATGAAGTGCAGATTGTAGTATGAGTATAACCGACCAATCTACCCAATAAGTAACAAACTTAACCTTTGGACTGAAAGAAGTGACAAGCTTAACAGGTACAATCCAGATATAGAAATAACTGTACAGAAATGTAGACATGATTTCTAGTTCAACGGTTTAACCTAAAAAAAGATAAAATATGTCAAGTATGACTGTAATGAGGAATGATATATCTCCATCTCTACATGTCAGTTATACATGCCAACTGTAATGCAACACCATAATAAAAATCATATGCATACTCTCGGAGCATCAATGCACCTAGTTCTCCCAGTCACTCAATCCTCACAGTTACTCATTCCTCACAACACTCATTCTTTCCAACTCTCGGCACTCACACTCGCACTCAGTAGTGTAACGATCTCACAGATCATTTTGAGCTTTAGTGTTCCATTCGACGGTTTGATATTTTGAGTAGCTTCATATTATGTATTATGACTTGTATGTATGGTTGGTTTCGGTTTTCGAGCGGTTCAGGATTGATTTGGAAGAATGATTCTCATTTTAGAAGATTTAAGTTGAAAGAGTTGACAAAGGTTTGACTTTTGGGTAAACGAACTGGGAATCAGATTTTATTATTCCACTAGGTTTGTATGATGATTTTGGGCATGTCCACAAAGTTTTGTTTAATTCTGATGAGTTTCGGGTAAGTTTGGGTTGTATGATGATTGATTTTGGTTTCGACGTCGATTTATGCATAAAGGTTACCATATTAAGCAAACGGCCTTTGATTCGTATTTCGACAAAACCATTATATCTGTATCGTAATTTTAGAACCATAACATCTGGAATCATCAAGTTTCGACATCGTATGAAGAATTTATGGTCATTTTACTAAGAATTAGATTGCTAGTTTTTTTTCAGATTAATTATAAAATTGCCACTGAATTCGTATTTAAAAATCTGCACTACTTCTAAATATTGAAACCAATATATCTCCTTCATTAGATGGTCAAATGGAGTGATTCAAAAGCCTAACTTAACTGAAAATTTACGAGGAATCTATTGGAAGAATAAAAAGTGAGTTTCGAGATTGTTTTGGTACAAGAAATGAGCCAGAACAACTAGGCAGAAGCATATAATATCGATGGTTTGTTCATTTGATCATATTTTGAGTTGGGGAGCTCGAATTTGGGCAATTTCAACATATAGATTGGGATAAGTGTTCTATACTTGGTTTTGGATATATTTCATGAATCCATCTTTGTTTTTGACATTTGATTGATGATTTAAAAGTAAACTTTTGGGGATTTTGTCTAAAATTTCATAAAGTAAATTTTTGTGTTTTGAACATCGATCGGAGTCGGATTTAAAAACCTTGGAGTTTAATTTCCAACCTTTAGAATGTCTTTCAAGACACAACTCGCATGCTCGTAGCACCATTCCTGATCGCAGTGACTACTCCAAAACCAACCACATACTAGTATTAAACCCATATCGAACCAAACCTCATCCCAAAACCTTCGTACACTGTTGATAATAAAAGAAACACGCGAAATTTCATGACCACTCACCAGATCAACAAGTCACGGAGCTCTCTCGCCCCAACCAGAACCGTAATCGCTTTTTGAGCCGATTTTCAATATTATACTCCCGAATATACCAAAATTAAATCTGAGAGTACCCATTCCAGGTCCAATGACCTTATATTACTAAACACAACCGTTCCACAGACATGCCGCACCAATATAACTCAAAGCCATAGCCTGTGCCACCCGTGCACCCATACGCAACAATTCAAATATACCCAGTCATGAAAAACAATGACTCAAAATCGTTGCGGCCTGCGAAGAAAAAAGAAAAGAAGTTAAAAAATAAAAACAAACATGAAGGTGGTACCAAAGAAGTGAGTTAAGGCATACCCGATTCAGATCCTGCTGAACTTCGTGGAAAAGACCCAATGCATCACTAGGGCCGACAGCATCGTCGATACCGGAAAACAAATCACGAAAAGGGTCATCTCCCTCATGAGGCCCGTCTACCTCGAGTGCCCCCAAATCTTGGGCCTCTCGAATCGCCCCTTCGAAAAAGGCGGGGAGAATAGGCGAGTCTCCGATTACTATTTCCCCAAGAGAGTCGCTTGGGGCATTCTCCTTGGTTCGGAAAGCTTCAGGATCGGCCATTTCGGATATACCCACTGGTTGTTGACTTCGGTGGGAGGCATCCTAGACCTTCATTAACTCGGGGACTTTGCCCGAATCCTTCTCCGATACCATCTCAGTTCGAGGCGGAGACACACAAACCACTATCGATCCAGCCGTCTTTGAGGCATCAATGGTTTTCTTCACTCGGGCCACCAGTACGGACCCGTCGTCTTCTTCTTCCTCGTCTTCATCTTCCTCGTCTTCATCCCTTAGACGCTGAACTAATTCTTCGGTCAAAGGGATAGTATTCTTCCTCGGCTTACGAGCTATCCTCGTCATCGGTTTTGGATCTTTGGAAGTAGAGGCCTTTTTTCTCTTATTATCTTTCGCCGATTTTTGAACAAATGCCTCTTCCTCTTCCTCACCAGACGGGGTCCTCAAAACCGCATCTTTGCCCAGGCCTACACACAAGAAAATTAATTAAGTATATGGAAAACATTTCGTTCGAACTATCAAAGATACGAGAAAGAGGCTTACCATGATTCTTTGCCTCCCATCGGCCCTTTGAAAAATCACACCATAAGAGCTCAGCGTATGTAGAGGTCGAAGACAGGTCCCGTACCCAGTTCTTGAGGTCAGGAAATACACTGGGCATCCAAGGAACCGCTACATCACAAAAAGGGATATCAGTGAGAAACAAAAGAAGGGGCAAACCGATAGGAGATAACATCAGAGTTACACTTACGCTTAATATTCCACTCCTTGGGAAATGGCATCTTCTCGGCCGATATTAGGTCCGAAATCTTTACTCGAACGAACCTGCCCATCCAGCGTTGATCCTTGTCCTCATCTATGCTCGAGAACAGAACCTTGGTAGCCCGGCACTGAAGTTTTATTAAACCGTCTCGAAAGAGGCGGGGGCTGTACAATCGAATGAGGTGGTCGAGGGTGAAAGGAATCCCCTCGATTTTGTTTACAAAGAAACGGATCAAAATAACAATCCACCAAGAAGAAGGATGGAGTTAGCCTAGGGTTATTTGGTATTGACGGCAAACATCAATGATAACAGGGTCGAGAGGACCTAACGTGAAAGGGTAAGTATACACACATAAAAACCTGTTCACATTAGTAGTAACATCTTCTTCGGGAGACTGGATTACCACTTCTTTGTTCTCCCAGTTGTAATCTTTCCTTATCTGTTCGAGATGACTCTCGGTTATCGAACACATATACCTCGATACCGGCTCGCATCGGCCGGGAACCGACGAGCCTTTGTCGAACTTAAAATCGGAGGTAAGAACACACACCCCGGGAACACACTCAGGTCGTGGCTCCACCGGTGTTTTGTCTACGGCTTGTTGTGAAGAAGAAGTTTTAACGATTTTTGATGTTTTCACCATTTTGGTTTTGAAAATCGAGAATAGAAGGAGATGACAAAGATGTGGTGTTTAGAAGAAAAGTTTTGCAGTGAAAATCACAGAAGGAAGATTTTGCAGTAACAATCACAGGCTTGCAGATAAACTAAGAAGAAGCGAGAAAGAACTTAGAAAATTTGGAAACTGGAGATGTAAAAGTGATAAATGCTAAAAAGAGAAGCTATTTATAGATTGGGGAATGACGATTCAATATCAGCAGTGGCCGACCACCATCTGAAACGCATTTAATGTCTTGGTAAACTGAACCGACGGGACAATTATCACGTATGTTATGGTCGGGCTCGATGCAAACGTCAGTGTATATCTGATCGAGCCATTGGAAAATAATATCGTTTCTTGCGACATCCTTCCTGAGAAACGAGGGAACTATATGTATACGGTCGAAACCGATTTTGGTCTTCGTACGATTAGTCAAGATGGAAACATAATGGACCGAAGAGTGTCTTCATAATTTCGAGGTAAGATCCGAAGCCGGGTTACCGAGCTTCGAGTTTCAGGGATTGATCAATACCGAGCTTTGAGTTTCAAGGACCGATCAATACCGAGCTCGAATTCATTATCGAACCATGATGCGAAGCAACGTTATCGAGCTTGAGAGCCAAAGACCGGCCAATGCTGAGCCCGAATCAATACCGGGCCCCGAGTCAAAATCGAGCTCGAGTGATAATATGCAATATATATATCTTCCCAAGAAAATCCTCAACCAAATTGATAAAATTCAAAGTGATTTCATTTGGGGAACTACCAACGATAAAAAGAAGGCACACCTCATTAGTTGGGACACAATTACTAAACCAAAAGAAGAGGGAGGTCTAGGAATTAATAAAGCTCATACTAAAAACCTTGCATCCCTATCAAATCTTTCTTGGAGTCTGATAAATAATAATATATCTCCTTGGGCAAATCTTATAGAAGCAAAATACGCATTCCAAAAGTCAGCCAAGATGAACTGCTCCTTCATTTGGAAGGAAATTTTGAAAGGATGGTATATTTGCAATAAAGGAATCCTATGGCATCCTCACCAATCATCCAAATTAAATATCTGGTATGCCAAATGGATCCCAAAAACTCCCCCGCTAAGAGAATTATTACAAGGACCCCTTAGCGGTAACGACCTTAATTTAACTATTGGCGAACTAACTCTCAATGACAAATGGAACCTCTCCAAAATATACTTCAATCTTCCTGATAGCATTATCAATAGAATCCTTGCTATTGATCTCCCTCTACCACGAACTGGAAAAGATAAACCTATATGGGACTTGACCAGTAATGGACAATTCTCAACCAAATCGTCCTATAACCTAATTACTAGCAATAAACAAGAAAATAAGGACTTGGACTTTATGTGGATCTGGAAACTTCATTGTCCTAATAAGATTAAATTCTTTCTATGGCAATGCCTCCACAATAGAACCTCTTGTAGGGCATACCTAGGCCAGATTGGCATAAATATAGATACAACTTGCCCAACGTGCCACAATGGCATCGAGACTATTGAGCACATTTTCATGCATTGCCCTATCGCAATTACTTTTTGGAAGGAATTAGGCATTCATACTGTTGCGACCAAACACACTCACGCAAGTATACGTGGTCGTCAAGTAATATAGTAATGAGTAGAGTATCATTCCCACGAAGACTTATGATTAACTTTTGACTAACTCAAACTCAAATAACTTATCGATTCAAGCGATTTCTCACAAAATATATAATTTTCTAATTTACTACCTAAAAACTATCAAGTAATAAAATACTAAAGATCAACCACAACACTTAACTAATTTCGAATAACAATCAATAGGAGATAATATTCAAGGGTCACGGGTTATCTAACGATCATGTTGCATTAATAGCTTAAAATAACTAATTGATTTATCTAGATTGTTGATTGACAGGGTTGATATTACTCATAAGAATCTGTCGGGTTCTTACTCGCCTATTCAAGCTAACTTAATGCCTATATGTGTATGGAATTAAGATTACAAGAATGCATTTACACTTCCTGTATTTCAACCGAGCAAGACAATTAGGTATATTTCTATCCTAATTGCGAATTCGTTCCCCGATGTCCGGGTTCAAGAACTTGCTCTATTTAATTCTATATGCAATCTAGAATTCCCATTTTCGAGTTCAACTCTAGATTCATATATAGTAATTCACAGTTAGCTACTCAACAAATTGATTAAAAACAGAATTAATTAAACAACCCAATATGATAAAATCAACTTTGTCAAATTAAACTTCAAACATCAACATTCATGTATCGCCCATGACCCTAGAATAATAGGGTTCTTAGCCACTCATGTTCATGCAATCATCAAATAATTCACAAGAGTGCATAAGAACCAATAAAAGAAGGAAAAATAAGAACTCAAGATGAATTCCGTGATTCCCTAACTTTGTCGTGGCTTTTTCTCCCTTCCCAATATGTTAGATGACCTAAAAGAGGCGTTTTTGGCTTATATATTACGTACAAAAGTCGTGGGCCAAAGTTCTCCTATTCCTAATCTGACTCAGCTTTAGGGATTGATGCTGGGGTGGATGCATCGCATCTACCTCGTCCTCTACTTCTCAGCTTCGCATGCTAGGGTGGATGCGTCGCATCCACCCTTTGTTCCTCCATCTCAGCTTTGCCCAGGTACGGACGCTAAGGCGGATGCTATGGGCCGACTTCACTGCTAAAGGTGCACGAAATCTGATTTTTTTCTCTAGATTGGATGCGACGCATCCAACCCCTCTTCCTCTAGCTAGAGCACCTTTTCTTCATAATTTTGCAATCCAAACACCCTAAATCATCACACACAACTCAATTAGTCATAAGACCAATAATTAAACCATGTTGGGCATTTTAAAGATCAAATAGCATCAAAAAGCGGTTAAAATATGGGTAAAGTAACACTAACACATATCGAAATATGCCCAACATCAATACCCCACACTTAAACCTTTGTTCGTCCTCGAACAAACCATCACTATATTAGACGAAACAAAATTAAGCTCTTATCATTCAAAGCACACTACACCTATGACCATGGTTATTTGCAATAATTAGGCTCTAGAATATGCATCACATACACTTCCATTTACTTATGTCATTCTTTTAAAAATATTCAAACAAAGACAATATTCTCACAACAATCCTAACCTCAAAAACCGACTCAATGTCACAATGCACTCATGGCTTGAACACCCAACATCATAGAGAAGTCTAATAACGTTACCTATCCCTCGTGAAATCATGTGCCCTCACAACAAGAACAAGAGAGCGAGTTCAATCCACACATTCGAATCTCATGATCAAATATATTTTAATGACTCACATATATCAAAGAAAATCGCTCACTCTTACAAAGAAGTCACATGCATGCAATTGGTACCATAGGCTTGCCCTTAATGTAAATCTCTACTAATGTAAGCTCGCTCGATCTAAAATCAATTAGGACTTTTTCATGGTTGTAATGTGGGCTAAGGGACGGGTAGGATATATTTAAGGAATAGTGACTCACCCTCCTAAGCACTTTAATACATCACAAAATTACTTTAAGCGTATTTTCTTCAACACCACTTCAATTTCACAAACAATATCACCCCCAAAACAGTCCCTTTTTCTTTAAGCACTACTTTAGTTCATACCCACTAGTAAGAACAAGACAATAATTTATTCATTTCTATTTTTCCTTCTTTTTTTTTCTTTTTTTTTAATTTCAATTTCCGCTAGTGGTGTAGTATTTTACAAAACAAGTGCATCTTTCTTTCTTTCATTGATTCCACTCAAAAGTCACCCCACACTTAGTCCCTTCTTACTTCTTTTAGCGCTCATCTAACAATTAAAGTGCTTTAAGAGGTAAAAAGATCAAAACAATGTCAATTAAGAATAAAAAGGGTATAGGCTTGTAATGTGGGTACCAAATAAAAGTCAATAGGCTCAAAATGGTTAACTAGGGATAGATTTTATTTGTGATAAGCAATAAGCTCAAAAAGATCAAAGAAAGCCTAAAATTATTTTTCAAACCGAGCATCACCTCAAATTTTGATTCAACTCATATACCGGGAAAGTTCTAGACACAAGTAAAATACATGGACTACACAAAAACCTCACCACACATGGCACATGACTCACTAAGGACGATCACATTCCGACTCTCAAACAATGTAAGTATTCACGGAGCAACGAGATATTAAGCATTAAGCACAAGGTGAACATAAGTCATGTAAACGAGACATAGGCGCCACAAAACATGCTATCCAATTTTAACAAGTCATCATCAATAATTTCAAATCATACAGAAGATACTACACATGTCAAAACATAAATATGCTACTATCAAACAAGTCAAGGGCTCCTAGGTTCATCCTTCTTGCTCCTTTTATTCCCTAAATTCCTAATCTACTCTAAAAATAAACAATTACTACCCGGTTCAAAATACATCCCATGGAAAAGAACTGAGGCACAAAGAAAAACCACAGGAGATTATTACTACCTAAAGAAAATTTACTAACTACTCAAGGCTACTACTCTATTTTTGTGCTTTTCTTTAGTTTTCTGTCAATCTCCTAATACTAGCACTAATTTCAAAAATCAAATGAAAATCTTTTTGTATTTTTCTAAGGACCTTAATCCCTTGAGAGAACTGTCCAAGTAGTTCGTCGTCGGGAAAAGTCCTTTATTTTCTACGACTACACACAACAATGATAAGGCTACTTACTACGACTACACATAACAATGAACTGAGAGTTACTCCATATAGATGAATTTAATAACTATTACAGGCCATTAATCCAGTGAATATTACAGCCCTTAACAGTATCAAAATCAACAAAAATTGTAACAG
The DNA here is from genome assembly GCF_000390325.3 of Nicotiana tomentosiformis. Lineage (NCBI taxonomy): Eukaryota > Viridiplantae > Streptophyta > Magnoliopsida > Solanales > Solanaceae > Nicotiana > Nicotiana tomentosiformis. The sequence goes on along the minus strand of NC_090821.1, from coordinate 66,920,684 downwards.
TTAAGTACATTCATCCACAAAAATATGTATAACCCCCCACCCCACACTTAAAATCGTGCTTTGTCCCCAATGCACACAATTAAAGTAAAGTAGGGTGAGAAGAAACTCCCTCAAGTCAAGGTGGAAGGCTCATCCGCAGTCTGTGGAAGAGCATCAGCATCCATGACATTCATCAAAACCCCCTCCGTCCTTGCAATAGCATCCTCACGAATAGGGAGAGATGTCACAGTCCTATCATCACCAACTGGAGCTGAGTCTGTAGCAGGTGGTATATCGGCCTCAGTAGGCATGGTGTGTGGAGCCTCAGGGACTATAGGAGGAGCAGAAGTGGATGGTCCAGCCATGGACGATGCAAGCAGCTGTGAGATGTCTATATCTACACGTTGAACCAGAGCACGAAGGAGTAATGATACCTCCCTCATCATCGTGGCCTGCTCAGTCTGGACTCGGCTTAGATCCACACGAGTCTGACTAAACTCATCTCTGCTGGCACTCAACTCTACACGAGTCGCTATCAACTCAGCCCTGGTCTCTTGCAAATCAGCTTGCATCTGCTCAAACAACTGTTGAATGGTGAGCTTAGAAGACCTTCCCTTGTTCGGCTCTAGTATATGAGTAACATTATATGGTCGTGGAGCTTTAGCCTCAATGTCGTCATTCTCCTTGTCCCATAGTACTCCCATCTCTATCAAGAAGGCCGATAAAGTATTTACAAAGAACAACCTCCACTTGTAGTTCATCCTGGTGCGCTGCATTTGGTCATGCATGATGGCTCCCAAGTTGAGCGGTATCCCCTCCAATAAAGCATACAATACTAGTGATCGGTGTCGAGGGACATCAATTTTTTGTTGGCATGGCATCAGGCGATTGCATATGAAATTTAGAGCCACACGTGCTAACGCACTCATGAATTCCTTAGCTAGAGAATGGTACTCCATACTCCCATGCTTCCAATTTGCATCCTTCATGGTAGGGCATAGGACCGACCTAATGTGTGCATAATCTGGTGCTTTGCATATGGAGTCAAACCTATCTGTTAGTATATGTGGCACCCCTAAGAAATTATTCAAAGCTTCAGCTGAGACATTAATATCCACCCCTCGTACTCTCACAATGCTGCCCCTGGAGTGACGCCAATTGGCGTAAATCTCTTTGATGATAGTGAGGTTGGCCTTGCCGTGGCCCTTCAAGATAGGTCCCCATTGTTGCACCTCTCGAATTGATTTTAGAAACTCTGGGTACTTTTTCTTAAGTGCTCCGATGTTGATTGGCTTTTCTGGAATGTACTTCTTTGAACCCAGTATCTTATTATAAGCTCGGAATGCCTTTTCATTAACAAAGTTCTTCTCCCAAGAAGCTCGATCTATTGGTTCACCCTCATCTTCGTCACTCATGTCGACATGTAGAAGCTCATTATCCGAATCAAACTCTGACTCAGATTCTGCAGTAATCTTTTGCTTTTCTTTATCATTCGGGTCACTCTGTTTGGAGGCTTTTCCCTGGTTCGGCACAGGTTCTCTTATCTCAATCCCTTTTCTTGGCGAATTTAATGATGTTGTTGTAATACCCTTCTTCACTGTCCTCCTTACTAATGGTTCCTCCTTTTCTTGCTCGGATTCATTAATTAACTGCCTAGTCTGCAGTTCCTTCTCTTTGTCAGTCCGCTTCCTTTTTTTTATGGATTTGGAGCACTTGTTGCCTTTCCGGTAGGCTTTTTGGGCGGTTGCTTGTTATTATCTTTGTCTTGTTGCTTGGACTGTTTGCTTGTTGCTGCCATTTCTGAGCCTCAGTACCTGCAATGCAAAGAAATCAACAGTTAGCATATAGAACAGTGAAGTTCAGCTATAAAGCAGTTGCAACATCTTGCACTTCCAATCATTCGCATAGTCATGTCATTCATTACTTCATGAAACTATAGCCCATGGCTTTCAGCAGGGATATGATAACTCTTTTCAAGTTTACAAATAAGTACTTCGCTATATAGATATCATTATGCACAACATGAGGTTTATCTGAGCGACGCTCACTAACCATGTTCAATTACACATAGCAGCTCACTCGACTCCACACTTATTCGCACGACATATCATGATGCATAGAGCTCACACAATTCAAATCGAGTAACACTTTACAATTCAAGACGTCTAGCATGTGCCGGATGTTCAATTTATTTAGACAATCTATGATAGGCTCAAAACATTCCGACAATGCTGTACACAATCAAGACAAACGACCCTACACTTATTCACTAGCATATACCAGTGTTGCTCGGTTACTCAGACTTCACCGGCACCTAAATTTACCTCACGGGAAATTCGTCGAACATGTGATATGCAACAGTTGTGCCTAGTTTCTTCTATCAGTAGGGTAATTCGACTACCCTCCCAAAATTAAAGAGATGAAGGGAATTATAGTTTATCATCTCGTAACCATTACAACTAACAGGAATGACATCTCCAAACCTCAAACTTTTTGAATCACATATGTGACATTTAAATTGGTAAAACTTAACCTAGGGGAATTTGGGGCAGGGGGTCTGTTGCTACCAGTGAGAGAGAGAAGAGAGGAGAATGAGGAGAGAAAAGAAAAAGAAAGAATGAGGAAGAAGATACATACCTGTTGCGTTTGGGGTGAGGCAATGGTGGTGCGAGGGAGAAGAGATGTGGTGGTTGCAAGTGAGATGAGAGAGAGGGTCTGGGATGTTTCACTGCTAAGGGATGTTGAGCATATGATGTGTTAAAATATAACACTTACTTGTGCGTGCGAGCTTGGACGCGACGCGTCCCCACTGCTTTCTCTGAAATTGTTTGGACGCGGCTGTGGACGCTATAGGCAGACTTCACTGCCTTGAGCAATTGGTCCATCAAATTTTTATTTTATTTTTTTATGCTGAGGGGGATGCGACGCATCTACCCTGTTTTCCTAAAAAAACTAAAATATAAGAACTAATTCCTAAAAATTGAACTAACTATGAAAACAAAAGAAAAACAGGACTTGGGTGGCCTCCCAAGAAGTGCCTGATTTAACGTCGTGGCACGACGCAACATGTTCTTCACGCCTCCACCAAATCCATCGAGGTCTTGTGACGTGCAATGTCACCACCCCAATAGTGTTTTACTCTCTGACCATTTATCAAGAATGTCACATTGGAACTCATATCACGTAATTCCACCGCCCCATGAGGTTTCACACTAACCACTTCAAACGGACCCGACCATCGAGATTTAAGCTTTCCGGGAAAAAGCTTTAGTCTCAGATTAAACAAGAGAACTTCTTGACCTGGTTCAAACTCACGATGTTGGATGTGCTTATCATGCCACCTCTTTATCTTTTCTTTATATAATTTGGCATTTTCATATGCATGCAATCGAAATTCATCAAGCTCGTTGAGTTGTAGCAATCTCTTCTCACCGGCCAAGTCCATCTCCATATTTAGCTTTTTAATTGCCCAATAGGCTTTGTGTTCAAGCTCAACGGGCAAGTGGCACACCTTCCCATAAACCAACATGTACGGAGAAGTACCTATGGGGGTCTTGTATGCAGTGCGATATGCCTATAATGTATCATCCAGCTTTCCGGCCCAGTCCTTTCTATTCCCACTTACTATTTTCTCCAAAATCTGCTTTACCTCTCTGTTGGAAACTTCTACTTGACCACTCGTTTGGAGATGATAGGAAGTGGAAACCTTATGCTTAATTCCATACTTTGTAAGAACATTATTCAGCAATTTGTTACAAAAGTGAGTTCCCCCGTCGCTTATCAACACTCTTGGAGTCCCAAAACGTGTGAAGATGTGCTTCTTTACAAAGCCTACCACTACCTTTGTGTCATTAGTAGGAAGAGCAACGACCTCCACCCACTTAGAAACATAGTCGACCGCCACCAAGATGTACCTATGCCCATTAGAATATGGGAACGGTCCCATGAAATCAATCCCCCAAACATCAAAAAGCTCTACTGCCAGAATATTTTGCAAGGGTATCTCGTGCTTCCTTGTGATAGTTCCGGTTCTTTGACATCTGTCACAAGTTTTAACAAAGGCATGTGCATCCTTAAACAATTTTGGCCAATAGAAACCTAATTGTAGCACTTTTTGGGCGGTTCTATCCCCGCCGTGATGACCTCCATGTGGCGAAGCATGACAGTCATGCAGTATAGCATTCATCTCTTCATCAGGAACACACCTTCGCACCAACTGATTTGCGCACTGCCTATATAAGAATCGCTCATCCCACATGTAGAGCCTCACATCATGTAAAAATCTTCTTCTATTGTCAGGTGTCAATTCTAGTGGCGTCACCCCACTTGCAATAAAATTCACATAATCTGCATACTATGGGGGCTTCACCTGAGGTGACTGCTAATAACTGCTCATCAGGAAATATTTTTTTGATTGACCCTCCTTCAGCTACATGGTTCCGACTTTCTAATCTGGACAAGTGATCATCCACTTGATTTTCTGTCCCTTTTCGATCTCGGATCTCTAAGTCAAATTCTTGCAAGAGGAGGACCCAACGAATCAGCCTCGGCTTGGCGTCTTTCTTTTCAAACAAGTATCTGATAGCTGAATGATCTGTGTAAACGATGACTTTGGTTCCCACTAGATAGGATCTGAACTTGTCAAATGCCCACACCACTGCAAGCAACTCCTTTTCAGTAACTGTATAATTCATCTGAGCTGGATTCATAGTTTTGCTCGCATAATAAATGGAGTGAAAGATTTTATCCCTCATTTGTCCCAAAACAGCTCCGATTGCTATGTGACTTGCATCGCACATCAACTCAAATGATTGCGCCCAATCTGGGCCAATGATAATTGGTGCAGTCACCAACCTTCCCTTCAGCGCCTCAAATGCTCTCAGACAGGCATCATCAAACTTGAAGGGCACATCTTTCTCAAGAAGCCTGCACAAAGGAGAAGAAATTTTCGAAAAATATTTAATGAAACGACGATAAAAACCTGCATGGCCCAAGAAACTACGAATGCCTTTGACGGATGTTGGTGGGGGCAATTTTTCAATCGCCTCCACCTTCGCTTTGTCCACCTGCAAACCACTTTTGGACACCTTGTGCCCCAAAACTATACCTTCACGTACCATGAAATGGCACTTTTCCCTGTTTAGCACCAAGTTCGTCTCTTCACACCTAGCAAGCACTTTATCAATGTTCATTAAACAATTATCAAAAGAACATCCAAACACAGAAAAATCATCCATGAACACTTCTACAAATCTTTCAACCATGTCAGTAAAAATAGCCATCATACACCTTTGAAAAGTCGCAGGTGCATTACAAAGACCAAAGGGCATTCTTTTGAACGCATGCGTGCCATAGGGACACGTAAATGTCATTTTCTATTGGTCATCTGGGGCTATAACAATCTGATTATACCCCGAATAACCATCTAGGAAACAGTAGTATTCCTGGCCAGCTAACCTATCAAGCATTTGGTCAATAAATGGGGAGGGGAAAGTGGTCTTTCTGGGTGGCATTGTTCAATTTTCTATAATCTATGCAAATTTTCCATCCAGTGACAGTTCTTGTAGGAATTAAGTCATTATTTTCATTAACTACTACAGTCATCCCCCCTTTCTTCGGCACACATTGAATGGGGCTTACCCATTGGCTAACAGAGATTGGAAATACAATACCTGCATCAAGCCACTTAATCACTTCTTTTCTTACCACCTCTTTCATGATTGGATTTAGTCGGCGTTGTTGCTCTACACTTGGCTTGTGTCCGTCCTCCATGAGGATTTTATGCATGCAGAAAGCTGGACTAATGCCTTTAATGTCAGACATTGTCCACCCAATTGCTCGCTTGTGCTCACGTAGCACCCTTAATAGCTTTTCTTCCTGCAATTTAGACAAGTGAGAAGAAACAATAACAGGTAAAGTGTCAGAACTACCCAAATAAGCATATTGAAGGTGAGGGGGTAGGGGTTTAAGCTCCAATTTTGGAGCTTCTTCAATTGACGGCTTTGGAGGGGAGACCACTTGGCCTATTTAGGGGCTCAAACGGGTGTATTCCTTGCATGTAAGCACATGATGTATCTAGGATATGCATCATCTCCTCAACCTCATCATCAATCATCAAGCTATCAAACAACATGAATGCTTTTTCTAGAGAGTCGTCTAGATATACACTCGTGTCAAGAAGTTGCTCATCCACCTCCACAATAGATATCATAGAGAGCTCCTCATAGTGGCGGGGAAGTTGGATTGCTTTGTAGACATTAAATACTGCTTCCTCATTGTCCACCCTCATAATCATTTTCCCTTCTCTCACTTTAATTATTGCATCACCAGTAGCCAAGAGAGGTCGTCCCAATATGATTGGAACTTGTTCATTAGCCTCAAAATCTAGAATAATGAAGTCAGCTGGGAAGATAAATTTCCCAATTTGCAGCAGCACATCTTCAATCACTCCTTTAGGGTAGGCTATGGACCTAACAGCTAATTGCAACATCACAGTGGTTTGTCTTGGAGCTCCCAGACCCAATTGCTTAAACAAGGACAATGGCATCAGATTTATGCTCGCCACCAAATCACAAAGAGCACGACCCACATCAATATTACCGATTCGCACAGGAATGGTAAAGCTGCCAGGATCCTTAAGCTTTTGAGGAAGCTTGTTTTGGACCCTTGAAGTGCACTCCTCAGTAAGTGCAACTGTCTCGAACTCAGTCAATTTCCTCTTGTGAGCCACTATATCTTTTATGTATTTAGCATACTTTGGAATTTCACGAAGTACATCTTCCAATGGAATATTTAATTGAACCTGACTCAACATAGAGAGAAATTTGTTGAACATGCGATCGTCATTCTTTTTCTGCAATCTCTGGGGGAAAGGTGGTGGTGTCCTTGCAGCCTCCACTGGCTCTGAACTTGCATCATTTTTCTTTGACTCATGTATTGCCTTAGGGGTCAACTCCCCCTCAGGTATAGGTTTGTCCTTTCTCTTCTTTGGCACTTCCTCTAGTTCCCTCCCGTTTCTGAGTGTAACTGCATTAACTTGAGGGTTCTTCTCTGTATCACTGGGAAGAGAGCCTGTAGGTCTAGTATTTTGATTTGCTGCTAACTGCCCCATTTGCCTCTCAAGATTTCTGAAATCGATCATGAGCTGTTGATTGTCAAGTAACAACTTTTTTAGCAAGTCATTCGTACTCTCTTCTGTTTGTTGAGGTGGCTTCTGAGGCTGATTGAAATTTCCTTGAGGCCTATACTGATTCTGATTTTGTTGATTTCCGCCCCATGAGAAGTTAGGATGATTCCTCCAATTTGGATTGTAAGTGTTCCCATATTGTGCATGCTGATTCATCGGACCTCTGTTTTGTTGCCCCACATAGTATATAGATTCAGGATTCGTGGGGCACATGTCACTCATATGACTGTCACCACATAGTTCGCAGCAAATAGACATCTGCTGTACATGTTGCATCTGTTGTGTTTGTTGCATTGTCATTCTGTTCATCTGATTTGCCAGCTTTGCAATATCTGCTCTCATGGCTGAGAAGTCATCAAGCTCAATTACCCGGCTGCCTTCTGTTTAATTGCTCTTCTTGCATCCCCATCTCCTTGCCAATTATGATCATTAGCAGTGAAGTTATTTAGCAAGAGTTGTATTTCACTATACGGCCTCGCCATGCAACTACCCCCACAAGCTGAATCAAGATTCATCTTTGATGTCTCGTCTAGCCCATCAACAAAAGTGTGACCCAATGCCTCATCAGTCTGACAATGATGCAGGCAGTCTCTGAGTAGCTTCTTGTATCTTTCCCAAGCTTGATGAAGTGTCTCGCCATCCCGTTATTGGAACCAAAGAATTTGGCTCCTCAGCGATTTTGTCTTCTTAGTAGGGAAAAACTTGATTAGGAATTTTCTTGCTAAATCATCCCAAGTGTGGATTGAGTTCGCGGGCTCCTTTTGCAACCATTCCTTAGCTTTCCCCAATAATGAAAGGGGAAATAGTGTCAGCCTGACATAGTCCTTGGAAACGTTCGGATAATTGTAAGTATCCGTAATTTCCAAGAAGTTCTGAATGTGCCTCTGCGGGTCTTCATGAGATAGACCCACATATTGCCCTGTGGACTGAATCAGCTGTACCATGTACTGTTTGAGTTCAAAATGCCCCGTGATATCAGGCTTCACGATAGCCTAAGTCATATTAGCAAGATTGGGCCTTGCGGCTTCAATCACCGGACGCTCCTCATTACCTGCCATCTCTATTGGATGTGGTTGAACTACGATGTCCAACTCTCTTTCTATTCTCGTTCTAGCTTCGACTTCCCTCCTCACTCTATGAAGTGTCCGTTCAATTTCTGGATCAAAAGGAAGGAGGTTGTTTGCACTTCTACTCCTCCGCATTCAAGAGAAGATCATGCGTTAACACAAACAAGGCAAACTAAAAATTAAAACTTGAACAAATAAGTAATAAAAGCTTAACTCAGTCAAGTAGCTAATTTCTAGGTCCCCGGCAACGGCGCCAAAAACTTGTTGCGACCAAATACACTCACGCAAGTATAAGTGGTCGTCAAGTAATATAGTAATGAGTAGAGTATCATTCCCACGAAGACTTATGATTAACTTTTGACTAACTCAAACTCAAATAACTTATCGATTCAAGCGATTTCTCACAAAATAGATAATTTTCTAATTTACTACCTAAAAACTATCAAGTAATGAAATACTAAAGATCAACCACAACACTTAAATGATTTCGAATAACAATCAATAGGAGATAATATTCCAGGGTCACGGGTTATCTAACGATCATGTTGCATTCTTAGCTTAAAATAACTAATTGATTTATCTGGATTGTTGATTGACAGGGTTGATATTACTCATAAGAATCTGTCGGGTTCTTACTCGCCTATTCAAGCTAACTTAATGCCTATATGTCTATGGAATTAAGATTAACAAGAATGCATTTACACTTCCTATATTTCAACCGAGCAAGACAATTAGGTATATTTCTATCCTAATTGCGAATCTGTTCCCCGATGTCCGGGTTTAAGAACTTGCTCTATTTAATTCTATATGCAATCTAGAATTCTCACTTTCGAGTTCAACTCTAGATTCGTAGATAGTAATTCACTGTTAGCTACTCAGCAAATTGATTAAAAACAGAATTAAATAAACAACCCAATATGATAAAATCAACTTTGTCAAATTAAACTTCAAACATCAACATTCATGTATCGCCCATGACCCTAGAATAATAGGGTTCTTAGCCACTCATATTCATGCAATCATCAAATAATTCACAAGAGTGCATGAGAATCAATAAAAGAAGGAAAAACAAGAACTCAAGATGAATTCCGTGGTTCTCCAGCTTTGTCGTGGCTTTTTCTCCCTTCCCAATATGTTAGATGACCTAAAAGAGGCATTTTTGGCTTATATATTGCGTACAAAAGTCGTGGGCCCAAGTTCTCCTATTCCTAATCCGACTCAGCTTCAGGGATTGATGCTGGGGTGGATGCGTCGCATCCACCTCGTCCTCCACTTCTCAGCTTCGCATGCTAGGGTGGATGCGTCGCATCCACCCTTTGTTCCTCCATCTCAGCTTTGCCCAGGTGCGGATGCTAAGGCGGATGCTATGGGCCGACTTCACTGCTAAAGGTGCACGAAATCTGATTTTTTTCTCTAGATTGGATGCGACGCATCCAACCCCTCTTCCTCTAGCTAAAGCACCTTTTCTTCATATTTTTGCACTCCAAATACCCTAAATCATCACACACAACTCAATTAGTCATAAGACCAATAATTAAACCATGTTGGGCATTTTAAAGATCAAATAGCATCAAAAAGCGGTTAAAACATGGGTAAAGTAACATCAACACATATCGAAATATGCCCAACATCACATACCCCTCTCCTAAAGAACAACATGCACTGGCTCCTCACTCTCAAATCATGCTCTCCCAGAGCTCACAAACTAATTCAATGGGAAGACCTATTCCCTTTTACAATCTGGGGATATTGAAAAAATTGAAATAAAAACAATCATCAAAACAACAATTCGCCCCTAAGCAGCAACTTAATAATAAAACAAGCCACTGAATTTAAATTACTAGCAAGCAAAGACATCGTTAAGAAGCATAAAATCTCTGTTTCTATCAGTTGGTACAAACCTCCAAAATACTGGTATAAATTAAATGTGGATGGAGCCTTTTTAGAAACTAACATGCAGGCAGGTTTGGGAGGAGTATTCAGGAGTAGCAACGGGACATGGGTGGCAGGATTTCAAAATAATACTCACGCTGCCAACGCTCTACAAGCTGAGACACTTGCCATACAAGAGGGACTGAAGCTAGCCATGGACCTCAACCTATTTCCACTAGAAATTGAATCATACGCAACAGAAGCAGTGAAACTACTACTTTCGGAATCAAACGTTTCTAACCCTATCTTTCTTTATTACAGGTCATTCATTCTCCAAGGGAGGGAAATGCTCATTAGACATAATTTCCGCCAAGGAAATGCTACTGCACACCTGTTAGCAAAGGAAGCAATGAAGCTGCCTATCCTTGACAAAGCTTATCGACTAGCAAGTCCACCTTTTTTTTGTAATGCAACAATTAAGTAAAGACAAGGAAGGATCTGTAGTTTTTGTTAAACAAATTTCGTATGATGCTTGTAATATGCTAGCTAGTTTAGGTAATCAAAGTGTCTTACACGACACTTGTATGGGTGATATGTCATCTGAACCACCTTAGTATTAATGCAATATTATCCTTATTCTCAAAAAAATAAAGAAACGACCGAGAAGACAACCAACAAAAGCACAGTCATCGAAGCCTTGGCCATATTTTGTAGCAAAAGAAAAACTTTATGAATTTTACATGAGTTTTTTACAATGTATACACAACATTATATAATATCTCGTTCATTAAGTACCTACCAAAAAGAATGTTAATATAAAGTTATTACCAGTTAGGAATTGGATTCTCCAAATCTTGAAATTTGGTTGGTGGATCACATAAATTCTTTGTTAAGGTTAGTCAAAGACAGCTCAGTTAATTTTGTCGGTTTGTCAAATTTACAAACCAGATCAAACCAACTTATTTTTAAAAAAAAAAAGAAAACTATCCAGTTTGGTCTTTCAGAGCAAAAATACTACGGGTATTAACCACTTTATAAAATACTAACAATATTATTCAATTACTCGTAATATGCTACCAATATTAGCGCTAAATCCTTTTTGTAGCTAACACTTCTGTGCTTTTGTGAAGAAGATTCATTAAAGCCATTGAAGAAACTTGGAGCTTGGGTTAAAAATATTAAATTTGTGTAGTTGTAATTTGTTTCAATTGGGTATTATTGAATTATGTTGGTACATTTTAATGAGTTCGAATCTCAATTTTAAAACGACTTGGTGGAGTTTAATTTGTACTCATTGACTTCTGAAACTTTTCCTAGAAAGTCTTTAGTCTTAGAAATAAATATGATAATTCTCGTTAGCCAAATCATAGTAGACTTTAAATATTAATGGCTCATCAATTACAAATAGTATAAAATATTTAGTAAGCTAAGAAATAAAAATAAGGGAGACAAACTTTATATTGTAAATTGCATGGAAGAATATTAGTGTTACAAGCCAAACTTGGAGGGAGATATGTGAAATTATACTTAAATAAAATGCAAGTAGTTTTTTGTAAGAGATTAATTATAAAACGTCCTAATATAAGAAAATTAATTGTGCCTTTCATGTAAAAACTTTATAGCTTATGCAGAGAGGCGGATCCAGGATTTAAACACTGTGGGCTCAACTTTTAGGGTTTTAGCTTTGAATCTATTATATTTTTAAAGTTATGAATATCTACTATTCGTTGCAATTTTAATGAACTTTTACACATAAATTTGTGTTTCGCGTCAAAAACAGCGGGTTCAGATGGACCCGGTACCAAAGGGCTGGATTTGCCCCTGCTTGTGCACGTACGACATTGTCAGCACTCATACTTGAAATTGGGATGGCTTTGGTTTTAGGATTCTCTAATTGTAGACAACGCTAAACAACTTGATTTAAAAGGTCAGACTTGCACAAGATTCTAGTATTCAGTATTTAATTGGTAGACGACATTCAAACTTGAATTGGAAAAGCTATTGACTGGTATTAGGATTCTTTAGCACACATAAAGTCAAACAATCGTGTGATTCAAGTTCAATTAGAATTTTATCTCGCACTAGCTTTACTGTATTTCATATGTCTTAGTGTACTGTTCTTTTAGTCTATAATTTTGTATACTTGGTCACTTACTAAGAGAACTGAAAAATAAGTAATTCTTGCTTTGTAAGCGAGAGCCAAATTTTCTTACCTTTCTTTCTTATTATCATATTTGAAGTTCAATGAATATGATTTGAGTTCAAATTCAAATACATGTACTCCTACTAATACATTTGTATTTATACCTAAATAAATTATCAGGGTTACCTTGTTAAATTAAGAAAGCTTACCATGAAACTGCAACATCAATGACTATGCATGTGATTTAGATACAACTTATAAATAAAAGGTGCTATTTACGGAATCATACAAAGCAGATAAAAATCATCTATTGTGGAAAAACGAAAAAGCAAAAATTTATCTACCTATCTCAACAACAATTTAAAAGAAGAATACAGTTAATCTAACAAACCCTAATTCTCATCGTAAGTTCTCTAAATATCAAAATATTCAACATAAAGTACATAGAAAAATTTCCCAAAATGAGCAAGAATTCAACTGTTGTATTTGTTAGGATCGGGAACCCGGGTAGTGCGAAATTTAGCCAAACAACGGTATAATGACAATAACAAAGACAATGAAAGTTGATAATAACGACAATTAAAGTAGATAAAGAAGACACAAATTTAACGTGGTTCGGTCAAAGTGACCTACGTCCACAAGCGGAGAGGAGCAATTTACTATAACAATAAGAGTACAAAATTAGAGTAAACACTCTAATTAAGTCCAAATACCCTAAGAGAATAACCTCACAAGATCACTCCAAAGAAAGGGTTCACACAAGTGCTTCTCAACACTAACTCTCATACAAAATACTCTTAATAAAGGAAGAAAGGAAGAAACAAGAAATGAAGAAGTCTTGTTGGTGTGTTTAAAATGAACTAATGGCCTTCCCTTTTATAGGCAAAAATGTCTTGACCTCTTAGGTGTAAAAGAAGAGATACAACTTGTGCAAATGATGTCCAACACATAATGCAATATTTTTGGGTCCCAAAGAATATTGCCAACAAAGTCTACACTTTGCAAAGATACTTATGCTTATGTGAGATGGACTCCATTTGACAAAATAATGGCCATATTACAAATCTCCACCTTATTTTGGATGATATAGTAAATTTGCTCCACCTTCTCCGCAAAAGCCCCAATGGGCATATGTCAAAATTGAATGCCATCAAAATTAGACAAATTGTCTGATACCGAAACTGTAGTAGGGCCTATAACAGTGGATCCCAATAAAGTATGCAACGAACTAGATCTATGTGCTTTAATGATCACACGAGCACCTTGAAAAATTTTCAGAACTCCACCTTCACCAGTGAATTTGCACTCAAGGGATTCTAAAGTGCCCAAAGATATGAGATTTTTCTTCAACTCAGGAACATATCTAATATCGGTGAGAGTTTTCACCACATCATCGTGCATTCTGACCCGAATTGTACCTTTGCCAATAACGTTACAAGTAACATTGTTACCCAATTGGACAACTCCACCTGCAACTGAATCATATGTAAAAAAAAACAAGTCCCTTCTAGGACACATATGATATGAACAACCGGAATCTATAATCCACTCATTGTCTAATCTGAAACTAGTTTCAGTTGCTAAAAATATAGTTCCCTCAATCTCATCAGTTGCTACACTAGCTTCGGCGGTGTCAGTATTTTTGTGCTCAGTTTTTCTTTCCTTATGCTTTTCTTTATTTTTCAGTTTATAGCATTCGGAGATAATGTGATCTTTCTTATGACAATAGCGACATTATAAATTATTGTATCTGGATATGGAGTCGGATTTGCCCCTAACAAACAAGCCAACTTCCGCTTGAGTTCCACTAGCTTCCCCAGTAATATCACTATCTATCTGTTCCTTTGATTTTAAGATAGATTTAATATCCTTATAAGAGATATTATCCTTTGCATAAAGCATGGTATCTCTTATATGCTTAAAAGATGGGGGTAGAGAACAAAGCAGTAACACGGCTTGATCCTCATCTTTAATTTCAGCATCTATATTACTCAAATCCATAAGAATGGAATCAAATGTGTTAAGATGAGAAAGAATAGAGGTACCTTAACCCATACAAATTGTATAAAGCTTCTGCTTCATGTAGAGTCTATTTTCTACCGTTCTCTTCATATATAAGATTTTTAATTTTTCCCACATGCCTTTAGCTGTGGTTTCTACAGAAACTTCACGTAAAACCTCATTTGAGAGATTTAAAATGATACCTGCTTTTGCCTTTTTATCTATGATGGCAAACTCCTCATCCGTCATTTTATCCGCCTTCTTCTCCTTTCCTTGCAACGCCAAGTCTAAGCCATCCTGAATTAGGATAGCTTCCATCTTTAATTGCCACATTCCGAAGTTTGCACTTCGGTCAAATTTCTCAACATAGGTCTTTGTTAGAGTTATTTTGGATATTGAAACCAACCCGATTAGATCCGGCTCTGATACCAATTTGTTAGGATCGGGAATCCGGGTGGTGCAGAATTTAGCCAAACAATGGTATAATGACAATAACAAAGACAATGAAAGTTGATAACAACGACAATTAAAGTAGATAAAGAAGACACAAATTTAACGTGGTTCGGTCAAAGTGACCTACGTCCACAAGCGGAGAGGAGCAATTTACTATAACAATAAGAGTACAAAATTAGAGTAAACACTCTAATTAATTCCAAATACCCTAAGAGAATAACCTCATAAGATCACTCCAAAGAAAGGGTTCACACAAGTGCTTCCCAACACTAACTCTCATACAAAATACTCTTAATAAAGGAAGAAAGGAAGAAACAAGAAATGAAGAAGTCTTGTTGGTGTGTTTAAAATGAACTAATGGCCTTCCCTTTTATAGGCAAAAAAGTCTTGACCTCTTAGGTGTAAAAGAAGAGATACAACTTGTGCAAATGATGTCCAACACACAATGCAATATTTTTGGATCCCAAAGAATATTGCCAACAAAGTCTACACTTTGCAAAGATGCTTATGCTCATGTGAGATGAACTCCATTTGACAAAATAATGATCATATTACAGTATTCCAAAGCAATATAACCACTTTCTGCCTGCAATCACAAGTAAAATATGTTGAGCAATTACGACGATTCTCAAAATTAAATAAACAAAATATGCAAGACGAATAATTCCTTAATAGCTCGTTTATGCTTCATCAGATAATAAACAATTAGACAATTAGTTTTCCTCATATAGAGGACACAGAGTTGTAAGTCGTAACTAAATTAGAATCCATTATAAATAAGGTATGCATCTCCTATGTAGTGGCAGTGATTTTCTAAAATCTGGGCTGATTTTAGAGTTCTATTATAAGCAAAATTTTAAATTTTATAATTTTACCCACTATGGAATTGTCTTTTCTAAAAATAAAATAAAAATTAAACTTTAAAGACTAGTGTAAAACATTCGTGCTTTTATAATATATAGATAGATTTATTGAAGCAATTTAAATTTTTTATTTTACTCATTTTACCCTTAATGAGAAGCTTTATAGTCACAAAAATATTCTAAAATCATGAGAAGCTTTTATAATAATATACATACATGAAGTATTTGTATGATTTTTAATAAAATCATGAATTGATATAAATATTTTAAAATTTTATATCATGGATGACATTTTGATTGTTTTTTAATTTAGAATGACAAAGAACATGAAGATATAATTGTTATTATTTTGTCTCAAATGTTAGTGTGAAGTGTAAGCTGCTTCTAGGAGAATTCCATAAGGCCAGTTCTCTATGCACTTATGTCCGGCTCCGTTTCGGCTTTGGTCAATTGATCAATAATTTTTTGGTCGGTCAATTGATTGATAATTTTTTGGACTAAATTTATTTTCTATTTTTCGTTATTTATTTTCTTTTTCCCAATATTTTTTCGTACAGATTTTATTTCGCGGTTAATTTCCAAACGGTTATAACGGTCGTTTTCGAATTTAAAATTTGCGAACAAGCAGAAATATTTTATGCCGAAATGGTACCTCATGTGAACAGGTACCTTCGCACCTATTCAACCCAGACTATTTGGCTATAAATACAGAGGCTTGACCTCACTTTTTCACCACCGAAAATCTGCATACTCTCCCCTTCTCTTTTGCATTTCTACATTTTTAAAAACAAAATGTAAGCATCAGTATGGTTTACTGTCGTTTGTTGAGTTCAACAAAGTTCTGTAATTTTCGTTACCGGTATTACAGAATAGGTGTTCCCTTCTATCCTGAGAGAAACTAATCCAACAACCTTTGGTAACATCAAGGGGGTTAAATTCCTTAAGGAAACACGATTTTCTGTTGGGCTCAAAATTTTCATTCTTCTGATTCTATTTCTGTTTTGATTCTGCTTTCGTATTTATTTTGCAGAAATTATTTTTCAAACACATATTTTTAACAAATGCCATGCCTAATAACGTAAAGTTAAAAACCTTATGTATTTATAGTACAAGTTTTAAGGTGTTAAAATACTTTTTCCAAAACCTGTTGGTTTTTCCTTTCCACCAAGAAAAGGATTTCTTTATTTCCTATTATTTAGGCACACCAGGTGTGATGACCCAAAAGGTCATCTTAAGTTTTAGAACCCAATTCTACGCTTTTAAGCTTTAAATACCATATTTTATCCCTCCTCAATTTGCGTGCGCAGTCCGGGCATGTTTCCGAAAAGCTTTTATATTAAAAACTGATGAAAATAAGAATTTTGCCTAAAAATTTCATTTGAGTTAACTTCGGTCAACGTTTTGAGTAAACGGACCTGGATTTATATTTTAACGGTCCTGACGGGTCTATATCCTAATTTGGGACTTGGGCGTATGCCAGGAATCGAATTCGGAAGACCTTAGCTCGAGTTATCGAACTTTGTCGAAATTTGAAAGTTAAAGACTTAATGAGTTTGAAATGTTTAACCAATGTTTGACTTTTTAGATATCGGGTCTGAATTTTAGTTCTGGAACCTTGTATAGGTCCAATACCATATTTTCTTGTCAGTGAAATTTGGTGAGAAATGGAGTTGGTTTGACATGATTCGGACGCCCGGTTGTGAAAATAGAAGTTTCAAAGTTTTCTTAAAAATTTCAATTGATTTGGTGCTCAATTCATAGTTCTAGGTGTTATTTTGGCAATTTGATCGCACGAGCAAGTTCGTATGATATTTTTAGACTTGTGTGCACTTTTGGTTTAGAGCCCTAAGGGCTCGGGTGAGTTTCGGATAAGCTACCGAGTGAAATTTGGACTTAGAATATTGCTGGTATTTCCAGTTCTGGTGCAGGCCTCTAATCTCGCATTTGCGAGATCAGGCATCACATTTGCGACCTTAAAGGTTTTCGCATTTGCGAGCTACTCCTCGCATTTGTGAAGAGTAGCTGGGCCACATAGAGTTCGCATTTGCGAAACATTCTTCGCATTTGCGAAGTGAGTCGGGGAAAGGCAGTGATCGCAATTGCGGAAGGTCAGGTTAGCATTTGTGAACTATTCTTCGCATTTGCGAAGAGAGCAGCGGTGTGAGGATCTTCACATTTGCGGGGCTCGTATTTGCGAACCCCATGTCACAAATGCGACACCTGCAACTGATCAAAAATGACTTAGACGGGATTTTTGGTTCATTCTTCAAATTTTCAAACTCAAGAACCCTAGAGGCGATTTTTGAAAGAACTTTTCTTCCCCAAATCATTGGTAAGTGGTTCTAAACTAGTTTCTTTCAATCTTTCACTACTTTTCTTAAGATTTCAACCTAAAATCTAGGGTTTTCATGGTTGAAATTAGGGGGTTTTGGTAGAATTAGGGATTTTTGAAAATAGGGATTTAGACCTCAAATTGAGGCCGGATTCTAAAACAAATTACATAACCGGGCTTGGCGGTGAATGGGTAATCGGTTTTTGGTCCGAATTTTAGGGTTTGGACCAAGCGGGCCCGGGTGTTGACTTTTTTAATAATGACCTAAATTGAATTCTTTACAATAGTGGGTAGTTCCTAAGGCTTAATTTGAATCGTTTGGTTGGTAATTTGCTAGATTCTATTAGTTCAGAGGCTTGTTTGAAAGGAAAAGTCGTGGTTGAGCGTCGTGGTTAAGCTTTAAGTTTGGTCGTTGGAGCTAGGTAAGTGTCGTGGTTAACTTTGACTTGAGGGATTTGGACTTAATTGTCTATTTGCTACATGTTTAGATGTTGGGTACAACGTATATGTTAGGTGACAAGTACTTATGCGTAGTTGTTGGGTTATAGCATGCGGGTGGGACTTATTCTTGTAATTGTTGCTTTCCTTGATCATATTATCCATGCTTAGACTAGTTAATTGTTAAATTGATCGTTCTTATCATGTTTATGAGCTTTGGTGATAATTGATTATGGATTCCGAGTTGAGATTGGTATTGTGGGACCGTCGTTGAAGTAAGGCTTATACTTTTGATCATATCTCCCTCTTTTTACTTGTTCATTATTATGTGGTAAGGGAGAGTGTTAATGCACAAAGGGTGATGTCGTGTCGTATGTGAGTGTTAATGCACGAAGGGTGATGTCGTGCCATATTGTGAGTGTTAATGCACGAAGGGTGATGTCGTGCCATATTGTGAGTGTTAATGCACGAAGGGTGATGCCGTGCCATGTTATGAGAGTTAATGCACGAAAGGTGATGCCGTGCCATTTTTATTGATTTATATGATGAGCTTGAGAGTAAAAACACGAAGGGTGATGCCATGAACTTTTCCTTATTGTGTTTAATTGTTTTCGTTGGTTCAAGGCATATTGGTTGTTCTAGTTATCATTATTGTTGTGATTCTCTTATCTGGTATCCCCCTCAGCATGTCCCCCTACCGATATTATTTGTCTAGCTCTTATTTGTTGTTACTTTGTACATATGTTGTTATCTGCACAATTTTATTATGTAGGCGTCTTGTCATAACCTCGTCACTACTTCATCGAGGTTAGGCTCGACACTTACCAGTACATGGGGTCGGTTGTACTGATACTACACTCTGCACTTATTGTGCAGATTTTGGTACCGGCCCTAGCTGATTGTGAGGTTAGCAGTTGGATTGCTTGACAAGAGACCCAAGGTAGATCTGCTGGCATCCGCAGACCCCGGAGTCTCTTCCTAGTCTTATTATTTTACTATTTCTTTTCCTTCAGAACAATGTATTTTCTTACAGACTCTGCTTATAGTAAATCATAGTAGCTCGTGAGTTGTGACTCCATATCCTAAATGTAGCTGATATTATGGGTTTTATGTTATTCCGCAAATCAGTTTTAGCTTTTGTTTAGTTTAATTGTTCTTGTTATTGAAATTTGGTGACTCCATATCCTAAATGTAGTTTTAGTCAATTTCGAAATTCATCCATTAAATTTTATTTAACTCCACATGTTAAGATTCAGATACTAATCAATTAATTTAAATTACTGATGATTTAATTTATTGATTATTTCTTTTAGACTTTCGCTTAACTTATTTTATGTGTCGGATACAAAATTCACCGGTCAGGTTTACCTATGAAAACTTATAAGCTTTCATAAATGTGTATCATCAATCTCTATACCGAGACATGGATTCCATCAACTAACTATTACTTCACCAATGTACATTATTATTATCCAATTTACCAGGCATATTGACCTACGAAAAGATCTCGCCTTTTAATAAATTAAAACAATAATAATATACACAACTAGTAATAATTATATCAAGATTTAGAGTATAAGTACATTTAATGGCTAGAGAGTTTATTTTATTAAGTCAATATAAAATACTTATCTCTACTTGGTCGGTTCAATACATACAAAATGTACTAGAACAAGAAGTTAGAATTAAACCATTCACATAATCAAGATAAATTATATTAATCTTGTGCTACAATCATCCATGATGGTTTGTCCAATTCCATCATTAGATTGTGAACTCAAACTTTATACTTATAAGAACCGATGATTTAATCTTCCGTGTATAAGATAAACTCTATACACTATATGTGATGACCTGATAGGTCATCTCGTGTTTAAAACTAAATTTTGTGTTCTGAAGCCTTAAATATCTTAATTTAGACTTTTTCGATTTACGTGCGCGGTCCGGGTATTTTTCTGGAAGGCTTATATGTTAAAAACTACTAAAATTAAGAATTTTTACCTTAAAAGTTAAATTGAGTTGACTTCGGTCAACGTTTTGAGTAAACGGACCTAGATCTGTATTTTGACAGTCCCGTTAGGTCCGTATCGTAATTGGGACCTGGGCATATGCCCGAAATCGAATTCCGAGGTCCCTAGCTCGAGATAAGAATTTTTGTTGAAAATTGAAAGTCTGAAAATTTAATGGTTTTAAGAGTTTGGTTAATGTTTGGTCTCGTTGTTATCGGGTCCGTATTTGGGTTCTGGAGCCCGGTACAGGTCCATTATAATATTTAAGACTTGTTTGTGAAATTTGGTGAGAAACGGAGTTGGTTTGACATGATTCGGACGTCCGGTTGTGAAAATATAAGTTTTAAAGCTTTCTTGAAAATTTCATTCGATTTGGTATTCAATTCGTAGTTCTATGTGTTATTTTGGCGATTTGATCGCGCGAGCAAGTTCGTATGATATTTTAGGATTTGTGTGCATATTTGGTTTGGAGCCCCAAGGGCTCAGGTGAGTTTCGGATAGGCTACGGGGTGTTTTGCACTTAGAAAACCTGGTATTTTGCTGCAACTGGTATTCTGGTGTGTTGTGCTTCGCGATCGCGAAGGGGATCTGGGTTGCGGGAGAAATTTACATTACGCGAACGCGAGACCATGGTCACAAACGCAGAGCATTAGGGGGTTTTCTCTATGCGAACGCGACCCATCACACGCAAACGCGTAGAGTCATTGGAGGTGGGCTGGGAGTTGACTGTTATGCTATGCGAACACGATACATGTATCGCGAACGCGGAGGCTAGGGGGGATAAGCCTACGCGAACATGTAGAACAACTCACGATCGCATACGTAATTTAGGGGCAGCTCTTCGCGAACACGACAGTATTCACGTGAACGCGATGAACATTGTCGCCCAGCTATTAAGCAGTCCCATTACGGGATTATGGCCATTCTTTCAAATTTTCAAAAGCTAGAAAGCCTAGAGACGATTCTTCCAAGATATTTTCTTCCCCAAATTATTGGTAAGTGATTCTAAGCTACTTTCTTTCAATTACCCATTACATTTCATGAATTTTCAACCTAAAATCTAGGGTTTTCATGGTGGAAATTATGGGTTTGGGTAGAATTAGGGATTTTTGTAAAATTAGAATTTAGACCTCGAATTGAGGTCAGATTCTGAAACAAATTACATAATCGGGCTCGGGGGTGAATGGGTATATGAATTTTGGTCCGAACCTCGAGTTTTGACTAAGCGTACCCGTGTCGATTTTTGACCTTTAGGGGAAAAATTTGGGAAATCTAAATTTATGTATTGTAGTTGATTCCTTTAGCAGTATTTGATGTTATCGAGTTAATTGTGGCTAGATACGAGTGGTTTGGAGGCGAATTCTAGGGGAAAGGCCTCGGTAGAGCTTTGAATTGACCGCGGAGCGAGTTAAGTATCGTGGTTAATCTTGACTTGAGAGATTAGGAATTAATTGTCTATTTGCTACGTGTTTAGATGTTGGGTGCAACGTACAGGTGAGGTGACGAGTACCTATGCATTGTTTTCAGGTAAAGCATGTGGGTGAGACTTGGTTTCTTGTAATTGTTGCTTTCCTTTGATCATGTTATCCATGTTTAGACTAGTATAAACAAGTTAATCGCTCTTATTATGTTTACGGATCTTTTGGTGATAACTGAGTATTGATTTCAAGTTTGAAGTAAGACTTGTTCTTGTTATTTCTATCTCTCTGATGTTTTTCGTTCATTGATTTATGGTAGGGGAGAGTGTTAATGCACAAAGGGTGATGTCGTGCCATATTATGATAGAGTAAAAGCACGAAGGGTGATGTCGTGCCATGTTATGAGAGTTAATGCACGACGGGTGATGTCGTGTCGTTTATATTGATTATCTGGTAAGGTTTAGAGTAAAAGCACGAATGGTGATGCCGTGCATTTTCCTTTACTGTGTTTACTTGTTATTATTGGTTCAAGGTATATTGGTTGATCAAGTTTTCTTTACTGCTGTAATTCTCTGTCTTATAATTCCCTCAGCATGTCCCCCTACCGATATTATCTGTCTATCTTTTACTTGCCGTTATTTGTACATATACTGTTAAATATCACAGGTTTATTATATAGGTGTCTTATCTTAGCCTCGTCACTACTTCGTCGAGGTTAGGCTCGGCACTTACCAGTACATGGGGTCGGTTGTACTGATATTACACTGCACTTCTGTGCAAATTTTGGTATTGGTCCCAGTTGATCGAGAGGCATAGCAGCTCGGACCGGACCATCGAAGACTCAAGGTAGATCTGTCGGCGTTCCCAGATCTTGAAGTCCCCGTCTATCTCTTCTGTTTATTGTTTCTTTCGTTCAAATAGTTGTACTTCTTTCAGACTTTTACTTGTAGTAAATCCGAGAATGTTCGTGAATCTGTGACGCTAGATATGGGTAGTAATAGTAAATGATGAATTTATTATATTATTACGCACTCGCTGTATTTCACTTTAGTTTATTTACTGCTAATTGTTGAATTGAATGAGGTTTGGCTTAATAATTTTCTAACATTGGCTTGCCTAGCAAGTAGAATGTTAGGCGTCATCACGGTCCCGACGGTGGAAATTTCGTGTCGTGACAAGTATGTATCAGAGCACTAGGTTGCCTAGGTCTCACAATTCATGAGAAGGCTTAGTAGAGTTTGGAGGATTGGTACGGAGACGTCTGTACTTATCTTCCAGAGGCTATAGAGTTTAGGAACAATTTCACTTCTATTTTTCTCTGTCGTGCGATTTTTGTTCTCTCATTACTAATCGAACTCTTCTACTCTTGTTCTCTCGTAGATGGTGAGAACATGTACCGCATCCTCAGCTGAGCAGCAGCCAGAGCCCCCAGTGGCAGCTCCTACGAAGGGTAGAGGCCGAGGCAGGGACAGGGCCCAGACTAGAGATCGAGTAGCAGCACCAGCGGCGTAGCCTCAGGTAGAGTTTGATGAAGAGGTTCCAGCCCATACCGTTCCAGCAGGACCAACTCAAGTCCCAGAGGGGTTCATCGCCACCCCGTTACTTCAGGATGCTTTGGTTCGTTTGGTGGGCCTTATGGAGAGTGTAGCCCAGAATGGCACATTCCCTATGGCACCAGCCGTCTCTCAGGCTAGGGGAGGAGCACAGTGTCTCGCTGCTCACACTTCGGAGCAGATGGCTCACCAGTTTCAGATTCTAGCAGCTCAGCCCGTTGGGGTATTTCAACTGGGTGTTGTAGCATAGGCCGGTGATGGATCAGCTATGTCTTCTGAGGCTTTATGGAGATTGGACAGGTTTACTAAGCTTTTCCCAGTTTACTTCAGTGGTGCATCTTCAGAGGACCCCCAGGACTATCTTGACAGTTGTCATGAGGTGTTACGGAACATGGGGATAGTGGAGACCAATGGGGTCGATTTTGCTGCATTCCATTTGTCGGGTTCCGCCAAGAAATGGTGGAGGGATTATGTGTTGACCAAACCTGCTGGGTCGCCTGCTCTAATTTGGGACCAGTCTCTCAGCTATTTCTTGAGAAGTTCCTTTCTATCACTCAGAGAGAGGACTATTAGAGGCAGTTCAAGCGTCTTCAGTAGGGCTCTATGTCTCTCACTCAGTACAAGACACGATTTGTGGATTTGGCCCGTCAAGCTATTCTTCTGCTTCCTACCGAGAGAGAGGGTAAGGAGGTTTATTGAGGGACTTTATCAGCCTATCAAGTTGCAGATGGTCAAGGAGACTGGGAGTGAGATTTTTTTCAGACGACTGCCAATGTTGCCAGACGAGTCGAGATGGTACTAGCTTAGGGGAGTGGTCAGGGATCTGACAAGAGACCTCGGCATTCTGGTGGATTCAGTGGTGCCTCATCTGGAGGCAGGGGTACTTTTAGTAGAGGCCATCCTCCTAGGCCATTTCATTCAGCACTCCAGGCTTCTCACGGTGCTTCAGGTGGTCGTATCCCTCATAAACATTATTCTGATCAGCTAGCCTATAGTGCACCACCAGCTCCTATTAGTGCACCTCTACTCCCGAGTTTTCAAGGTGGTTACTTAGGTCGACAAGGTTAGTTTCAGGGTCAGCAGTCACAGCAGCCGTGGTCCTGTTATACTTGTGGTGATTCGAGGCA
This sequence comes from Nicotiana tomentosiformis, assembly GCF_000390325.3. NCBI lineage: Eukaryota > Viridiplantae > Streptophyta > Magnoliopsida > Solanales > Solanaceae > Nicotiana > Nicotiana tomentosiformis. The sequence continues at coordinate 66,896,243 of NC_090821.1, read as the reverse complement.
CATTACTAGATTTTTCTGAGCATCGAGCAGTTCTCAGCATGAGGGTTCTCGTGCCATGGTCCCGAAACTAGGTGTTTTACTGCCTGCTCAGTCAGTTAGAGGTAGGGGTCAGACAACTAGAGGTGTAGGTCGGGGCATTAGAGGTGGAGGTCAGGCCGCTAGAGGTAGAGGCCATCCAGACAGGGCCCGTCCTCGATATGTAATTCAAAGTGGAGGGGCCTATCCCGGTGTTATGTTTTTCTAGCTAGGCCTGAGGCTGAGTCATCTGATGTGGTTATCATAGGTACGGTTTCAATTTGCAGTAGAGATGCCTCAGTTCTATTTGATCCGGGTTCTACTTATTCCTATGTGTCATCCTATTTTGCTTCATACTTGGTTGTACCTCGTGATTCTTTGAGTGCCACTGTGTATGTGTCCACCCATGTGGGAGATGCTATCGTTATAGATCGCGTTTAACGTTTGTGTGTGTTTACCATTGGGAATCTTGAGACTCATGTAGATCTCATATTTCTCGATATGGTCAATTTTGATATCATTTTGAGTATTGATTGGCTGGCAACTTATCATGCTATATTGGATTGTCACGTCAAGACGGTGACCTTATCCTTGCTGGAGTCGCCTCAATTAGAGTGGAGAGGGACTCCTGGACATTTTACCAGCAGGGTTATCTCGTATGTGAAGGCTCGTCATATGGTCGAGAAGGGGTGTCTAGCTTACTTGGCTTATGTCTGCGATTCTAGTGCGGAGGTTCCTTCCATAGATTCAGTACCAGTTATTCGTGAGTTCCCAGAGGTATTCCCTGCAGACCTGTTGGGGATGCCACCTGAAAGAGATATTGACTTCTGTATTGATTTGGCTCCGGGCACTCAGCCTATCTTTATTCCGCCATACCGTATGGCCCCGCCAGAGTTGAAAGAGTTAAAGGAACAATTGCAATAATTTCTTGATAAAGGCTTATTTAGACCAAGTGTCTCGCCCTGGGGTGCGCCTGTGTTATTCGTGAAAAAGAAAGATGGGTCGATCAGAATGTGTATAGATTATCGGCAGTTGAACAAGGTTACTATCAAGAACAAGTATCCGTTACCGAGAATTGAGGACTTATTCGATCAGCTTCAGGGTGCCAAGGTGTTTTCAAAGATCGATTTGAGGTCTGGTTATCATCATTTGAAGATTAGGGCATCCGATGTCCCTAAGACAGCTTTTCAGACTCGGTATGGGCATTATGAGTTTCTAATGATGCCATTTGTGCTAACAAATGCCCCAGCAACATTTATGGATTTGATGAACCGGGTCTTCAAGCCCTATCTGGATTCCTTTGTGATTGTATTTATTGATGATATTTTGATCTACTCCCGCAATCGAGAGGAGTATGAGTAGCATCTTCGGATCGTTCTTCAGACTCTGAGAGACAGCCAGTTATATGCTATGTTTTCAAAATGTGAGTTTTGGTTAAGCTCAGTCACTTTCTTGGGGCACGTTGTGTCGGCAGAGGGTATTCAGGTGGATCCTAAGAAGATTTAGGCAGTTAAGAACTAGCCTAGACCCACATCAGCTACGGAGATCCGGAGTTTCTTGGGTTTGGCGGGTTATTACCGTCGGTTTGTGGAGGGGTTTTCATCTATAGCAGCTCCGTTGACCAGGTTGACCTAGAAGGGTGCCCCGTTCAGATGGTAAGAGGAGTGTGAGGCGACCTTTCAGAAGCTCAAGACTGCTTTGACTACGGCGCCGGTGTTGGTGTTGCCCATAGGTTCAGGATCTTATACGGTATATTGTGATGCATCTCGCATTAGACTTGGTGCAGTATTGATACAGGGTGGCAAGGTGATTGCATATGCATTACGGCAGCTGAAGGTTCACGAGAAGAATTACCATGTTCATGACTTAGAGCTGGTAGCCATTGTTCATGCGCTGAAGATTTGGAAGCCCTATCTTTATGGCGTGTCATGTGATATATTCACGGATCATCGGAGTTTGCAGTATTTGTTCAAGAAAAAGGAGCTCAATTTGAGGCAGAGAAGGTGGTTGGAGCTGTTGAAAGACTATGATATCACCATCTTATATCATCCCGGGAAGGCCAATATGGTGGCCAATGCTTTGAGTAGAAAGTCAGTGAGTATGGGCAGACTTGCATTCATTCCAGTCGGTGAGAGACCGCTTGTATTAGATGTTCAGGTTTTGGCCAATCAGTTCGTGAGGTTGGATGTTTCTGATCTCAGTCGTGTTTTAGCTTGTACGGTCACTTGGTCTTCATTATTTGAGCGCATCAGGAAGCGGCAGTATGATAACCCTCATTTGCTTGTCCTTAGGGACACGGTGCGGCACGGTGATGCCAAGCAGGTTACGGTTGGAGATGATGGAGTTTTGAGGATGCGGGGTCATTTTTGTGTGCGTAATGTGGATGGACTTTGTGAGTTGATTCTAGAGGAGGCCCACAGTTCCCGATATTCTATTCATCCGGGCGCCGCCAAGATGTATCAGGACTTGCGACAACATTATTGGTGGAGGAGGACGAAAAATGACATAGTTGTATACGTAGCTCGGTGTCTAAATTGTTAGCAAGTCAAGTATGAGCATTAAAGACCTGATGGTTTGCTTAAGAAGATAGAGATTCCTGAGTGGATGTGGGAGCGTATCACTATGGATTTCGTTGTTGGACTCCCACGGACTTAGAGGAAGTTCGATGCAATTTGGGTTATTGTGGATAGGCTGACCAAGTCAGCGCATTTCATCCTTGTGGCAGTCACCTATTCTTTAGAGCGGTTGGCAGAGATTTATATCCGCGAGATTGTTCATTTTCACGGTGTGCCCGTGTCTATCATTTCTTATCAAGGTACACAGTTCACCACGCACTTCTGGAGGGCAGTGCAGCGTGAGTTAGGCACGCAGGTTGAGTTGAGCAAAACATTTCATCCTCAGACGTACGGACAGTCCGAGCGCACTATTCAAATATTGGAGGATATGCTTTGTGCTTGTATTATAAACTTCGGAGTCTCTTGGGATCAGTTCTTGCCTCTTGCGGAGTTTGCCTACAATAATAACTATCAGTCGAGCATCCAGATGGCTCCCTATGAGGCATTATATGGTAGACAGTGTCGATCGACGGTTGGATGGTTTGATCCGGAGGAGGCTCGGTTATTAGGTACGGACTTGGTACAGGATGACTTGGATAAGGTTAAGATCATTCAGGATAGACTTCGCACAGCTCAGTCCAGGCAGAATAATTATGCCGACCGTAAGGTTCGTGATGTTGCATTCATGGTCCGGGAGAGAGTGTTGCTCCGTGTGTCACCCATGAAAGGTGTAATGAGGTTTGGAAATAAGGGCAAGTTGAGCCCTAGGTACATCAAATCTTTTGACATTCTTCAGAGAGTGGGTGAGGTGGCTTACAGGCTCGCATTCTCACCCAGTTTATCAGCAGTTCATCCGGTATTCTATGTGTCCATGCTCCGAAAGTACCACGGTGATCCATCTCATGTGCTAGATTTCGAATCTGTCCAGTTGGACAAGGATTTGACTTATGAGGAGGAGCCGGTAGCTATTCTAGCTCGACAGGTTCACCAGTTGAGATCAAAGAGTTATTCCTCAGTTCGAGTGCAGTGGAGAGGTCGGCCCATCGAGGTTTCTACTTGGGAGTCTGAGGCGGACATGCGGAGTAGATATCCCCACCTTTCACCAGCCCAGGTACTTTTCTATGTTCGTTCGAGGACGAACAGTTGTTTTGGAGGTGGAGAATGTGATGACTCGATAGGTCTTCTCATGTTTTTGAACTAAATTCTATGTTCTGAAGCCTTAAATATCTTAATTTAGCCTTCCTCTATTTGCGTGCGCGGTCCGATTATTTTTCCGGGAGGCTTATATATTAAAAAATGATAAAAACAAGAATTTTTGTCTTAAAAGTTAAATTGCGTTGACTTCGATCAACGTTTTAAGTAAACAGAAACAAATCCATGTTATGACGATTTTTGTGGGTCCGTATCGTAATTTGGGACCTGGGCATATGCCCGGAATCGAATTCCGAGGTCCCTAGCTCGAGATATGAATTTTTGTTGAAAATTGAAAGACTGAAAATTTAATGGTTTTAAGAATTTGGTTAATATTTGGTCTCATTGTTATCGGGTCCGTATTTTGGTTCCGGAGCCTGGTACAGGTCCATTATAATATTTAAGACTTATCTGTGAAATTTGGTGAGAAACAGAGTTGGTTTGACATGATTCGGACGTCCGGTTGTGAAAATAGAAGTTTTAAAGCTTTCTTGAAAGTTCCATTCGATTTGGTGTTCAATTCGTAGTTCTAGGTGTTATTTTGGCAATTTGATTGCACGAGCAAGTTTGTATGATATTTTAAGACTTGTGTGCATGTTTGGTTTGGAGCCACGAGGGCTAGGGTGAGTTTCGGATAGGCTACGGGGTATTTTGCACTTAGAAAATCTGGTATTATGCTACAACCGGTATTCTGGTGCGTTGTGCTTCACGATTGCGAAGCCATCCTCGCGATCGCGAAGGGGGTCTGGGTTGGGGGAGAATTTTATACTATGCGAACGCGAGACCATGGTCGTGAACGCGGAGCATTGGGGGGTTTTCTCTACGCGTACGCGACTCGTTACACACGAACGCATAGAGTCATTGGAGGTGGGGTGGGAGTTGACCGTTGTTCTATGCGAACGCGATACATGTATCGCGAGCGCGGAGTCTAGGGGGGATAATCCTATGCGAACGTGAAGAACAATTCATGATCGAGTAAGCCATTTAGGGGCAGCTCTTCGGGAACGCGACAATGTTCACGCGAACGCGATGAACACTGTCGCCCAGCTATTAAGCAGTCCCATTACGGGATTATGGCCATTCTTTCAAATTTTCAAAAGCTAGAAAGTGTAGAAACGATTCTTCCAAGATATTTTCTTCCCTAAATTATTGGTAAGTGATTCTAACCTACTTTCTTTCAATTACCCATTACATTTCAAGAATTTCCAACCTAAAATCTAGGGTTTTCATGGTGGAAATTATGGGTTTGGGTAAAATTAGAAATTTTTGTAAAATTGGAATTTAGACCTCGAATTGAGGTCGGATTCCGAAACAAATTACATAATTAGGATGGGGTGAATGGGTAAATGGATTTTGATCCGAACCTCGGGTTTTGACCAAGCGGGGTCGGGGTCGATTTTTGACTTTTTGGGAAAAAGTTTGAGAAATCTAAATGTATGCATGGTAGTTGATTCCTTTAGTAATATTTGATGTTATTGAGTTACTTGTGGCTAGATACGAGTGGTTTGGAGGCGAAGTCTAGGGAAAAGGTCCTGGTAGAGCTCTACATTGACTGCAGACCGAGGTAAGTGTCGTGGTTAACCTTGACTTGAGAGATTAGGACTTAATTATCTATTTGCTACGTGTTTAGATGTTGGGTGCAACGTATAGGTGAGGTGACGAGTACCTATGCGTTGTTGTCGGGTAAAGCATGCGGGTGGGACTTGGTTTCTTGTAATCGTTGCTTCATGTTATCCATGTTTAGACTAGTATAAACAAGTTGATCGCTCTTATTATGTTTACATATCTTTTGATGATAACTGAGTATTGATTTCAAGGTTGAAGTTGGTATTGTGGAACCAAATGTTGAAGTAAGACTTGTTTTTGTTATTTCTATCTCCCTGATGTCTTTTGTTCATTGATTTATGGTAAGGAAGAGTGTTAATGCACAAAGGGTGATGTCGTGCCATGTTATGAGAGTAAAAGCACGAATGGTGATGCCGTGCCATGTTATGAGAGTTAATGCATGAAGGGTGATGCCGTGTCGTTTATATTGATTATCTGGTGAGGTTGGGAGTAAAAGTACGAAGGGTGATTCCGTGCATTTTCCTTTACTGTGTTTACTTGTTATTATTGGTTCAAGGTATATTGGTTGATCAAGTTTTCTTTACTGCTGTAATTCTCTGTCTTATAATTCCCTCAGCATGTCCCCCTACCGATATTATCTGTCTATCTTTTACTTGCCGTTATTTGTACATATACTGTTAAATATCACAGGTTTATTATATAGGTGTCTTGTCTTAGCCTCGTCACTACTTCATCGAGGTTAGGCTCGGCACTTACCAGTACATGGGGTCGGTTGTACTGATATTACACCGCACTTCTGTGCAAATTTTGGTATTGGTCCCAGTTGATCGAGAGGCATAGCAGCTTGGACCGGACCATCGGAGACTCATGGTAGATCTGTCAGCATTCACAGACCTTGAAATCCCCGTCTACCTCTTATGTTTACTGTTTCTTTCGTTCAAACAGTTGTACTTCTTTCAGACTTTTACTTGTAGTAAATCCTAGAATGTTCATGAATTTGTGACACCAGATCCATGTAGTAGTAGTAAATGATGAATTTATTATATTATTCCGCACTCATTGTATTTCACTTTAGTTTATTTACTTCTAATTGTTAAATTGAATAAAGTTTGGCTTAATAATCTTCCAACGTTGGCTTGCCTAGCAAGTGAAATGTTAGGCGCCATCACAGTTCCGACGGTGGGAATTTCGGGTCGTGACACTATATCATCTACTATATAAGCAAAGGACACAGACTAATATGTGATCTATTTAAAATTTTATTAAAACTAAATAAATATTTATTTCATAATAAATATTATATCTAAATCAAACTCATGATTAATAGTATATATCCCAATACGCGTAACAAGGTACATACAATTTTGTTCAACAATAACTAAAAGTGAACGAAGAGAGTATGTTCTAATTTATCGTCGAATTGTTCTATTAAAAATCGTTCCGAGAGATTTTTGGGGTGGACTTAATTTGGTGCAAGATATTTTTGTCAGATTTTGACGACTGTAGTTCGCCGATAATATTTGAAGTTTAGAGGTTAATATTTTCACATTTCTAATGTTTTCCGTCGGCAAAACCATCTATATTTTAATGGTTTATTTTCCCAGTCGATAATTTCCATTGGTACATCCGATATTCCTTGTAAAGATTAGTCAAATTTTGTGTTGATCTTACGATTATAAAACCAATAATAATTACAAAATCTATATTATACTAAAAGGAGGGTAGTGAAGCATGTGGTTAAGCCAAGTGGCAAGCTAAAATGAAGCCACTTGGCAATTTTAGGACAACAATAATAATTAGAACCTATAAATAGAAACATAATTAATGAAAGTAGTTGAATGAAATAGATCTTATACATAATCTAAATAGATCTTAGATAAATCTAATCTATATATCTATATTTATACTTATATGTATATCTATATTTATATATTGATCCACTCATAGATTTTCTTGTATATTAGCTAGAAATATGGAGGTAAAAAATAAAAAAAAAATATAGAAAAATATAAATAAAGATAACCTATGACTACTTATACTCTGGAGTAAGTTACAATACAGAAAAATCAAAATTTTACTTAAGATATTAAAGATTTAATGACTTTAAAAATAAAAAGATTCAAGCGGCAAAATAAGATCTTACATAAAATATACAAATTACTTATAAGATAAGAAAAAAAAATTATATAGCCAGTAAAAATTATTTTAATAACAAAAATAATAAAGTCATATTAGTGTTGACAAATCGGGCAAACGAACATTTTATACGTAATAAATATTTTTTAAATATTTAAAAAGTTTAAACTTAATAAGAACAAATCTTAACATGGTAAAAATAGATATTAAATTCAGACAAGCTAATGAAAAGCCACATGACAATGTAATAAAATTAAGTATTGAACAATATAATAGCAAAACTAAGGAACAAATAGAGAAAAAAATTAAAAATATTATCATACAAAAAAGAAGGTTAAAACTTATTTAAATTTGAGATGTGAAAATTTTGTTTAAGCATGATAAGAAATGCCATGCATGTGGATAAGGCCACATTACTAAAGTCTAATAGATAAAATAAAAAATTAAAAATATTAAATAATAAAAATAAATTAGAAATAATGTGACAATCTTTATACTAAGAATTACTTTAGAAAATAAAATAAAGAAAGTATACAATACTTAAACATATTATTGATAAATTTAAACAATTTAAATTTTTAAGCAATAGTTTAAAAATAAAATAAATATTTAATTTAATATTAAATAGTTACATATGTATCTATATTATATTTAGAAAATAGTAATGTACAAGAATATTAAATAAAGTGTAAAGTTAAAGAAAAAATTACATGAAAACGTGATAATATTACATATTAGATAACATTATAGCAAAAGTAAGAAAAACTAAGGTAAAGACTATTTGAACTTGACATTAGAAAGTTCTTAAAGTTATGATGAGAACACTCAAAATATGAAATGATCATAAAATTCAAGTTTTTCTAGATAAAGAAAAATAAGGATTTGATACCAAATTAAAAATTTTAATATACTAATAAATATCTCATGTTGGTAATTTTACTAATGAAAATTACAAGCTAATCTTTTTATTGAAACTAAAAGAGAAAGAAAATGTAATTGTATGTAATACAAAAATTAATTATAAAAAAATTCAATAGATTTGAAACAATAAAATAACTTATGTATTACTTTTTAGACAATTAAAAATTATATTTTTAAATAAAACGAGATATTATTTGAGTATTGGCCAAAATTATTTGTGTAAAAAGCTAATTAAAATTTCTTAGTAGAGAAGAGAATGTATAAAGAGGAAAATATAGATAGTGCGATGACACTTATATTTTAAATTTATTTAAAATATATGAATTAAATTATTAAATAATACTCAAAAATATTGTTGATAAATTTGAGTGGTGAAAGAGTTCCGAGTAAGAGAATAATAGTGTAAGAATATATTAAATTTTAAGCATAAAAAAATTATATTAATTGATGATTATTAATAGGGTCATAAGCAAGACATTAAGTCAATTTATAAGCTAATAAATGATCACATTACATTATAACGATATTAAGTAATAAATAATACAATAATTATAGGCAGAGAACAAAAAGAGAAAAAATTTATGTCTAAAAATATAGAAGGATAAGACTTATTTGAACTTGAGATGAAAAACAAAGCGGCAGTAAGAATTTTTCTAAAACAAGACAGATCACAACGTTATATGTTTAGTATTTTTTTATATTGTCCGTAAAATAAAATACAAAGTGCCAAAATCAAGGGGTTGGATTATTACGGTATAGAAAAAGATAACATTTTATCCACTATGAGATCTGGAAAATAATTTCATGTCCTACTTCTTAATTAATATCTAATAATTATTTATATATAAGGTTCAATTTTAAGGTTATTTTCACATAGTTCAAATAATTCAAATCATAATTTGACGTTATTTATGTCTGCGCATCGCGCGGGTACTAATACTAGTTAGTAATTAATTGTCGCATATGATTATGTCTTGATTCACCATTTGTCACGACCCAAAATCTACCTAGTCGTGATGGCACCTAACCCAACCCGTCAGGTAAGCTAATTAACCATTGTCCAACTTAATGAAATTTAATAAGATAAGAAATGATAATACACCGCTTTTATACAAATATTTTTCAAGGACTATTAGTACAAATCATGAGTTTCTAATATTAGAATTTACAAAGCTGGTATGAAATAAATACATCATCTGTTCAAAATGTACATAAACAGATTTAATTTATAAATCTAAGGCTACCATGAACAAGAGGCAGCTACAACCGGAACGCAGGTACATCTTCTGATCCAGCTCCCAACGAACACAGCATCATCAGCAGCCAACATCTGCATGCAAGGTGCAGAAGTGTAGTATGAGTACAACCGACCCCATGTACTCAATAAGTAACAAACCTTATCTTAGATTGAAAGAAGTAACGAGCTTGCACCAAGGTCAGAGTTCACTCCAATAACTAATAACATCTCATAACAATACAATTTAAAGCAGCACACGTAATAACTCAATAATAGAATGCTCGGCTCGTATATAATTTCGAAAAATAAATATTTTCTTTTTAAGTATAACAGTAAAACTCAAATCCTTTGCCGAAAATCACCAAAAATATGAGTAAGTCTGAAAACTATGATTTTTTCAAAAATTCCTTTCAACAATAAATAAAATATTTTATTTTCTTTCCACAGAGCCAATGGAAAATGCATCACTATGCCCATATGCCAATATGTGTGAGAAGTCATGAATGACGTGATACCGTACAACATGAGGAAAATGCATCTCTATGCATGTATGTCAAGTGTGCATGTCAATGTGATGCACCTCAGTGATAAAACCATATGCATACTCTTAGAGTATCATTTCACTCAGTCCTCCCAGTCACTCAATCCTCACAGTCACTCAGTTCTCCCAATTACTCAATCCTCTCAGTCACTCAGTCATCCCAATCACTCAATCATCACAGTCACTCAGTCCTGCCAGTCACACAATCCTCACAGTCACTCATGCCTGACAGTCACTCAATCCTCCCAAGTCACTCTGCACTCGCACTCAGTAGGTACCTGCGCTCACTGAGGTGTGTACAGACTCCGAAGGGGCTCCTTCACCTCAAGCGCTATAACAAGCCAATCATGGCATAAATCAGTCACTCATGCTGCGCCGTGCAGCCCGATCCCATAAATAATATATATATATATATATATATATATATATATATATATATATATATATATATATATATAAAGATAATATGGCCTGCTGCGGCGTGCAGCCCGATCCCATAATCATCCTCACAATCAGGCTCTCGGCCTCACTCAGTCATCAATCTCCAGTCTCTCGGGCTAACAATATTATGAAAATCAACCCAAAATGATGATATGATGAATCAATAAATAGCAACAGCGACTAAGAGATGATATGAAATGAATGAACATGACTGAGTTTTAAAATTTCAATTTAAACAAATTCAACAATAATATGACCTCTCTAGGTCTCAATAATACTGGCATTTAGCCTCAACATGATTTTTACATGATTCTCAGCTCAATAGCTCTAGTACGTAGAGATTTTCATGATTTCAGATAAGTTCAGGTAACTACACAGTACCACTGCAATAACGGAATCACAGTTCACACGGTGCACGCCCACAACCCATCACCTAGCATGTGTGTCACCTCAACACCAAACATATAACACGTATAATGAGGCTTCATACCCTCAGCTCCAAGATTAGAAGAGTTACTTACCTCGAGCAAGCCAAATCCAATACCGAACAAGTTGTACAATACTCCAAAAATTCTATTCCGCGTGTATCAACCTCCATACGCCTTCCTATCTCCTCAATTCAAGTCAAACCACTTGTATCTATTCAAACAATGTGCAAATTAATCATAAGTTACTCTAATGCTTACAATTTAACAATTTACAAAAATTCTCAACTTCACTGTAAAAATTGACAGTGGGTTCCAAATTTCGAAATCCAACGAAACTCACAAAATCCGAACATACGTTTCGATACGAGTCCAAGCATACAAAAATTATCAAATTCCGACATCGGATTGACCTTCAAATCTTCATTTTATATTTTTGGAATATTTTATAAAAATCTGATTTTTCTTCCATAAATTTACGGATTCATGATGTAAATGACTATGAAATCATGAAATATAATCAATATAGGATGAAAAAATATTTACCCCAATGTTTTCCCGTGAAAATCGCCTAAACCGAGCTCCATACACTCAAAAATGAGTAAAAATGGCAAGAACCCCGTTTTATAGACCCTCTGTTGTTTTCGAGCGCCACAGGTAGCGTGAGGCACTGCCTGTGGTACAGTTTCCAGTACCCCAACAATTCCAAGCGCTAGGGCTAGCGCCCCACGCTGCCCTGGGTGCTGGCGGCGATGGAAAATCGTTTCCGATACGGAAATGGGCATAACTCTCTCATACGACGTCCGAATTAGATGATTCGTTTTTTTATGGATCCGTAATTTCAATACGGATCTAATGCTTCAATCAAAACTGAATTTATAGCTCATTTTCTTAATGTGATACCACTTAAATCTTGAAGAAACGATGTCGAACATTCTAGGTTCGATGCCGAAATATAGCAAATCAATCCGGAATGAACTCAAATTTTGCGTACAAGTCATAAATGACATAACAAAGCTATTCCAATTTACAAAATATGATTCCGACCACAATATCAGAAAGTTAACTCCCCGGTCAAACTTTCAAACTTTAAATTTCTATTTTAGCCATTTCAAGCTTAATTTAACTACTAACTTCCAAAAACTTTTCCGAACATACTCCTAAGTCCAAAATCACCATACAGAGCTATTGGAACCATCAAAACTCCATTCCGAAGTTGTTTGCACAAAAGTCAAACTCTGGTCAACCCTTTTCATTTAAACTTCCAACATGAAATTCATTCTTTCGAGCTAATCCCGAAACACCTAAAAATCAAAACCGACGATTCACACACGTCATAATACATCATATGAAGCTAATTAAGACTTAAAATAGTAGAAAGGAGAGTAATTACTCAAAATGACAAGTCGTTTCGTTACATTCTCCCCCACTTAAACATACGTTTGTCCTCGAACATGCCCAGAGTTATTTTCCAAGCCATCAAATCACTATTTCATCTTACCAGGCACATACCCGGGGTGATCCCATGCCACCTTATTCCATATATGCCTGACAACACAATTTAATTGAAGATCATTACTCTAACCTTAGTCCGTAAAACTTAGAGCCCAATTTCCCATATCCAAAATTTCTTACAAGGCTCGAGTCTCACATCTACACACTATACAAGTTTGAACAAGTTGTATCAAGCCATAACCATGATCCCAGATATAGTCACATAACATACTACATAACTCGCATACTCGCAACACCATTTTCGGTCACAGTAACTACTCAAAACCAACCTGGTACTAGTATTAAACTTCCTATCAAACAAAACCTCATTCCCAAAATCTTCGTACACTGCTAATAATTAAAGAAACAGGTGGAATCTCATAACCACTTATCAAATGAACTACTCATGGAGCTCTCTCGCCCCAACCAGAACCATAATCATTTTCTAAGCCGACTTTCAATATTATCCTCCCGAATATACCGTAATCAAACCTGATAGTACCCATTCTAGGTCCAATGACCTTATATTATTAAACACAACAATCCCATAGACATGCCACACCAATATAACTCAAGCCCCAACTGCGCAATCCGTGTACCAAAAAATGGGAAATATCTCAAAGAAGAGAACCGTATTGCAAGTTCAACAAGCACCACCACAACCGCAATGCTATGAGCTCATCATATATAGTAGAACCATGACACACGAATCTAATAACGGTAACCAGCTCTCCTAGAGCTCACATTAACATCAACTGCACGGATAACTCACGTGCTATAGTATCAATATATGGATCCGTACGGACAACTGACGTGCCAATAACATAATTCGTCTGGCATGGTCACAGGCCTCCAGTCGAAGCATATAATACATGAGCAATCAATTAAGTACACATATATATGATACATGAAATAAGATTCTCTTTCTCCTGGAGTGGTATAATTAACATGCCATAGAGTAGGCATGTGCAAAGTATGCTATCACAACTCAAATCGGCAATTTAACGCAGAAATAGTAACTACCCAGTTTACTCAGGGGAATTAGCCTCTTTATAACCTCAAATATAGCCCAGATAGCTCTCCACAAAGGTACGAATACGAGAAACATTATAACTTTATGTTTAACAGTCAACTCTAGGCATATCATAGCCTAAGCATTCTTCCGAGTATGAATCCTTGATCTGATTCTCGCACATGGGCTTAAACCTCACATACATGCACACTCATAGCGCGTAGCTATCACAAATAATTAACGTAACTAGTGCCTCCATTGAGTTTAAATAAAATACTCACCTCAAGCAGGTGACAACCCTAAAACAATATGCTTCTGAGAACTCCCAGTCTCCAAATTCATAGGACGCATGAATCATCACAACTGATCCCAACTCTAGCATTCGAATGCCCAACACGTCTTTCATGCACCATCATCCCACGAGGAATACTTCTATAATTCTTTCGTGCCACATAGAAATAACTACAATATCAACAGTCTATCAACCAGGTGAATACCGCAATACCGATGAACATCTGTAAGTCAAAACACAATGCGCCTTCTGAAATACGCACCCTTCTCAGGGATTATCGAGCAGTTATAACATTTATCTATATATATAAAACTTACCATGTTATCCAAAATTCTTGACCTTCTCTTCAAGATTGAACTGCCAACATGTACATGTAAATCTTAACCCTGTACAACACACCACATCTATCATGCCATCATGTGACAAGCACAAGAATATCATTACCAACTCTAAGTCACCAGCAGTTTACATATCCCGTTAGTTAGAAATCTTCCATTTGCTCTCATCCAGGAGGAAATCACAATACACAACATGTCCCCCACACCGGTAGAAAATATCCGATTATAACCATGGTAGAAACCATCAAGAACGCTTTGAAATCCATTTGCACATAACCAAGCTATTAGAGCTGAATCTCCCTAACTCGACCAAGCTACGTAGTCACCAAACCCAATAATATTTCCACCAAAACATCTGTAAAGTCTCACCACATCATAATTACCAAAGAACCGATCATACCATTACCATACTGGTCCAGCCTACTACCCAGTCATTCTATTTTCTCCGAGTTTCTTCCGAATTATCCTCAAGTTAACACTTCTTGTCAGAACACTATGATCCTTACCCAAAGATCACTACAAAACATCGTAACATAAGAACACATCGCCCTAAGGCCCATAAACCATTGTATTCTTCTTAAGCACCCCCATAAATACCACAACCGAGACACCCACTCTGAAAATACCTTGTTTTACTCTAAAGATGTTTCCTTCACCTTCCTGATACTGAAATATAAAATCCATAATGATATTTTTTTTAAAATGCCACAAGTCTTGATACCATCCAACTTAAATCTCAGATTCTAGCCATATACAAATCCGCCAAAAATTCTCAGTTGCTACATATTAATCATGAATCCATTAGAACTTTCTCGAGAGTCATCCACTCTGCTCAAATCTCAATTGCACCGCCCAAACTGGTCGAACTGCCTATTCTCAATTAGAATAACAACACCCCAAATAAGTAACCATGCCTTAACACAACCGAGCAAATTCATACACCGTGCACACTACATTCATCACGAATAACAACTCAACTCATTTCGTAATTTTTATATGCTCATAAAGTGGAATATGACCCGTATCCAGGAATTTTCTTATTCGAGTTATCCTCGATCTCAACCTTTACAAATCATAACTAACCCACAAGTATGCCTCAGCCCAAAACTAAACCTTTACATATAACTATGAAATTGAATTGTCAATAGCAGGCTCCCCCACTTAGCTCAAAGCCATAGATTAAAATACTCGACAACTCATAATACCCATACTCTATTACTGCCTTAATATCGTAATTAGTTCAACGAAAATTCTTCTCAGGCCCATGCAACACCAACCATAAAATACCTCAATCATCCGTTAATCTCGCATTTATTCTCTTGACAGTCAAGTAAACTTTCTCAACTAGATTCAAATTCAAATATCAACACACATAACTCGCTGGTAGAAAAGAAATTCTCCAATCAACATTATAAGAAACACACCTACTTAGCCTCAAATTGGCATCTTGTTATACCCTTTCGCATCCACAATTACTACGCAATCACTTAATCTTCTTGAGTCCAAACTCAATAACAAAACATGAAAATTTAATTCTCTCCACAATTAAACTGCATGACAGATCCTTCGACACACTCACAATTCGAGACTATACGTCATATCAAGCGAAAATCAAGCACCCAATGGCCCTCTTTACATTCCAAGGAAACACTTCTCGATATATTCAATCCATCTTAACGCATCCCGCAATCGCATCCTCATCATATAGCCATTTGACCACTCATCGAGCCATAAATTTTCCACTCATAGAAATATTACTAGACATTTGAGTCCAGATGTACAAGTCACAATTGAAGCTACCGAGCCTAGGCTACGGTCCAAACCTGGCCTCAAGTCCTCCAGAATGGCCTATCACCAAAACACAGAATATACATCTCGTACATCATCGTTGAAATCACAAGTCGACGATACACAGTTGATACCTAGCGCTCACATGCGCACACGAATGGGTGGAAGGAATTCAAAGAGTTATATTTCAAGCTGAATCAATTCCGCACGATAAGGAAGGAAAGATGGGAAACTATCCTAAATTCCCTGTAGCCTCTCGAACATAAGTATGGACGTCATCATACCGATACGCAAGACCCTACTAGACACTTGCTCATGACTTGTAGAACCTGTGAACCTAGAGCTCTGATACCAACTTGTCACGACCCAAAATTCACCTAGTCGTGATAGCACCTAACCCAACCCGTCAGGTAAGCCAATTAACCATTGTCCAACTTAATGAAATTTATTAAGATAAGAAATAATAATACACCGCTTTTATACAAATATTTCCGAAGGACTGGTAGTATAAATCATGAGCTTCTAAGATTAGAATTTACAAAGCTGGTATGAAATAAATACATCATCTGTTAAAAATGTACATAAACAAATTTTCTTTATAAATCTAAGGCTACCATGAACAAGAGACAGCTACAGCCGGAACGCAGGTACATCTTCCGATCCAGCTCCCAACGAACACAGCATCATCACCAGCCAACATCTGCACGCAAGGTGCAGAAGTGTAGTATGAGTACAACTGACCCCATGTACTCAATAAGTAACAAACCTAACCTTAGGTTGAAAGTAGTGACGAGCTTGTACCAAGGTCAGAGTTCACTCCAATAACCAAAAACATCTCATAACAATACAATTTAAAGCAGCACAAGTAATAACTCAATAATATAATGCTCAGCTCGTATACAATTCCGGAAAAATAAATATTTTCTTTGTAAATATAACAGTAAAACTCAAATCCTTTGCCGAAAATCACCAAAAATATAAGTAAGTTTGAAAACTATGATTTTTCCAAAAATTTCTTTCAACAATAAATAAGATGTATCATTTCTTTCCATATAGCCAGTGGAAAATGCATCACTATGACCATATGCCAATATCTGTGAGAAGTCATGAATGACGTGATACCGTACATCATGAGAAAAATGCATCTCTATGCATGTATGTCAAGTGTGCATGTCAATGCGATGCACCTCAGTGATAAAATCATATGCATACTCTCAGAGTATCATTTCACTTAGTTCTCCCAGTCATGCAGTCCTCCCAGTCACTCAATCCTTACAGTCACTCAGTCCTCCCAGTCACTCAATCCTCATAGTCACTCATGCCTCAGAGTCACTCAATCCTCCCAAGTCACTCGG
The DNA here is from genome assembly GCF_000390325.3 of Nicotiana tomentosiformis. Lineage (NCBI taxonomy): Eukaryota > Viridiplantae > Streptophyta > Magnoliopsida > Solanales > Solanaceae > Nicotiana > Nicotiana tomentosiformis. Next base: position 66,878,936 of record NC_090821.1, on the reverse strand, counting down.
CACTCGCACTCAGTAGGTACCTGCGCTCACTGGGGGTGTGTACAGACTCCGGAGGGGCTCTTTCAGCCCAAGTGCTATAACAAGCCAATCATGGCAAAAATCAGTCACTCATGCTGCGACGTGCAGCCCGATCCCATAAATAATAATATATATATAAAGCCAATATGGCCTGCTGCAGTGTGCAGCCCGATCCCATAATCATCCGCACAATCAGGCCCTCGGCCTCACTCAGTCATCAAACTTTCCAGTCTCTCGTGCTCACAATGTTATGAAAATCAACCCAAAATAATGATATGATGAATCAATAAATAGCAACAGAGACTGAGAGATTATATGAAATGAATGAACATGATTGAGTTTTAAAATTTCAATTTAAACAAATTCAACAACAATATGACCTCTGTGGGTCTCAATAATACTAGCATTTAACCTCAACATGATTTTAACATGATTCTCAGCTCAATAGCTCTAGTACATAGAGATTTTCATGATTTCAGATAAGTTCAGTTAACTACACAGTACCACTGGAATAACGAAATCACAGTTCACACGGTGCACGCCCACACGCCCATCACCTGGCATATGTGTCACCTTAACACCAAGCATATAACACGTATAATGAGGGTTCATACCCTCAGCTCCAAGATTAGAAGAGTTACTTACCTCGAGCAAGACAAATCCAATACCGAGTAAGATGTACAATACTCTAGAAATTTCATTCCACGCGTATCAACCTCTATACACCTTCCTATCTCCTCAATTCAAGCCAAACGACTCGTATCTATTCAAACAACATGCAAATTAATCACAATTTACTCTAATGCTTACAATTTAGCAATTTACAAAAATTCTCAACTCCGCTCTAAAAATCTACAGTGGGGCCCACATCTCGAAATTCGACGAAACTCACAAAATTCGAATACTCGTTCCGATACGAGTCCAACCATAAAAAAATTATCAAATTCCGACATCGGATTGACCTACAAATCTTCATTTTATATTTTTGGAAGATTTTATAAAACTCTAATTTTTCTTCCACAAATTAACGGATTCATGATGTAAATAAATATGGAATTATGAAATATAATCAATATAGGATAAGGAATACTTACCCCAATATTTTCCCGTAAAAATCGCCCAAATATCGCCTAAACCGAGCTCCATAAACTCAAAAATGAGTAAAAATGGCAAGAACCCCATTTTATAGACCCTCTGTTGTTTTCGAGGTGCTGACTGTGGTGCAGTTTCCAGTACCCCAACAATTCCAAGTGCCAGGGCTAGCGCCCCACGCTGCCCTGGGCGCTGGCGGCGATGGAAAATCGTTTCTGACACGGAAATAGGCATAACTCTCTCATACGACGTCTGAATTCGACGATTCTTTTTTTTATAGATCCGTAATTTCAATATGGATCTAATGTTTCAATCAAAACTGAATTTAGAGCTCATTTTCTTAATGTGATACCACTTAAATCTTGAAGAAACAATGTCGAACTTTCTAGGTTAGATGCCGAAACATAGCAAATCAATCCGGAATGAATTCCAATTTTGCGTACAAGTCATAAATGACATAATAAAGCTATTCCAATTTACAAAATATGATTCCGACATCGATATCAGAAAGTCAACTCCCCGGTCAAACAGCCAAACTTTAAATTTCCATTTTAGCCATTTCAAGCCTAATTTAACTACTGACTTCTAAGAAATTTTTCAGACATACTCTTAAGTCCAAAATCACTATACGTAACTATTGGAACCATCAAAACTCCATTCCGGAGTTGTTTGCACAAAAGTCAAACTCTGATCAACCCTTTTCATTTAAGCTTCCAACATGAAATTCATTCTTCCGAACTAATCCCGAAGCACCTAAAAATCAAAATCAACGATTCACACACGTCATAATACATCATATGAAGCTATTCAAGACTTCAAATAGTAGAAAGGAAAGTAATTACTCAAAATAACAAGTTGGGTCGTTACACCATCGTAGCTAAAAGCCAACTTAATTTTATTGCCCTTTATTTTGTCAAGTAAACAATAATTTCAGATCATATTGCAATTAACTAATTATTATTGCCATTTATTTTGACAAGTAAATATTATCTTATATTGCGATACTCCTTTAATCATAGTCTTCATCTTACATATGAGACATTGATAAACAAACTCCTTATAATTAATAGGATTAACTACGAAGACTATTGCAAGGTTAATACTTGCCACCTAAACCACTATTTCCTTCACCATCAATGGAGTATGTCTTCAGTCTATGGCATACACAAACTCCATCAACACAATAACAACTTGGAAACACATTCCTACGTTCCATTTGACAATCTTGTGTTGTCTTACATGTCCTTCGACCTGTCACAACATCTGAAAATCACAAAACTCATTAATTAGCATCTTACTTAGATATAATTTCTAGCTTTAAAACCTAATTATATAAATTGTCGAATGCTGGGGCGGAGCTAGCATTGGGGAACAGGTTCTACCGAATCCAATAACTTTAGTTCAAGTTTTATATATATCTTAAAAAATCTGTTTAATATGTACAAATTATTAATTTAGAACCCAATAACTTCAAAGGGTATTCAAAACTCAAAAGCATTAAATTTTGGCTCCACCTCCGATGGAATAAAGGAGGGAAAAAGAAATAGACTTACCGCGTGAAACGATCAAGAAGACGACCAACAAAAACACAGTCATCGAAGCCTTACCCATATTTTGTAGCAAAAGAAAGACTATGAATTTTACATGAGTTTTTTACAATGTATATATAATATTATATAATATCTCCTTCATTAAGTACCTACCAAAGAGAAAGTTAATATAAAGTTATAACCAGTTAGGAATTGGATTCTCCAAATCTTGAAATTTGGTTGGTGGATCACATAAATTCTTTGTTAAGGTTAGTCAAAGAGAGCTCAGTTAATTTTGTCGGTTTGTCAAATTTACAAACTAGATCAAACCAACTAAATTTTTTTTTTAAAGAAAGACATTACCGGTTTGTCCCTCAAAGACCTTTAATTTGTTATTATGTCTTTAGCTAAATTATCGGTAGGTTAAACCTGTGCAAATGTACAGTAACATAATTTCGCCGAATATCAATCACATGTTTCCACATTCAATTCGCAAAATACCTCGTATTTTACTTTTACTAATAGAGATTGTAGATGGGTATAAATTTAGATACATCATATTCCATTTAGATTTCTAATAGCTCTTACATAATTCAAATTACAAAAATGTAATAATAAGCAATTTAGCTAATTCAATGTCCTAAATATTACCTAAACATAAGTATTTATTTAATCGTTTTAATAGTTATTCAAACTTGTGAGGATAATAGACGAAATTAAAAAGCATTAGGAGTAGTTCTTCAGATAAAGAAGAGGTTAAAAAGAAGGTTAAACCTTGAACTGACAATAACCGTTAAAAATAGTAAGACACGAGGGACGCCCTAACAAATTAAGGATAACTTAGTCTCTGCTGCGGTCAAAAATCTCAAATCAATTTAGAGGAAACTATACTATATACCCACAAAAATCAAAATATTTACCCGCTTTTACCCATTTTGAAAATAGTTACAATATTCACCTACTCCACCCATATTAATTACCCGACCTACCTATCATTCTTTCTCTGTAATTTTGTAGTTTAAAGCTGCCTTATATGTTCCCCTGTTTTTCTCCCCATTTTCTCTTTCTTCGTTTTACGACATCAATTCATTTTCTCTTCATATTCTTCCAACAATAGCAATTCCGTTTATTCTTAAATTCTCTCTTCCATAAATCGTTGGCAAGAAAATTAAGTAGGAAAAGGTTCTCGGTGAGTCTCTATCCATTATTCAATAGAGAAATACTACAAAGTAGTAGATCCAATTTCAGATCTTGAAAAAAAATAAAAAATGGGAATTTTATGTGTATGAGTTCAAATTTTTAGATCTGAATTTTTGGTGTGTGTTTGAAATATTTTGTTATTGAAATTCATTTGGTGTTCTTCTTTGACATTTGGATTATAGTGTTAATGCAGATTTTCATAGATTTGTTATTGAAAGGGTCAAATCCACCATTAAAGGACCTTGAAGTTTGAAACTCAAAAATTGGGCTTGTTGAGTTTGTAGTTATTTTGATCTAATTTTGCCTAGGTTTATTTGAAATGTTAACCGGCGGATGTAGCTAAACATTGAGCAAATCTGGTGGAGATTTTGCAGTAGATTTTTTAAATAATGGTTAAAGCTGAGTTGAACCGGAAAAGAAGAATTTACAATGTATACCAAAATTATATACTATATACCAAAATTACGACATCAATTCATTTTCTCTTCATATTCTTCCAACAATGGCAATTCCGTTTATCCTTAAATTCTCCCTTTCATATATCATTGGCAAGAAAATTAAGTAGGAAAAAGTTCTCGGTGAGTCTCTATCTATTATTCAATAGAGAAATACTACAAAGCAGTGGATCCAATTTCAGATCTGAAGAAACAAAGTGGAACTTTATGTGTATGAGTTCAAATTTTTAGATCTGAATTTTTGGTGTGTGTTTGAAATATTTTGTTATTGAAATTCGTTTGGTGTTCTTCTTTGACATTCGGATTATAGTGTTAATGCTGATTTTCATGGATTTGTTATTGAAAGGGTCAAATCCACCATTGAAGGACCTTAAAGCTTGAAACTCATAAATTGGGGCTTGTTGAATTTATAGTTGTTTTGATCTAATTTTGCCTGGGTTTATTTGAAGTGTTAATTGGAGGTTGTAGCTAAACATTGAGCGAATTTGGTGGAGATTTTGCAGTAGCTTTTTGAAATATGGGTTAAAGCCGTGTTGAACTGGAAAAGAAGAATTTGCAATGTATACCAAAATTATATACTATATACCATTTTAGTATACAATTTATTCCAACAGTACACTGTAACAATATACTATTACAATTTGGTCCTTTTTTAATTTTTTAAATTTTCATTGAGTTCTTTTTCAACTTTTCAAGTTCTCATGTATTTTAAATTTTTTTCTTAAACCAAAATATTTAGGTCGAAATATTTGATTGGAGGTTGTGGTTAAAGTTTGAGTTAATTTTTAGAAAATTCTGGAATAGATTTTTAAAATTTAGGTTGAAACTGAGTTGAACTAGTGAAGAAGACTAATTTATACTATATACCAAAATAACATATTGTATACTATTTTGATATATAATATTTAATTCAATAGTATATAATTTATTGTGTTGAAGTGTTGAACTGGTGAAGAAAAATTTGTATTGTATACCACAATTATATACTATATACTATTTTGGTACATAGTTCATTCCAACGGTATACTGTTACAATATACTATATAATGTAACAGTATAATATTACAATTTGGTCCTTTTAGAATTTTTAAAATTTTTCATTGATTTCTTTTCAACTTTTCATCGGAGTTCTCATATTTTTTTAATTTTTTTAAACCAAAATATTTAGTTTAAAATATTTGATTGAAGGTTGTGGCTAAAGTTTGAGTCAATTTGGTGGAAAATCTGGAATAGATTTTTAAAATTTAGGTTAAAATTGACTTGAACTAGCGAAGAAGACTAACTTGTACTATATACCAAAATAACATACTATATACCATTTTGGTATATAATATTTAATCCAATAGTGTATAATTTATTGTATTAAAATGGCGAAGAAGAATTTGTATTGCATACCAAAATGATATACTATATACTATTTTGGTATATAGTTCATTCCAATAGTATATTGTTATAGTATAATATATAATGTAACAGTATACTATTACAATTTTGTCCTTTTTGAATTTATTGAAATTTTTATTGAGTTATTTATTAACTTTTCAATAGAGTTCTCATATATTTTTCAATTTCTTTCTTAAACAAAAATATTAAGTCTAAAATATTTGGTTAGAGGTTGTGGCTAAAGTTTGAGTCAATTTGGTGGAAACTCTGAAGTAGATTTTTGAAATTTAGGTTGAAATTGAGTTGAACTAGCGAAGAAGACTAATTTATACTATATATCAAAATAATATACTATATATAATTTTGGTATATAATATTTAATTCAATAGTGTATAATTTATTGCATTGAACTGGCGAAGAAGAATTTGTATTGTATACCAAAATGGTATACTATATATCATTTTGGTATACAGTTTATTACAACGGTATACTATATAATGTAACAATATACTACTACAATTTGGTCCTTTTAGAATTTATTGAAATTATCATTGAGTTATTTTTTTATTTTCAACGAAGTTCTCATATATTTTTCAATTTTATTTTTAAACCAAAATATTTAGGCTGAAATATTTGATTGGACGGTGTGGCTAAAGTTTGAGTCAATTTGGTAAAAATTTTGGAATAGATTTTTGAAATTTAGGTTGAAATTGAGTTGAACTAGCGAAGAAGACTAATTTATACTATATACCGAAATTGTCACGACCCAAAATCCATTATATTAAAGGTCGTGATGACGCCTAACACCGCTGTCAGGCAAGCCAACAATAAATGATTATCCTAATTACTCATATTAGTATTTTAAATCAAAATTTTCTTTAATTACATAGTACAAAATGGTATTTACAAAGTGAATGAAATTATTTTTCGCAACTACATTAATGAGTAACCCGTAAGCACCCCCAAAATCCGGTGTCACAAGTACATGAGTATCAACTAGGAAATAAAATAAAATACAATATCTGTCCGGAATACAAATTAGACAGAAAAAATATAAATAACTCTGAAGGAGACTCTGCCGGCTGCGGATCGTAGCATGAAATACAGCTCGCGGTAATTTCCCGCATCATCCGCGCCTCCGCACCAAAAGGACCACCAGACATAAATGTACCTGCACAAAAATGTGCAACAAGTGTAGTATGAGTACATAAATCAACATATACCCAGTAAGTATTTAGCCTAACCCCGGAGGAATAGTGACGAGGGGTCGACTTAGACACTCACTAGTGGTCCAATAATATCAGGTACAGTAAGGAGGTAAACAAATATGAGGTAGAATAAATAAATAAAATAAACAAGTATAAATATGTAGTATAATTCTTCTCTTTACAATAAACTCAAGCTCTCAATTAGAAAATTCCTCCTCAACCGGAGCATATATATATATATATATATATATATATATATATATATATATATATATATATATATATATATATATGTATAATGGACATCACCAAATAGGTTGTTATAATTCGAATCAGGGAAAAACTCACAGATACCTTGCCTAATATTACGCACGATTTCATGAGAATATTGTATAGAAATGTTGAGGCATACTGCCCGATCCAACATAAATAAAATGTACATTGCCGAGGGTCGAATGGCACGAACCATATATGCATCTATTAAACTGCCGAGGCGAAAGCGGCCCGCTCCCATGAGAGTGTGGTACATAAATCCTGCCGAGGCGAACGACCCGATCCCATTGGAATAAGAAGCTGAAACGGGTCCTTGACCCCGCACTCATGAATGGACATGTGAGTTATAATTTTTAAGGAAGGTTATTCGATGAAAACGCATAACGCGCGAGAAATCCGTAAGAGGAACACCATTATCCCGTGGCAAATTATAAAACTCGCGAAAACACTACAATAGCAAATCTATCACCCTACGCATGTCTATTCTCAAGTCGTAATGTGAAATAAAAGAATTAAACAAGCAGGGATAATCCCTATAGTACAAGTACAACATGATGCGAACCTAAGTCTACCCGGACAATAACATGAATCCAACTACATACGGACTCTCGTCACCTCGTGCGTATGTAGTCCCCGTAACAAGTTGCACACATTAAATATATCACCTAGGGGTAGTTTTCCCCTCACATAGTTAGAAAGGAGACTTACCTCGCTCTGAAGTTCCATAACCGGCTCCAAAGCCCCTCTAACACCTCAAACTGATGCTCGTCTCTCCAAAACTAGTCAAGCAATGTGCAACCCAATAAAAATATACTCTAATACTCATAACAAATCAATTTAGACAAATTTCCAACTTCGCTCGAAAAGACGATAAAGCAACCCTCGGGCCCACGTACCCGGATTCCGAAAATATTTGAAGATAAACATTACCCATAATATTGCGAACTCAAATATATGATTTATTCTCAATTCCATACCCAAATACGTGGTCAAAATCCAAAAATCCCAATTTCTAGGTTTTCTACCAAAAACGCAAATTTTCCACAATATTTCCATGTTAAAATATACATATAATCTAATTATTTAACTTGCAATAGGTGGGAATTACTTACCTTAACATGGATGATGAAAATATCCCCTTGAAGCCTCTCCAAAATCGCTCAAACCAAGAGAGAAATGAGTGAAATGGGCTAAATCCCGCTTTTAAATACATTCTGCCTAGCACAGTCGCCCCCTTCTTCGCATTCGCGACCAAAGCCTCGCGTTCGCGATGCCTTCAGGCCCTACTGCTTCGCGTTCGCGGTTGAAGTATCACGTTCGCGAAGGCTAAATGGCTCCAGGTCCCCCAATCCTCTTCCTTCTTCGCGTTCGCGACCCCTGTGCCGCGTTCGCGAGGGTTTGTCTAGCTTCTACCTTGCATTCGCGTCAACTGCCTCACGTTCGCGAAGGCCAATTCCCAGCAGTCCCAAAATTCCTCTTCGCGAACGCGGGATTGCTTTCGCGTTTGCGAAGGACAACACCAGAACCAGTAACAACAGTTCCAAAACAGCTCGACTTGATGTGATACCATCCCGAAATACACCCGAGGCCCCCGGGACCCCGTCCAATCACTCCAACCTATCCCAAAATATAACACGGACCTACTCGAGGTCTCAAATCACACCGAACAACGTCAAAATTATGAATCGCATCCCAATTCAAGCTTAATGAACTTTAGAACTTCAAACTTCTACATTCGATATCGAAACCTACCAAATCACGTCTGATTGACCTCAAATTTTGCACACAAGTTACATTCGACATTACGGACCTACTCCAACTTACGAAATCAAAATCCGTCCCCGATATCAAAATGTCCACTCCCGGTCAAACTTCCCTAAAACCTTCAAATTCCAACTTTCGCCAAATGACCCCAAAATGACCTACGGGCCTCCAAATCCACATCGAGATGCGCTCCTAAGACTAGAAGCACCATACGAAGCTATTCACATACTCGGAATCCCAAACGGGCATCGATACCATTGAAATGCAGTTTAACCTAAATTCATGAAATTCTTCCAAAGTATCAACTTTCCACAATAGGCGCCGAAATACTCCCGGGGTCATCCAAAACCCGATCCGAACATACGCCTAAGTCTAAAATCATCATACGAACCTGTTGAAACCTTCAAATCCCGATTTTGAGTCGTTTACACAAAAATCACACCTTAGTTAATTTTTTCCAACTTAAAGCTTCCGAAATGAGAATTTTCTTTCCAAATTAACTCTGAACTCCCCGAGATTCAATTCCGACCACACGTACAAGTCATAATAGCTGAAGTGAAGCTACTCATGGCCTCAAACTGCTGAACGGCGCGCTAGAGCTCAAAACGATCGGTCGGGTTGTTACAAAAATAACATACTATATACCATTTTGGTATATAATATTTAATTCAATTTTATGTAATTTATTGCAACAACTTACTATTACAATATATGGTATAATGTAATAATATATTTTAATTTGATATTTTTAAATTTTTTCAAAGAAAAATTTAATGGGTCATTTTTTAATTTTCTAACAGAGTACTCGATGTTATATACCCAACGAGTATATTATATATAGCATGCAGGTATCATAGTATACTACAATAATATACTTCGACTGCTACTAATATATTATACCAGTTATATAAAAAAAAGGTGAATAAATATTTACTTTATTAGTTGTCTTTTCTTGTTGTATAAAAAAAGGAAGAATAATAAAAAAGAGCAAAAATAGCTAATGAAATTAGATTATGAAGAGCAAAATAAAAAAAATAAAAAAAAGGAGTTAAATGAAATTAGAAAAAGGAACAACAAATAAAGAAAAAAAAAGGAGAAGCCAAAATTGAGTGTGAAATTAAATTATGGTAATAATAATAATAATAATAATAATAATAATAATAATAATAATAATAATAATAATAATAATAATAATAGTATAATTTGGGTAAAAGATAAATGAACAGAAGAAGAAAAAAGAAGAAAATGAGAAAAGAGAAAAGAAAGAAAAAAAGGGAAAAAAAAAAAGAAACAAAGAAATAAAATAGAAAAGGAGAAAAAAGAGGAAATTATCCACAAAAGCTATTATGGGTGGAAAATGTAATTAATTTGATGGGTAGAAAAGTAAATGGGTAGGCAAGGGTAAATATCATTAGGATAATTTAGCCAACCTGACAATAGTTTTCCAAACTCAATTAAGAAGGGCTAAACAACCAAGATAATAAAATAAAATAATATTTTCAAACTATCAAAGATAGTCAGTAACCAATAGAACAATGTAACTTCTGAATAAGATGTACCAGTTATAGAATACCGCATGTCTTTTATACTACCCATTAATGAGCAGACCAAACCATAAATAAATATCAATCAAATATAAATCAATTAAACCATTCCAGAAGATGAACTACATCTTGAAAAAATTTGTCCAAGAAAAGTATAAACATCGAGTATTAGAAAAAGGGACAAAACATACCTAGTCTGAAAAAATACGGAAAATAGCCATAACCATAGCAGTAGAGTCCCAAAGACAAAGAATTGAGTCCTAAGGTGTGTTTGGTATAATGGAAAATATTTTTCGTGGAAAATATTTTTCAAGAAAATATTTTCTTGGAAAACAAATAGTAATCTTATTCATTTTCCGGTGTTTGGTACGAAAATTAAGGAAAATAACTTGTCAAGAGTATTCATAAATAATTTAGATACAATAAACATGAAGTCATAAACTTTTGAACCAACAACCTTTCGAACCCACAAATTTCATAAACTTTCGAACCGCTAAACTTTCGAAATCACGAAATTTCGAACCCGTAAACTTCCAAACACATAAACCTCCGAACTCATAATTTTGGAACTTAAAAAATTTCGAACCTCTAAACCGAAAGATGAAAAAACTAAAATTGAAAATATATAAAAAAATATTTTTTTCCCAGGGGGAGGGGGCAGAAAAACGAAAAAACATAAATTTGAAATTACAAAAAATAAAATTAAAAAAAAACTTTTTTTGTGCGGGGGGAGGGGGGGAGGCGGCAGTGGGGTGGTGCAAGGAAAAAAAACAGAAATTTAAAAATTACAAAAAAAAAGTTAAAAAAAAAACTTGTTTTTGTGCTAGGTGGGGGCAGTGGAGCGGGTGGTGGGTAGTGCAGAACAACGAAAAAATAGAAATTTAAAATTACAAAAAAAAGTAAATTTTTTTTTTTATTTTTGCGGGGCGAGGGGGATGTAGGGTGGGTGGTGACGAAAAAAAAACTGAAATTTGAAAAAAAAAAAAAAGCCTTTTTGGAGAGAGGGGATGGGTGTGAGGGTGTGGGGTGGGTGGGTGAGGGTGGGGAAGGTTGAGAAGGAGTTTTGAAAAATATTTTCCCTTTTCTTGATAAGGAAAACATTTTCCTCCAATTGGAGGAAAATGAGCTCATAATGAAAATGTTTTCCAAAATATTTAAACCAACCAAACATGAAAAAATTGAAAAATATTTTCCGGAAAATATTTTCCTTCGTACCAAACACACCCCTAGTATTCTATTAACTTATATATTAGGTTTAGACTTTGTTTAGCTTTTAGTTGTGAATTCCCTATTCTTTTTACCCAGGATTTATACAAGAAAATATTATAGTAACGTAACACTAAAAAAATATATTTGAAGAGCTAAAAGGCTATTAAGAAGGTTTAACGTATATTAACAATATGGATTTGCTGAGAATAAGGGTTAATAGTATTAAGAACATCATTTGGTCACAAAAATATATGTGCAACATATTTTGAGACGTATTAAGGATGTTTAGAAGTGAGGAGAAATAGTTTGGAAGAAATTGCAACTGTAAGTGAAAAAGATGTGCAAAGCCGCACATCTCCTGACTTTGAATGAGTATAACCTCTATGTTATAAAACGTTTTCCCATAGTTCTTGATTCCAAATTATAGTTCTTTGAGTCTAGTTTTCGTTAACCTTACGAAAAAATTAAAACGGAAGAAAATTAAATTACCGATAGAAACGATCTAATTTGAATTAATTAATATTGCGTTAATATTAAAAAATAAATTTAGTCCAAGAAATTAATCAATCAATCATGTGACCAAATCTGAAGCCGAAGTCGAAGTCGAGCTGAGCGAGCGAGCGAGCGACGACGGCCACGCGAGGCTTGCCTTCTTCTCAGCTCTTTAAGAGCTAGAAGAAGTGCAATTGTATATATACCCATCAAAACTCTTTTCCTCCTCCAATATGGGACAACGTTCCTTTGTCAAAGAGGAAAATTCAAAAAAAATTATTTTTCCTCCATTTTTTATTCCCTCTATTTTAAGCTCTAAGAAGCTTACACCCAACAATCCCCTACATGAATGGGGAATAACTATATAATGGAAATATGCATGAAAAACTGTGTAATTTATAAGTAAGGATTAATCGCATCTGGATAAGTAGGTTTCCCTTTGAACTTTCCGTAGTGAGCTTATGTCAGATATACTCGATCAATCGCTAGATTTGATATCTTTGAACCGTCGAACTTTGGTGTATACAAAGACAACCATAAATCACACAACCAACCCTTAATCGTCTTTGGTTCTCATTGTTGTGTTTGTTTCAGCCATGAACACCGCCTGGTTTCATAAGTGCGTAGAGAACTGGCCTTGCAAAATTCTCCTTGAAGCGGCTAACAGTTCACACTTACATAGGTAATTCCTAAACGTGTCATCCCGTAGATACTGTCACGACCCAAAATCCTTGAAAGGTCGTGATGGCCCCAGACACTACTGTTAGTCAAGCCAACACCAATAATTAGTAAATTCTCGTTTTAATATTTTGAATTCATAGTTATTTCCCTCAATTAAATAGCAGAAGATGGAGTTTACAAAATACATAATAATATCTTTAAAAGAATTTTCAATACAGTGCAACCCATAATCATCCCAAAACCCGATGTCATAAGTGCATGAGCATTTACTAAGAATGTAAAATAAAATACAACAGTTGTCCGAAATACAATTGGACAGGAAAAATATAAGTACTCTGAAGGAGACTCTGTTGGCCGCGGAATATCGTATAGAAAGCAGCTCACCTAAGTCTCCGCCATAATCGTGCCTCTGCGCCCACAAGGTCGCTAAACATATGTGTACCTGCATAAAAATGTGCAGCAAGTGTAGCATGAGTACGTAAATCAACGCGTACCTAGTAAGTATCCCGCCTAACCTCGAAGAAGTAGTGACGAGGGGTCGACTCGGACATTTACTATGGGCTATAATCAATATACCAATGATATGATAAATTATGGATTTTATAAGGCAACTGTAAACTCAATAACATAAAGCAGATAAATAATTCTCTTATCACCAGGGGAGTTCCAAATTTATTTTTATCTTTTAACAATTTAAATCTCCGGCCAATGAGGCCATATCAATTATCAATAATTCCCAAAACAATCAATTAAGTCATGCGCAAATCATGTCGAGGTCATACGACCCGATCCAACATAATATTTAAATTGTGCATTGCAGAGGGTCGAATGGCACGAACCATAGATGCATCTATAAATTTTTCCGCTCGCGAATCATACATGCGAGGCGGTCCCCGCTCACGAATCAGACATGCGACGCAGTCCCCGCTCGCAAATCATACATGTGATGCGGTCAAATATAAATTTAAGAAAATACCCCGCTCGCGAATCATACCTGCGACGCGGCCAAATATAAGTTTAACATTTAAATCATATCTCTTTCTTGATTCTTTTTTTTTTTTTAAATAATGAAAATTCAACTTGAAACTTTTTAAGAAAATTATCCCGCTCGCGAAACATACATGCGACACAGTTACTCATAGATTTCTTCAGCTTTTATGATATTCCTCAATTCTTTTCGAAATTTCAAAGTTCAAATGAAACCTTTTAAAACTTAAGTTCTTCAATTTCAACTCCTTTCAAAAATATTTAATAAGCAGACTCAATCTCGCTCCCTCTCAAGGCAAACAACAAACATAAATAAATAACAATATCAACAAGGAATGATGTGAGCCTACAACTACCCGAACGTAGGTATAGCTAGTAGCTACGTACGGACTCTCGTCACCTCGTGCGTACGTAATCCCCATAATTAGGTACAAATATTTATTTAATTCACCTATAGGGTTAATTCCCTCTTACAATATTAGAAAGGAGACTTACCCTGCTCCGAAGTTCCATAACCGGCTCCCAAGCCATTCAATCAACTCAAATCGATGCCCAACGCTCCAAAACTAATCAATAAATGAGCAAATCCATAAATATATGCTCTAATACTCATTATAATCTAATTTATAACAATTTCTAGCTCCGCTCGAAAATACGATAAAATCACCCTCGGGCCCACATGCCCGGATTCCAAAAATATTCGAAGATAATCATTACCCATAACCTTCTGAACTCAAATATATGTTTTATTCCCAATTCCATGCCCAAATTCGTGGTAAAAATCCAAAAATACCAAATTCTAGGTTTTCTATCAAACCCCCACAATTTTTACTAATTTTTATGTTCAAATCCATATATAATCATGTATTTATCTTATAATAAGTGGAAATCACTTACCTTGACATTGATGACGAAGAATGAGCTCTAAACCCGCTCCAAGGCTGGCTCTCATGGAGGAAATGAGGTGAAAATGAGCCAAGCCCTCGTTCTTAAAAGAACACACTGCCCAGCCCCGTCCTTCGCACCTGCGGTCCAATAGCCGCTCCTGCGGCTCCGCAGGTGCGGTCCAAATTCTGCTTCTGCAGTCCTCACTGTCCAGCCAAGACCTCGCACCTGCGGAAGTTCTTCACTTCTATGAGCATCGCATGTGCAACCTGCTCTGCGCATCTGCATAATTTACGCACCAGCGCTGGCTGCCTCGTGCCTGCGCACTCGCAGGTGCGCTCCTCCAGTCTGCTTCTGCGGCTCCCCCAGCTCCAGTCCTTTCTTGCTTCTGTGAGCAAATCCGCCGCACCCGCGATCTCTCACATGCGGCCAAAGTCACGCAGGTGCGATTACACCATAAGCATTAAGCTTCAGAAATTCTTAAGTCAAAAAATCGATCCGTTAATCTTCCGGAATCCACCCAAGGCCCTCAGAACCTCAACCAAATATACCAACACGTCCCAAAACACGTTACGAACTTAGTCTAGTCTTCAAATCATATCAAACAACGTCGAATTCATGAATCACACCCCAATCCAACTTTAATGAACTTTAGAATTTCAAACTTCTACAATTGATGCTGAAACCTATCAAATCACGTCCGATTGACCTTAAATTTTGTACACAAGTCACATTTGATATTACGGGCCTATTCCAACTTCGGGAATCGGAATCCGACTCCGATATCAAAAGTCCACTCCCGGTCAAACTTTTCAAAATTATCCAAATTTTTAACTTTTGCCAAATGACTCCAAAATGACCTACGGACCTCCGAATTCAATTCCGGACGCGCTCCCAATACCAGAATCACCATACGGAGTTATTCCCATACTCGAAATCCCAAACGAACATCGATAACATTGAATTACACCTCAACCCGAATTTATAAAATTCTTCCAAAATGCCAACTTCCACAATAGGCGCTGAAACGTTCCAGGGTTATCCAAAACCCAATCCGGACATACACCCAAGTCCAAAATTACCATACAGACATGTTGGAACCTTCAAATCCCGATTCCGAGGTTGTTTACTCAAAATCACACTTCAGTCAATTCTTCCAACTTAAAGCTTCCGAACATAGAAATTTCTTTTCAAATCAACTCTGAACTTCCCGAATTTAAATTCCGATCACGCGTACAAGTCATAATACCTGCAGTGAATCTACTCATGGCTTCAAACCGCTGAACAACGCGCTAGAGATCAAAACGACCGGTCGGGTCGTTACATTCTCTCCCACTTAAACATACGTTCGTCCTCGAACGTGCTAAGAACTGCATTGCAGTTGTCCGAAATCACTGTTTAACACCTCGTGCACCTACATGTGCTACCACAACTCAGTTAAGCACATTAGCTCGTTCAAATCTGAAGATATTCTCTTTTATTTAGGCAAATAAGCCTTAGAGCCCAGTTCCAACATTCAAAATTCTCTGCCAGGCCTGTTTCCAATATACGAACACCGTATGAATCACCACACGATGTACTAGAACATGACTGCGTACCTTTGCTAAATTCACACCATGCACCGTAACATTCACATGACCATAATAACATTCTCTGATCATAATAGCCAACATTCCCCGAATCTGATGTTCACCATGCACCTATGACATATATAAGTCTGGTTCTAACTCTTGCAATACCGCCACAACGGAAGAGACATGTAGAAGTTCATTACCAGCTGCCGAGTCGACAAATCATTGAGTGTCTCCTCCTGACTAGAATCATCACCCCATTATAACCAAATAATGGTATTTGCTCTTTACTATACTTCATATAGTTCGTTCGCACTGATCCCGGATCCAATAATCTCATCTCACCCAGCATAAGCTGTTCAGGTAATAAGCCACCTCAGACGCTGCCAAAAAGTCTCATGTGATGCCACAATGTGCCAATAAGCTACAAACTTGATGTGATACATGAGGAAAATGAACTCTGGAAAGAACTACTCAACCCACGTAACTAACTAGACAACCGAAAAGGTGTTATGAACCTTCCTTAGAAAATGGGACACAAAACACACAAAATAAAATATAGGGGACTGTACTCAACATCACACTATTACGGCGTGCAACCCGATCCAAATAACATACCTATGGCGGCATGCCACCCGATCTGCACAAAAAGAATCTATAAGGAAATACTTACCGGCTAGAATGCTCATTACTGCAAAATATCCGAATATCAGACACAAGCACTCTAAGTGCATGATACCATCCTTGGGAGGACCGACAGCGCCATACGTTACTAAACTCAAGCACAACTAAGGTGTGATATATGATCTGAATCTCGAGAGCCATCTTGCTCACATAGCACCATCGCTATGTGGAACCTCAACACATAAGAAATTTATCAAGCCGTTTCACAACTCACACGACACAATATAATATTACATGAAATAGACGGTGACGAAGTAACATCCAACGTCGGAATACTCCTCCATAAGGAGTGGTATGCTGAAATGAACACATCCGGCCTGACATAGAGCCCATATTCACATTTAAATCCATCCACAGACCTCAAGCTGATTCTGATCGCACCTAACTAGGCTACAAACCTTTCAAGGATCTATAATAACCCCTTTTCCCATAACACACAAGAACAACCATCATATCCGGAACAAACCTCCACGGTCCACAACCAAATAAACCGAGCGCCCTCTAGGCATAAATTCTCATATGAACAATAGTATCGCAATCTCCATACTTGGTTCCAATCTTCGATCAATCAAGTGACTACATGTCACACTTATTCAATCTTCCCGTGGGATACGCTCCCATGACCTTCTGCACCAGGTAACAAGTCTGTACATTTATACCATCGGCCGCACAAATGTTGTAAAGAGAATCAAGGATCCGCAAATCAATACACAAAGCCTCTTACACAGGACACCGATCTTAGGTGACGCTGAAGACAATACCAACATACTCTAAATATCTAACTTTTTTTCCTACTCATCCGAGCTCGTGACATCCTTGTCCACACCAAACCACAACCTTGATTCTCAACTTCCAATTCCCATGCTACTCACTGCACCTAATCATGTCAATGCGCAAGAGTACAGGAATTTCATCATAACTCTTAAACCACTAATAGGGTAAACACTTTATCATATAGAAACCATCTACTTAACTCATTTCAAGAGATCCATTGCAACACGTGACTGAATTCTCATATCCGCAGAAAATATCGGCCTCAAGTAGTGGTCTAAACCACCATAAGTCTCCTGGGATTCCTCTACACATATTATGCCATAATACTTGAATTCCTCCAAATAAAATCAATTACGGCGGCCGTCAAGCCTCGCATGTACCGCCAAAAATCACATGCATAACTCAATGCACTGAAGGAACTGATCATTTCCACCATCATGCCAATTCAACCATTGTTAGCCGACCCGTCTTTTCTCAATTTATTCTCAACTTGCCTTAGAAATAATAATAGCTCCATTCATTACATCACGAACTCAAATCTGCACTCATCCCGAGTGACCTTATTTCACGAGACCACGCTGTCTCAAAACCCACGAACCATTTCATACCCTCCTTGTGCGCATAATCGCGTCTTCAACTGATATACCCATTCTGATGACTCTTCTATAAATCCAAAGTTACATATTCCCCTTCATCTCATGATACCCCATAGACCAAGGATAGCACGGAACACTCCAAGCTCCTTTATCATAATCCACTGCAAAAGCTCAATATTCAACCATACTATGCATTCGAAATCCTTAGGCACCATACCTTAACTTTTGAATCCACTAGGACCGTTATTGAGAGTCACCCACTTTGACTTGGTCTCGAATATAATCAACTCCAAGGCTCTGCTAGCACATGAGCACCCTCTCAAAGAAGCACCTGGCCGAATCATCTTCCTTGTAACACGCCCCTACGCGAAGCATAAGTCCTGACTCTTCCCAAAGCCTGAGCATGAACCGATAAGGCCAACTATAACATACATTCCTCAAATCGCTTGCTCAAATTACCACTGATGTTCTCTTTCCTTAGTCGTAATAACCCATTAATATGCTGATAACCAGAAACCTTACAAATAGATGACCATGCAATCCAACTATGGGCGGTGGGACTCTCCCACTTAGCTTGAAGCTACTATTGCATAACCCTGGAACCCACCAAGATTCTTCCTTCATCGGCCTGATCTGGCACAATCAACCCGCCAAATTCCTCGAAATCTTTCCATTAACCTTTAATGAACACTCCAAACCACTAGCCACATCTACATATTAAATCTCTTACCGGGTAGCCAGTATAATTCTTCGTAGAAGCTTCGTCAACACCACACGACCGCTAACCTGCTCACAGGAGATAACCCACCTGTGAAAATTACATGCCGACATATTCCAATGTGGTTGCACTGGGTATAATTACTACGAAATCAGTAGATCATCCTGAGTCCGAGCTCATTCACCAGTTGCACCACTCTGTTCACTCCTTATGGACGTCAACTAAAGGTGCGACAATACATTCCAATCCAAAGCCATGTTGTAACCTTCTTCATATCAAGCAACTCATTTCTGTTATATCCAATCTTCCGCCGTATAATAGCCAATATTTTAAATTAAGTCCGTAGGCCCAATCACCGTCCACCAAAATTCCCAAATCACTCTAATCTTTCCTCAAGGCTTGTATCTATCCTATCACATAACCCACATGCTCCCCTGCCACTCTCCCACTTTGGTCAAACTTACTCCTTTAAGTAACTACCCGACTCCTGTTTCTCACACTTGGCCTTCTATAAGTTTATCCGCCGCAAGGCACCTCCCATATGTCATTCCTCATCCTTCACTGATCAGTTGTTGCCTTAAATCAAAATCTACCTCTGTAGACTGAATAGGAAGGGAATGAAGGCATAAGCCTTAAAGGAATTGAATCGCACGATGAGGAATCAAGAAGGAAAGTGCTCCGAACAGTTCTGTAGCCTCTCGAAGATAAGTACAGACGTCTTTGTACCGATTCACAAGACTTTACTAGACTCACTCATGACTCGTGAGACCTAAATGAACCTATTGCTCTGATACCATGTTGTCACGACCCAAAATCCTTAGAAGGTCGTGATGGCGCCGGACACTACTGTCACACAAGCCAACACCAATAATTAGTAAATTCTCATTTTAATATTTTCAATTCATAGTTATTCCCCTCAATTAAATAGCAGAAGATGGAGTTTACAAAATACATAATAATATCTTTAAAAGAATTTCCAATACAGTGCAATCCATAATCATCCCAAAACCCGATGTCACAAGTGCATGAGCATTTACTAAGAATGTAAAATAAATACAACATTTGTCCGGAATAGAATTGGACAGGAAAAATGTAAGTACTCTGAAGGAGACTCTGTTGGCTGTGGAATGTCGTATAGAATGCACCTCACCTAAGTCCCCGCCATAATCGCGCCTTTGCGCCCACAAGGTCGCTAAACATATGTATACCTGCACAAAAATGTGCAGCAAGTGTAGCATGAGTACGTAAAATCAACGTGTACCTAGTAAGTATCCCGCCTAACCTCGAAGAAGTAGTAACGAGGGGTCGACTCGGACACTTACTATGGGCTATATTCAATATACCAATGATATGATAAATTATATATTTATAAGGCAACTGTAAACTCAATAACATGAAGCAGATAAATAATTCTCTTATCACTAGGGGATTTCTAAATTTATTTTCATCTTTTAACAATTTAAATCTCCGGCCAATGAGGCCATGTCAATTATTAATAATTCCCAAAACAATCAATTAAGTCATGCATAAGTCATGCCGAGGTCGTACGGCCCGATCCAATATAATATTTAAACTGTGCACTGCCATAGGGGCGAATGGCGCAAACCATAGATGCATCTATAAATTTTCCCGCTCGCGAATCATGCATGCGATGCGGCCCCCGCTCGCGAATCATGCATGCGATGCGGTCAAATATAAATTTAAGGAAATATCCCGCTCGCGAAGCATACCTGCGATGCGGCCAAATATAAGTTTAACATTTAAATCATATCTCTTTCTTGATTAATTTTTTTTTAAAAAATAATAATGGAAATTCAACTTGAAACTTTTTAAGGAAATTACCCCGCTCGCGAAACATACATGTGACGCGATTACACATAGATTTTTTCAGCTTTTATGATATTCCTCAATTCTTTTCGAAATTTCAAAGTTTAAATGAAACCTTTTAAAACTTAAGTTCTTCAATTTCAACTCCTTTCAAAAACGTTTAATAAGCAGACTCAATCTCGCTCCCTCTCAAGGAAAACAACAAACATAAATAAATAACAATATCAACAAGGCATGATGTGAGCCTACAACTACCCGAACGTAGGTATAGCTAGTACTACGTACGGACTCTCATCACCTCGTGCGTACGTAGTCCCCACAATTAGGTACAAACATTTATTTAATTTACCTATGGGGTTAATTCCCTCTTACAAGGTTAGAAAGGAGACTTACCTCACTCCGAAGTTCCATAACCGGCTCCAAAGCCATTCAATCAACTCAAATCGATGCCCAACGCTCCAAAACTAGTCAATAAATGAGCAAATCCATAAATATATGCTCTAATACTCATTATAATCTAATTTATAACAATTTCTAACTTCGCTCAAAAAGTCGATAAAATCACCCTCGGGCCACATGCCTGGATTCCAAAAATATTTGAAGATAATCATTATCCATAACATTATGAACTCAAATATATATTTTTTCCCAATTCCATGCCCAAATTCGTGGTAAAAATTCAAAAATACCAAATTCTAGGTTTTCTACCAAACCCCCACAATTTCTACTAATTTTCATGTTCAAATCCATATATAATCATGTATTTAGCTTATAATAAGTGAAAATCACTTACCTTGACATTGATGACGAAGAATGAGCTCCAAACCCGCTCCAAGACTGGCTTTCATGGAGGAAATGAGGTGAAAATAAGCCAAGCCCTCGTTCTGACTTTGTTTGATCTCTTTGAACCAAGATCTTGGGATCTCCAGTCTTCTAGGTAGAGTTACCGCCACAATAACTTATCCTCGGCCATAGTCCCATTCTCCTCGATGATCTTTTAACTACCTCTCTAGTTAAACCTTTTGTAAGTGGATCCAACACATTGTCGCTTGACTTAACATAGTCAATTGTGATGATCCCTTAGAGAGTAGCTGCCTAACGGTTTTATGTCTTCGTCATATATGACACCGTTATACATAACGCTCCCAGCCTTTCCAATTGCCGCTTGACTATCGCAATGTATGCATATTGGTGTCAACGGTTTGGTCCAAAATATAATATCTTCCAAGATATTCCGGAGCCATTCAGCTTCTTCACTGGCTATAAATTTAGCCTCTATTGTAGAGCGGGCAATATACGTTTGTTTGGATGACTTCCAAGATACCGCTCCTCCACCAATAGTGAATACATATCCACTTGTGGACTTAGAATCAGTTGAACCGGTGATCTAATTTGCATCACAGTATCCCTCAATTACCGTAAGATAATTACTGTAGTGTAAAGCAAAGTCTTGGGTATGTTTTAAATATCCCAAAACTCATGTCATCCCCATCCAATGAGATTGACATGGAATACTCGTGTATCGAATCAATTTACTTATAGCACAAGCTATATCTGATCGATTACAATTCATGATATACATTAAACATCTCAACGCACGAGCATAATCCAATTGTGATATACTTTGGCCTTTGTTCTTTGCAAGTGCAAGATTCACGTAAATTGGACTCTTTGCAACTTTAAAATCTAAGTACTTGAATTTTTCAAGTACTATATTTATGTAATGAGATTACGACAAAGCCAGACCTTGAGGAGTCTTATGGATCTTAATACCCAGAATTAAATCGGCAACTCCCAAGTCTTTCATATCAAACTTGCTAGTTAGCATACGCTTGGTCGCATTTATGTTGGCAATGTCATTACTCATTATCAGTATATCATCCACATATAGGCAAACAATGACTATGTGATTTGTAACATTTTTAATGTACACACATTTATCACATTCATTTATATTAAAACTATTTGACAACATTGTTTGGTCAAATTTCGCATGCCATTGTTTGGGTGCTTGTTTTAGTCAGTAAAGCGACTTAATAAGTCTACATACCTTATTTTCTTTACCTGGAACCACAAACCCTTAAGGTTGTTCCATATAATTTCTTCCTCCAAATATCTATTTAAGAAAGTCGTTTTAACGTCCACTTGATGAATTTCAAGACCATATACCGCAAATAATGCTACTAACGTTTGTATGGACGCAATTCTTGTAACTGGAGGGTATGTATCAAAATAGTCGAGACCTTCTTGTTATCTATACTCTTTGACCACAAGTCATGCCCTATATTTGTTAATAGTACCATCATCTTTCATTTTCCTCTTAAAATTCCATTTAGAACCCAATGGTTTATTGCCTGGAGGAAGATCAACCAATTCACATATATGGTTGTTTAGTATGGATTCTTTTTTACTATTGACTGCCTCTTTCCAAAATAATGATTCGGAAGAAGTCATAGCTTCTTTAAATGTTCCAGGCTCACTTTCCAATAAGAAAGTCACAAAATCTTGTCCAAATGAAGTAGACGTTCTTTGATATTTACTACGTCTTGGATCCTCCTGATTATAAGTACTTTCTTTTGTTTCTTCTCGAAGTCATTTATATCCTTCACCAATCGACTCACATTCCTTTTTATACGGATATATACTCTTGAAAAATTTAGCATTATTTGATTCTATAACCGTATTATTATGAATATCGGGATTTTCTGATTTATGAATCATAAATCGATATGCTTTACTATTTGTTGCATGTCCTATAAAAACACAATCAACGGTTTTCGGTCCTATATTTACCCTTTTGGATTTAGGAACTTTCACTTTTGTCAAACACCCCCACACTTTAAAATAATTCAAGTTAGGCTTCCTTCCTTTTCATTTTTCATATGGAATGGACTGCTTTTTGCTATGGGGTATTCGATTTAATATCCGGTTAGGTGTAAGAATGGCTTCCCCTCACAAGTTCTATGGCAAGCCAGAACTTATCAGCAGAGTGTTCATCATTTCCTTTAATGATTGATTCTTTCTTTCTGCAATCCCAATGGATTGGGGCATGTAAGGGGCCATTGTTTGATGAATAATTCCATATTCTAAACATATCTCTTCAAAAGGAGATTCATATTCACCGCCCCTATCAATTTTTATCATTTTGATTTTCTTGGTAAGTTGCGTTTCAACTTCATTTTTGTATTGCTTGAATGCATCTATTGCTTCATCTTTACTATTAATAAGTAAACATAGCAATATCGAGTCAATAAAAATTATGAAATACTTCTTTCCACTGCAAGATGGTATTGACTTCATGTCAAAAATATCTGTGTGAATTAAGTCTAAAGGATTTGAATTCCTTTAAACTGACTTATAAGTATGTTTAACATACTTAGATTTCACACATATTTGACATTTTGATTTGTTGTAATCAAACCTAGGCAATACTTCCAAATTAATCATTTTTCGCAAGGTTTTATAATTGACATGTCCCAAACGTATATGCCATAAATTATTTGACTAAAGTAAGTAAGAAGAAGCTGAAATTTTATTATTGTCAACAACCATTACATTCAGCTTAAAAAGGCTCTCAGTAAGATAACCTTTTCCTAAGTACATCTCGTTCTTACTTATTACAATTTAGTCTGAAATAAAAACACACTTAAACTTGTTCTTGATGAGAAGTGAAATAGAAACTAAGTTCTTTCTTATTTTAGGAATATGACAAACGTTGTTCAGAGTTACCATATTGCTAGACGTTATCTTCATAAATATTTTTCCATAACCTTCAATTTTGGCCGTTGCAGAATTTCCCATAAAAATGGTCTCGTCGGGTCTAGCGGGAGCATATGAAGCAAATGCTTCTCTAACAGTACAAACATGGCTAGTGGCTCTAGAATCAATCCACCACTCCTTAGGATTTTCCATTAAGTTGCATTCAGGCAACATAGTGCACAAATTATCTATATCATCATTTGTTTCAACCATAT
This sequence comes from Nicotiana tomentosiformis, assembly GCF_000390325.3. Classification (NCBI taxonomy): domain Eukaryota; kingdom Viridiplantae; phylum Streptophyta; class Magnoliopsida; order Solanales; family Solanaceae; genus Nicotiana; species Nicotiana tomentosiformis. The sequence continues at coordinate 66,854,072 of NC_090821.1, read as the reverse complement.
TTGCTTGATCCTTTTTCTTCTCTTTCTTTGGAGCACGACATTCTGCAGCTTTGTGTCCAACCTTTCCACAGTTGTGGTAGTTTCCCTTGAATTTCTTCGTGCTAGGATAGTTGTTTGGTCCAGAGGACTTCTTCCTCTTTTCAGATTAGTTGGAGCAGTCTCAACAATATTTGCTCCCATAATTGTTGAGTTCCCACGTGTTTTCTTTTCTACAGCTTTATTGTCCTCTTCGATCCTCAATCAAAGGATGAGATCTTCAAGTTTTATCTCCTTGTGCTTGTGTTTCAAGTAGTTCTTAAAGTCCCTCTGTAACGACCTGGCCGGTCATTTTGAGAGTAATAACCCCTATCCCCTATTTAATGTTTCCCCCGTACTTTTTTCTGCTTATGTGACTTGTCGGGAGGTTTTGTTTTTGGTTATGGAGTGTTTTGGGACACTTAGTCCCTAAAACGGGAGCTTAAGTCTTAGGATTTTGACCGTAGTTAGAACTATGTGAATACGACTCCGGAATGGAGTTTTGTCCGTTCTGTTAGCTCCGCTGGGTGATTTTGGACTTAGCAGCGTGTCCGAATTGTGTTTTGGAGGTCTGTAGCTTATTTAGGCTTGAAATGGCGAAAGTCAAATTTTTCGAGATTTGGACCGGTAGTGAGAATTTTGATATCGAGGTCGGTTTCCGATTCTGGAAGTTGGAGTAGGTCCATAATGTTTAATATGACTTGTGTGCAAAATTTGGGGTCAATCGGACGTGGTTTGGTTTGTTTCGGCATCGGTTGTCGGATTTGGAAGTTTCAAGTTCTTTAAGTTTGAATCAGAGGATGATTTATGATTTTAGCATTATTTGATGTGGTTTGAGGGATCGACTAAGTTCGTATGGTATTTTAGGATTGGTTAGTATGTTTGGTCGAGGTCCCGGGGGCCTTGGGTGTGTTTCGGGTACTTAACGGATTGAGTTTGGGACTTATGCAATTGCTGGAGCAGCTGCATCTGGTGTAATCGCACCTGCGCACTATGGGCCGCAGGGGCGGCACCGCAGAAGCGGCCATGGAGTCGCAAAAGCAGTTTTGATCCTGTCCAGCTGGGACCGCAGGTGCGTCCATAGATCCGCAAAAGTGGACGCGCAGAAGCGGAAGAGGAGCACAGATGCGGGAGCTCGCAGAAGCGGCCTTGGTTCACAAATGCGGACTCAGCCGCCCTTAAGTGATTTTTGCACCTGCGATGGGATTTTTGTATGTGCGGTTGAAGGTTTGTAGAAGCGAGATTTCTGGGCAGAAAAGAGAAAAAATCGAGGGTTTGATTCATTTCTCCATTTTTGGACTTGGGAGCTCGGAAATTGGCGATTCTTTGAGGGATTTTTAGAGAGAGCTTTGGGGTAACGATTCCTAACTCGTTTTTGGTTGTATTTCATTAATCTATAGTTGTTTTCTCCATTTACTTTCGGATTTGGATTGAAAAGTGTGGAAAATGGGGGAAAAGTTCCCTAACCGATTTTCTGAGTTTTGATTGGGATTTAGACATCGGATTTGGTTAATTTTGGTATGAGTGAACTCGTGAGAGAATGGGTGTTCATATTTTGTGGCTTTTACCCGATTCTGAGACGTGGGCCAGGGTCGACTTTTTGGGGTGAATTTCGGAATCTTTGTTAAACTATTGATTTCATTAATTAGATGAGTCTATTATGGTTATATTTATGATATGTAATTACTTTTGGCTAGATTTGGACCATTTGGAACTGGATATCCATGGGAAAGACATTCTTACTGATTGATTGAGCTTGGTTCGAGGTAAATGGCTTACCTAACTTTGTGTGGGGGAACTCCCGTAGGATTTGTACTATTTTTGATATATGCGTGCCGTGTACGTGAGGTGACGAGTACGTGCACGGGCTAATTGTGTAAAAACTCAATTTTCTACAAAGTAATAACCTGATTTCTTTCTTATTTGAGTTTTATCAACATGTGTAGTATCCTGCTAGATTAGAATAGCATGTCTACTTGCCTTAACTATTTACTTGAAGTGCAGCATGTTTTAGTGAATTTACCTGTTTTTCCTTAACTGGTACTTAGGTTGAACTGTAGAATTTCGTGTCGTGACTATTGAATTCTATTGTTTAGTTACATATTTACTTTGGGACTACAGAACGGTATTCCGGGAGATCCCCCTGTACTGCATATTTACTTTGGGACTACGAAACGGTATTCCGGGAGATCCCCTTGTACTGCATATTTACTTTGGGACTACAGAACGGTATTTCGGGAGATCCCCCTATCTTGCATATTTTCTTTGGGACTACGGAACGGTATTCTGGGAGATCCCCCTGCATATTTACATTTGGAACTACGAGACGGTATCTCGGGAGATCCCCTGTTGTTATCTTTATCTACTGAGCTGTTGTCTTCTATGATTTCATTCTTGTTTAATTTCACTCTTTATTTTACTAAGGTATTTCATTTTATCTTGTGTTATTATATATATTTACAGTAGGTCCCTGACCTGACCTCGTCACTACTTGACCGAGGTTAGGCTTGGCACTTACTGGGTACCGATTGTGGTGTACTCATGCTACTCTTCTACACATATTTTTCGTGTGCAGATCCAGGTACTCCTTATCATCCGCACTATCAGTCCCCTTCTATTCTTACCCATGTCCATTATCTTCTATATTTTCTTTTGATAGACTCTGATGTATAGAGACACTAGATTTGCTTTCTGTAGTTTGTGATTCACGATGTTCCGGGTTTTGGGAGTGCTGTATAGTATGTTGAGGAGTTGGTTATTGTACATGCCAAGTGGCATGGAACTCAGTTATAGTGTTATTGCTACAATTAGTTGTTAAATTTATGTTTTCATTTTATTTATTCCACAAAATATTAGGCTTACCTAGTCATAGAGACTAGGTGCCGTCACGACATCATACGGAGGAGAAATTGGGTCGTTACAAGTTGGTATCATAGCTCTAGGTTCGTAGGTATCGTGAGTCACAAGCCAGTTTATTAGAGTCTCGTGGATCGGTACGGAGACATCTGTAATTATCTTTTGGAGGCTACGAAACTGTTAGGAAACTTTCACTACTTTGATTCCTTGTCGTGTGAAAATTGTTGACTTAAAAAAAAAAATTCTAAACTTCTGTATTCTATTCTCTCACAGATGGTGAGGACACGTACAAGCGGATATGATGACCTGGCATACGTACTCCTGCTAAAGCCGCGAGAGGTCGGGGCCGGGGCCGGGGTAGAGGCCAAGGACGTTCACGTGGTGTAGCCAGAGCACCCGCACGAACTGCTACAAAAGAGCCCCCAGTAGCTCCAGCTGGAGGGCAGGAACCTGAGGTACCTGTTTCTGCACCAGCCCTCTAGGAGACTCTAGCCCAGTTTCTGAGCATGTTCAGCACCTTAGCTCAGGATGGATTGATTCCACTTGCTCCTGCCACATCTCAGGACATGGGAGGAGCACAGAGTCCCGTCGCCAGTACTCCATAGTAGCGGGTTCAGGTCGACCAGGTTCCAGAGATTGTACCAATGCAGCCGGTAGCTCCAGCACAGCCCCAGGTTAGGGCAGCAACTTTTGAGGTGGAGCAGCTCAAACTTGAGAGGTACAAGAAGTACCACCCACCTACCTTCAGCGGATTTGCTACAGATGATACTCGGGGTTTTCTAGAGGAGTGTCATCGTATTCTCCGTACTATGGGTGTAGCGGAGACGAGCGGGGTTTCTTTTTCTACATTACAGCTTAGAGGAGCAGCCTATCAATGGTGGCATGCTTATGAGCTGAGTTGTCCGGATGAGGCAGTTTCACTTACATGGACTCAGTTCTCGGACATGTTTTTGAGAGAATATGTCTCTCAGAGCCTCAAGGACTCATGACGCGCGAAGTTTGAGCAGCTGCGCTAGGGTGCTATGACTGTGCCAAAGTATGCAGTCCATTTTAGTGATTTGTCCTGACATGCACCGGCCTTAGTTGCCACAGTCCGAGAGAGGGTTCGATGGTTTATTGAGGGACTCCACCCCAACATCCGGATTAGTATGTCCAGGGAGTTGGAGATGGATATTTCTTATTAGCAGGTTGTGAGTATCGCCAGGAGATTAGAGGGCATTCTTGCCCGGGATAAAGAGGAGAGGGAGGCCAAGAGGTATCGAGAAACTGGTTATTATTCTGGAGCTCGTGTCCCAGCAGCTCACCATGGTAGGGGTTACGTGAGTCGCCCCGTTCATTCAGCTCTTCCAGCCGCCAGTGGTGTTCCAGCTCCTTCTAGGCCCCAGGAGCCTTATTATGCACCGCTAGTATTTAGTGTGCCTCCTGCATGGAGTGTTCTTAGTGGCCAATTCAGCAGACCTGGCCCAAGCCAGTCACAGCAGCCACGCCCTCCCAGAGCTTGTTTTGAGTGTGGCGACACTTGCCATATAGTGAGGGATTACCCCAGATTTAGGAGGGGTGCACCTCCACAGACTTCTCAGCCACAGCGTGCTCCACCGGTCCTCAGGCTATGATTACAGCACCAGCTGCCACCCCACCTGCTCAGCCAGCCCGAGGTGGAGGTCAGGGAGGTAGAGGTTTCCCTAGAGGGGAGGTCAGGCCAGATATTATGCCCTTCCTACTCATACAGAGGCAGTTGCTTCTGATTCTGTCATTATAGGTATTGTCCCGGTCTGTCATAGAGATGCGTCAGTATTATTTGACCCAGGCTCTACATATTCTTATGTGTCCTCTTATTTTACCCCGTATTTGGACGTATCTCGGGATTCTTTGAGTTCCCATGTTTATGTGTCTACTCCTGTGGGAGATTCTCTTTTTGTGGACCGCGTATATCAGTCGTGTTTGATTTCTCTCAGTGGTTTTGAGACCAGAGCCGATTTATTATTACTTAGCATGGTGGACTTTGATATTATTTTAGGCATGGACTGATTGTTGCCCCATTATGCTATTTTGGATTGTGACGCTACGACCGTGACGCTGGCTCTGCCAGGTTTACCACGATTAGAGTGGAGAGGTACCTTAGAGTATACTCCCAGTAGAGTTATTTCATTTCTTAAAGCTCAACGAATGGTTGAGAATGGGTGTGACGCGTATCTAGCTTATGTGAGAGATGTCAGTATTGATACCCCTACATTTGAGTCAGTTCTAGTAGTGAGGGACTTTCCAGATGTGTTCCCAGCTAACCTTTCGGGCATGCCGCCCGACAGAGATATTGATTTTGGCATTGATTTGTTGCCAGGCACTCAGCCCATCTCTATTCCTCTGTACCGTATGGCTCCTCCTGAGTTGAAGGAGTTGAAGGAGCAGTTGCAGGAGTTGCTTGATAAGGGCTTCATCCAGGAGCCATACGGTACAGAGGAATAGAGATGGGCTGAGTGCCTGGCATGAAGGAGTTGAAGGAGCAGTTGCAGGAGTTGCTTGATAAGGGCTTCATCCGACCCAGTGTGTCACCTTGGGGTGCTCCTATCTTATTTATGAAGAAGAAGGATGGTTCTATGCAGATGTGTATTGATTACCGCTAGTTAAACAAAGTCACAGTGAAGAACAGGTATCCATTGCCTCCTATTGATAACTTATTTGATCAGTTACAGGGTGCTACAGTGTTTTTCAAGATTGACTTGTGTTCAGGTTATCATTAGTTGAAGATTCGGGAGCCAGATATCCCGAAGACTGCTTTCAGGACCAGATATGGTCACTATGAGTTTCTTGTTATGTCTTTTGGGCTGACCAATGCCCCAGCAGCTTTTATGCACTTGATGCACAGTGTGTTTTGGCCTTATCTTGACTCATTTGTCATTGTGTTTATTGACGACATTCTGATGTACTCTCAGACTCGGGAGGATCATGAGCAGCACCTGAGGATTGCGCTTCAGACCTTGAGAGAAAAGAAGTTATATGCAAAATTTTCAAAGTGTGAGTTTTGGCTAGACTCATTGGCATTCTTGGGTCATATAGTATCGAGTGAGGGGATCCAGGTGGATCCGAAGAAGATTGAAGCAGTACAGAGTTGGCCCAGACCGTCCTCAGCTATAGAGATCCTGAGTTTTCTTGGTTTGGTAGGGTATTACCGTCGATTTGTTGAGGGTTTCATGTCTATTGCAGCTGCTATGACCAGGCTGACCCAGAAGGATGATCCATTCAGATGGACAGAGGAATGTGATAAGAGCTTTCAGAAGCTCAAGACAGTTTTGACTACAACCCCAATATTGGTATTGCCTACAGGTTCGGGGTCTTATACTGTATATTGTGATGCATCGCGGATTGGTCTCAGCGCGTTGTTGATGCAGGACGGTAGGGTGATTGCCTAGCATCCAGACAGCTGAAGGTGCATGAAAAGAACTATCCTATCCACGACCTTGAGTTAGCAGCTATTGTTCATGCCTTGAAGATTTGGCGGCGTTATTTGTACTGTGCTCCTTGTGAGATTTACACCTATCATCGGAGTTTGCAGCATTTATTCAAGCAGAAGGATCTTAATTTGCGTCAGAGGAGGTGGTTGGAGCTGCTTAAGGACTATGATATCACTATTTTGTACCATCCGGGGAAGGCTAATATGGTGGCCGATGCTTTGAGTCGCCGGACAGAGAGTTTGGAGAGTTTAGCATATCTACTAGCAGCAGAGAGGCCATTGGCGTTGGATGTTCAGGCCTTAGCCAACCAGTTTGTGAGATTGGATATTTCTGAGCCGAGTCAAGTATTTGCTTGTGTGGTCTCCCGGTCTTCTCTTTATGATCGTATCAGGGAGCGTTGGTATGATGACCCCCATCTTCTTGTCCTTAAGGACACGATCCAGCACGGTGATGCTAAGGAGGTCACTATTGGAGATGATGGTGCATTGAGGATGCAGGGCAGGCTATGTGTGCCTAATGAAGATGGTTTGCGTGAGTTGATTCTCCAGGAGGCTCATAGTTCGCAGTACTCTGTTCATCCGGGTGCTGCAAAGATGTATCAGGACTTGAGGCAGCATTACTGGTGGAGGAGGATGAATAAGGACATAGTAGAGTATGTGGCCCGATGTCTAAATTGCCAGCAGGTGAAGTATGAGCATCAACGGCCAGGTGGGTTGCTTCAGAGGTTGGAGATTACGGAGTGGAGATGGGAACGGATCACTATGGATTTCATTGTTGGACTCCCACAGACTCAGCGGAGGTTTGATGCAGTTTGGGTGATTGTGGATAGGCTGACCAAGTCGACTCATTTCATTCCTGTGATAACTACCTATTATTCCGAGTAGCTAGCCCGAATCTACATCCGTGAGATCGTCAGGCTTCATGGTGTACCGGTATCTATTATCTTTGACCGGGGTACGCAGTTTATATCATGATTCTGGAGAGCCGTACAGCAGGAGTTGGGTACTAGACTGGATCTGAGCACAACATTTCACCCTCAGACGGATAGACAGTCCGAGCGCACTATTCAGATATTGAAGGATATGCTCCGCGCTTGTGTGATAGATTTTGGGGGGTGCTTAGGACCAGTTTTTTCCACTTGCGGAGTTTGCTTACAACAACAGTTATCAGTCCAGCATTCAGATGGCACCGTATGAGGCTCTGTATGGTAGGCGGTGTCAGTCCCCAGTAGGTTGGTTCAAGCCGGGTGAGGCCAGATTATTGGGTACAGACTTGGTTCAGGATGCCTTGGAAAAGGTTAAGGTGATTCAGGATAGACTTCGCACAGCCCAGTCCAGACAAAAGAGTTACGCGGACTGAAAGGTTTGCGATGTTGCATTCATGGTTGGAGAGCGGGTCTTGCTCCGAGTTTCGCCTATGAAGGGTGTTATGAGGTTCAGAAAGAAGGGCAAGCTGAGCCCAAGGTTCATTGGTCCTTTCGAGGTGTTGTGGCTTGTTGGGGAGGTTACTTATGAGCTTGCCTTACCTCCCAGCCTAGCAGGAGTTCATCCGGTATTTCATGTTTCGATGCTCCGGAAGTATGACGGTGACCCAGCTCATGTATTGGATTTCAGCTCAGTCCAGTTGGACAAGGATCTATTTTATATTGAGGAGCCAGTGGCTATTTTAGACAGGTAGGTTAGAAAGCTAAGGTCAAAGAACATTGCTTCTATGAAGGTTCAATGGAGGGGACAGCCGGTCGAGGAGGCGACTTGGGAGACCGAGCAGGATATGCGCAGCCGTTATCCTCATCTTTTCACCACTTCAGGTATGTCTCTATGCTCGTTCGAGAACGAACGATTGTTTTAAGAGGGGGAGGATGTAACGACCCGGCCGATCATTTTAAGAGTAATAGCCCCGATCCCCTATTTACTATTTCCTCCGTACCTTTCTCTGCTTATGTGACTTACCGGGAGGTTTTGTTTTTGGTTTCGGAGTGTTTTGGGACACTTAGTCCCTAAAACGGGAGTTTAAGTCTTAGGATTTTGACCGTAGTTCGAACTGTGTGAAGACGACTCCGGAATGGAGTTTTGTCAGTTCTGTTAGCTCCGTTGGGTGATTTTGGACTTAGGAGCGTGTCCAGATTGTATTTTGGAAGTCCGTAGCTTATTTAGGCTTGAAATGGCAAAAGTCAAATTTTTAAAGATTTGGACCAGTAGTGGGAATTTAGATATCGGGGTTGGTTTCCGATTCCGGAAGTTGGAGTAGGTCCGTAATGTTGAATATGACTTGCGTGCAAAATTTGGGGCCAATCGGGCGTGGTTTGGTTGGTTTCGGCATCGGTTGTCGGATTTGGAAGTTTCAAGTTCTTTAAGTTTGAATCGGAGGATGATTTGTGATTTTAGCATTGTTTGATGTGGTTTGAGGGCTCGATTAAGTTCATATGGTGTTTTAGGATTGGTTGGTATGTTTGGTCGAGGTCCCGGGGGCCTCGGGTGAGTTTTGGGTGCTTAACGGATTGAGTTTAGCACTGATGTAATTGCTAGAGCTGCTGCATCTGGTGTAATTGTACCTGCACACTTTGGGCCACAGGTGCGGCGCCGCAGAAGCGGCCATGGAGCCGCAGAAGAAGTTTTGACCCTATCCAGCTGGGACCGCAGGTGCGGCCATAGATGCGCTGAAACGGACGCGCAGAAGCGGAAGAGGAGCGTAGATGCAGGCTCGCAGAAGCGGCCTTGGTTCGCAGATGCGGACTCAGCCGCCCTTAAGTGATTTTCGCACCTGCGATGGGATTTCTGTAGGTGCGGTACCGCAGGTGCGGTTGAAGGCTCGCAGAAGCGAGATTTCTGGGCAGAAAAGAGGAAAAATAGAGGGTTTGATTCATTTCTCCATTTTTGGACTTGGGAGCTCAAAAATTGGCGATTCTTTGAGGAATTTTCAGAGAGAGCTTTGGGGTAACGATTCCTAACTCGTTTTTGGTTGTATTTCATTAATCTATAGTTGTTTTCTCCATTTACTTTTGGATTTGGATTGAAAAGTTGGGAAAATGTGGGAAAAGTTCCCTAACCATACTTCTGAGTTTTGATTGGGATTTAGACATCGGATTTGGTTAATTTTGGTACAAGTGAACTTGTGAGTGAATGAGTGTTCGTATTTTGTGACTTTTATTCGATTCTGAGACGTGGGCCCGAGTCGACCTTTTGGGGCGAATTTCGAAATCTTTGTTAAAATATTAATTTCATTAATTAGATGAGTCTATTATGGTTGTATTTATGATATGTAATTACTTTTGGCTAGATTTGCGCCATTCGGAACCGGATATTCGTGGAAAAGGCATTCTTACCGATTGATTGAACTTGGTTCGAGGTAAGTGGCTTGCCTAAATTTGTGTGGGGGAACTTCCCATAGGATTTGTACTGTTTTTGATATATGTGCGCCGTGTACGTGAGGTGACGAGTACGTACACGGGCTAATTGTGTAAAAACCCAATTTTCTACTAAGTAATAACCTGATTTCTTTCCTATTTGAGTTTCATCGGCACGTGTAGTATCCTTCTAGATTAAAATAGCATGTCTACTTGCCTTAACAGTTTACTTGAACTACGTGCAGCATGTTTTAGTGAATTTACCTGTTTTTCCTTAACTGGTACTTAGGTTGGACTGTAGAATTTCGTGCCGTGACTATTGAATTCGATTGTTTAGCTGGATATTTACTTTGGGACTACGGAACGGTATTCTGGGAGATCCCCCTGTACTGCATATTTACTTTGGGACTATGGAACAGTATTCCGAGGATTTTCGGGAGATCCCCTGTACTGCATATTTACTTTGGGACTACGAAACGGTATTCCGGGAGATTCCCTGTACTGCATATTTACTTTGGGACTATGTAACGGTATTCTGGGAGATCCCCTTATCTTGCATATTTACTTTGGGACTAGGGAACGGTATTCCGGGAGATCCCCCTGCACATTTACGTTTAGAACTACGAGACGATATCTCGGGAGATCCCCCGTTCTTATCTCTGTCTACTGAGTTGTTGTCTTCTACAATTTCATTCTTGTCAAATTTTAGTCTTTATTTTACTTTGGTATTTCATTTTATCTTGTGTTATTATATATATGTTAAATTTAAGTCGTTTATTTTACTGCGGTATTTCATTCTATCTTGTGTTATTATATATATACCAGTAGGGCCCTGACCTGACCTCATCACTACTCGACCGAGGTTAGGCTTGGCACTTACTGGGTACCGATTGTGGTGTACTCATGCTTCTCTTTTGCACATGTTTTTCATGTGCAGATTCAGGTACTCCTTATGACCCGCACTATCAGTGAGCCGGGACAGCTTTGGAGACTTCAAGGTATATCTGCCGCGTCCGCAGACCTCGGAGTCCCCTTTTACGCTTCCCCATGTCCATTATCTTCTGTATTTTCTTTTGATAGACTCTGATGTATAGAGACACTAGATTTTTCTTCTGTAGTATGTGATTCACGATGTTTCGGGTTTTGGGAGTATTGTGTAGTATATTGAGGAGTTGGTTATTGTACATGCCAAGTGGCATGGTACTCAGTTATAGTGTTATTGCTACAGTTAGTTGTTAAATTTATGTTTTTATTTCATTTATTTCGCAAAATATTAGTCTTACCTAGTCATAGAGACTAGGTGCCGTCACGATGTCATATAGAGGGAAAATTGGGTCGTGACACCCTCCATAAAGGAGGCAACTTCTCAATCATTGCGGCAACTTGAAATGCCTTATTGATGACCAAACCTTCAATAAAAAATTCGTTATTAGTAACTAAATTAATACTTTGAACAGAAGCATTAATTTAGATTATACCTTCAGCAAGGAGATCATGGATTATAACTTGTAGCTCTCGAACTTGGGTATAACAGGCTTGTTGTCTACCATCTTGTAGTCCAAATATTTGGTTGCAACAAACTTCTTCAAACCGACATCCTTGGTTTTATATTTCTTTTTCATTGTATCCCATAGTCCTTTAGAAGTTTGTACATTACTATAGATGTTGTAAAGATTATCCTCCAGTCCACTAAGAATGTAATTGTTGTACAAGAAATCTAAGTGCTTCCATGCCTCAGTCACAATAAAACATTCATTATCATGAGTTCATTCCGGCAGAATCGGAACGTCCTCCTTGATAAACTTCTGTAGACTCAAAGTAGTCAAATAAAAGAACATCTTCTATTGCCAATGTTTGAAATCAATCCCGAAAATTTTTTCGGGCTTTCCCGCTGGAGCCGGTGATGGCACAGAACGACTGGAAGTAGCAACATGGCTCAAAGAGCCAACCACGGGGTTCCTATTTTTGTCATTTTTGTTAATCACAAAACAGAAACAAAATTAATTAACGGTGAAGTATTTAAAATCTTCAAACTGAATAACTTTAACGGAAACATATTAAATACCAAGGTGAAAATTTTATTTCTTCAAACCGAATATAAAATGAGTAGAAAATTATAAATATTTTAATCTCGTAATGTCAGCCAAGGAGTAGAAAATTCGAAAATTTTAGTCTCCAAACTAAGAGTAGAAATCAGTAGGATTTTGCCTCCCACAAACAGAATATAAGATGAATACAGAAAACTAAAAAAAATTAAGTTCCTTAAGCTTGTTATCCTTCTGTATTCGAAAAATATATTCGAAAATGAAAATGATATAAAACCAGAAATGTAGAAGAACATAATTATTCTGAGCCCACTGAATTCACAGTGTTTCCTTAAGGAACTTTATACCCTCCTAGTACCCGAGGTTTATGATTATTTCCTCCCAGGATAGAATGGATTACCCTCACTGGTGTAGCGGTACTTCAAACCCTAGGGACTACTATCACGACCCAAACCGATAGGCCGCGACGGGCACCCGGTACCTTACTCAATCGAGTACCAACATAACGTATCTTTTCGTATTATACTATCATAGATAACTGAGCTGGAGAGGCTGTCATGAGATAAGTAGAATACAATATGAAATACCAACTTATACTTAAGACATACGGGCCTATAAGGTCAAAATAACCACTCGTACACTGAACATAGGTCGACAAGGCCATAAAATCTTTTACGTACACGACATATATCTACAAGCTTCTAAGAATACTTAATTGTCATAAAGGTCGGGACAGAGCTCCGGCATACCAAACAATACACATCTAAATCATACTGACCAAACAAGCAACTCCTTAGTAAATGGAGCGCACCAACACCTTCTGCTGAGCTAATAGCCTACTTGAAGGACTTTCGACCTGTCTATCGGGACCTGCGGGCATGAAACGCAGTGTCCCCAGACAAAAGGGACGTCAGTACAAATAATGCACCGAGTATGTAAGGAATGAAAATCAGTAAACAATAGACATGAGAGAAACATGGAGTAAAAGACTCAACATGTATATCTGAATAGCTCTGTGAATCATTTAATATTATAATGTCATGCATATGCATATAAATGTCATACCATGCATGGGTATATACGTTCATATCATCATCAAGCCTCTAAGGGCATCCCATCATATCATTTCGGCCACTGTGGGCAAATCATCAACGTATACCAGCTGATCAGGTGGTAGTGCGTATATAACGCCGTAATATTTTTCATATCCCATATACATATGTATACATACATACACACACACACACACACACACACACACACATACACACACACACACACACACACACACATATATATATATATATATATATATATATATATATATATATATATATATATATATATACACGCATATATAACGCTACCTGGTCATGGGTCAATGTGCATGTATAAATGCATGATGCATAAGAATTACGTTAATAAGATTTCTCGGAATGTCATAAAATTAATATGCCTTTCGGATAAACTTTATCAAATACATATTTTTCTGAGACCCATAAACAGAAGATATAATAATAATTCACATGGGGAATCAAGAATATAGACACCCCTAGTACTTCTATTAATAGAATCAGTTATGGAAATTGTGCATTTGCTCGTTTTGTCTGTATCGTATTGATTATGCCAAAAAGAAAGAAGGGATAGCCTTAACATACCCGAACCGAATTTCTTGAGAAAAATTACATCGTATTCCCTTATAATTGCAAAATCTCACAATAGTAACATAAATCCAATGCCTACCAAGTGCTCCATAATGTGTTATTTGGTATTGGGGTAGGAAAATGTTATGATTTCCTTCAATATGTTCTGACATGAGTTTCTAATAGAAAAAACAGTATACTTGAATCTCTTGAAAATATAAGAGACCAAATGAAGCAAAATGGTCACAATTCTTTAAGTGTGTTTGATTGGATGTGGGCCCACTTCAAGTGGTGACTAAGCCACTTTAATATTCCACAATATGACATATATATGCAAGACTTTTAAGAGTCATTTTAATTATAAGGGGGCTGCCATGTTTTTGGGCCTCTTAGGCCTTAACCCAAGGTCTTAATTACCCACTAATGTCTTATTTAACTAATTAATCTTCATTAACTAATAATCAACCAATTACTCATATAATTAAGAATTATCTCAAATTAATTAAAATACTACTCAATTTTAACATACTTTGTACACCTTACTATTATGGTCATGTGGTACCTTATATGGTACTAGTCCATAAATAACGGGTATTTTAGCTCAGGTCGTATTTTATCCAAAATGTCAAACTTCGACGAAACTTTAACGTACGAAAATGTGGGATGTAATATCTCAATTCCAAGCTTTCATCAATTTACTTATGGCGTACTTTCACGTACGAAAACATGAGGTGTGACATCATTCCCCCCTTTGGAACATTCGTCCTCGAATGTTGAGTGATGCACTTATCATTTTCATAACTTATGTCTTCTGAATATTGTAATACTCTCCTTGCCATCTCGGCAACTATTCTGTGAATAATTCTAAAGGGGAGGGCATTCCCCCCTTTAGGCCTCTTTCCCACACCACGACTTGTGGTCGGAATCCTTCCTATCTCGTAACTGTTGCTACCTTCCATCATGTAGCATGTACGACTTTGACCTTGTAAATGCGCTTATGCGAGTCTTCTCTCCTTTTTCCTCCAGCTTTTAGCCAATCTCTAGGCCTCACTTTGTAAGCATATACAAAGCTTGATAAGATGTCTCTCTGGGCATCTATAGGTATACTGATGTTCTTTGCTTGATACTTTGTTGAACTTACGAATATTGTTATATCTTATTTCATAGACCCGGTTATCCATTCGTATGACTTTACTGCATCTAGATAGGTCATGCTATACCATAACTCTTACTTCGATTTATCGTTACTGAGGTCTGCTACCGAACTATGGGTTACTTTCGTTGCTTATCCCATATGTATAAATTTAAGTCCTTTAATGCTTTCTCATTACTGTTCATCTTAAGAATGACGGCCTAATCTCATCTCATACTTTGTGACTTTTTTCCATCCATTGTTGATTCACCTCAATATTGATCTATAGTATACCACTGATAACTTGAAACTTCTTACGTAATACCTTGCCACTAGGGCTTACGATGCATCGAGGAATATTTGAAGTGATTTTTCCGATCCACTTAGCGGCGATATTGTACTTCAATAACTGTATTTTATAGCATCCCAATGTGATTCACCCACGTGGGTATTTTAATCCTATAAAATTCATGAAATCATTACTCAATCGAAGGCCCAAACGTCATCCTTTATCTATCACAATTACACCCTTATTCTACTACGAGGCAGCATTCCATCTCTTCTAAATGCTATTAGTCTTAGATTCCTTGAGTTCATTCAGGCTACACTGAACTTTCTATAACTTAGAAAAACCATTAGCTCTCTTGTTTATATGGTCTTAATCCCTAGGACTTTTATCCATTCTCATCACCTTCTCACTCGCCCTTTCTCATCCTTACTCCTGTCATAAAACCTTGTCGCTTTACTATACTTTAGCTTACGACCTATACGTATCTATTTATACTATTCGCAACCTTCCTTCAACTTGATTGCACCATAGATTTCCTTATGTCATTCTGGAACATCAAGCGAGACATCATATCATCTCCAACATAACGTATATTTTTATATCATACTATTATAGATAACTGAGCCGGAGAGGCTACCGTGAAATAAGTAGAATATAACATGAAATACCAACTTATACTTAAGACATACGGGCCTATAAGGTCAAATAACCACTCGTACACTGAGCATAGGCCGACAAGGCCATACAGTCATTTACGTACATGACATCTGTCTACAAGACTCTAAGGATACGTAATTGTCATAAAGGTCGGGACAGAGCCTCGCCATACCAAACAATACACGTCTAAATCATACTGACCAAACAAGCAACTCCGGAGCAAATGGAGTGCACCAATACCTTCCGCTGAGTTGATAGCCTACTTGGAGGACTCTCGACCTGTCTATCGGGACCTGCGGGCATGACCCAGGCAAAAGGGATGTCAGTACAAATAATATACCGAGTATGTAAGGAATGAAAATCAGTAAACAATAGACATGAGAGAAACATAGAGTAAAAGACTCAACATGTATATCTAAATAGCTTTGTGAATCATTTAATATTATAATGTCATGCATATGCGTGTAAATGTCATACCATGCATGGGTATATGCGTTCATATCATCATCAAGCCTCTGAGGGAATCCCAACATATCATTTCGGCCACTGTGGGCAAATCATCAACGTATACCAGCTGATCAGGTGGTGGTGCGTATATAACGCCGTAACATTTCCCATATCCCATTTACACACACACACACACACACACACACACACACACACACACACATATATATATATATATATATATATATATATATATATATATATATATATATATATATATACGCGTATATAACGCCATCTGGTCATGGGTCAATATGAATGTATAAATGCATGAAATGCATAAGAATTACGTTAATAAGATTTCTCGGAATGTCATAAAATTAATATGCTTTTGGGATAAACTTTATCAAATACGTATTTTTATGAGACCCATGAATAGAAGATATAGTAACAATTCACATGGGGAATCAAGAATATAGACACCCCTAGTACTTCTATGAATAGAGTCAGTTATGGAAATTGTGCATTTGCTCGTTTCGTTTGTATGGTATTGATCATGCCAAAAAGAGAGAAGAGATAGCCTTAACATACCTGAACCGATTTTCTTAAGAAAGATTGCACCGTATTCCCTTATAATTGCAAAATCTCACAATAGTAACATAAATCCAATGCCTACCAAGTGCTCCATAATGTGTTATTTGGTATTGGGGTAGGAAAATGTTATGATTTCCTTCAATATGTTCTGACGTGAGTTTTTAATAGAAAGAACAATATACTTGAATCACTTGAAAATCTAAGAGACCAAATGAAGCAAAATGGTCACAATTCTTTATGTGTGTTTGAATGGGTGTGGGCCTACTTCAAGTGGTGACTAAGCCACTTTAATCTTCCACAATATGACATCTATATGCAAGACTTTTAAGAGTCATTTTAATTTTGGGGGGGGGGAGGGGGGGAAGGACTGCCATGTTTTTGGGCTTCTTAGGCCTTAACCCAAGGTCTTAATTACCCACTAATGTCTTATTTAATTAATTAATTTCTCATTAACCAATAATCAACCAATTACTCATATAAATCAAGAATTATCTCAAATTACTTAAAATACTACTTAATTTTAACACACTTTGTACACCTTACTATTATGGTCATGTGGTACCTTGTATGGTACTAGTCTATAAATAGCGGGTATTTTAGCTCGGGTCGTATTTTATCCAAAATGTCAATCTTCGACGAAACTTTAACGTACGAAAATGCAGGATGTAATATCTCATTTTCGAGCTTTCATCAATTTACTTATGGCGTATTTTCACGTACGAAAATATGGGGTGTAACAACTACGAACTCAAAGAACAATATTAAATCATACTTACTGCTTTCTTTTCTGTTAAATAATGCAGAAGTAAGAAGGAGAAATCAGAATTGTCGTAACGAAAATCTAAGGGAGAGTTCATGTATTTATAGCCAAAATGTTGGGTAATATTGAAGAGATACAACTCTTCATGTAAGGTTGCAACTCAAGATAGCGGTTTTATAAAATGACCATTTATGCAAACCACCAAATCAAATTATAACCGAAAAATTAAAATGGAAGAAAATTGGATTACCATTATAGAAACAGTCTAATTTGGATTAATTAACATTGCGTTAATATTAACAAATAAATTTGGTCCAAAAAATTAATCAATCAATCAGATCATTTGACCGAAGCCGAAGCCGAGCCGAGCGAGCGAGCGATAATGATGACGCGAGGCTTGCCTTTTTCTCAGCTCTTTAAGAGCTAGAAGAAGTGCAATTGTAAATATACCCATCAAAACTCTTTTTCTACTCCAATATGGGACAATGTCCCTTTGTTAAAGAGAAAAATTCAAAAAAAAATATTTTTTCTCCATTTCTCATTCACTCTATTTTAAGCTTTAAGAAGCTTAAACCCAACAGTTTTCAATAAAGTAAATCGTTCATCATTTGAATATTTATATAAAGAGTTATGAGAATTTTACTAAAAGATGTCCAGCAGGGAAAAACTTAAATCACGAGGTACAACTTGTGAAGCGTGAGGTACAACTCGCAGCAGCAGCCAACTTGCATAAAACCAGTGATGGGCAGCCTCATATTTTGGGGATATTTTGAGTTGGGGTTTTGGGATAAGTTGAAGATTGAGCTTGATACTTTGTCTACTAATCAAGGTAAGTTTTTGGAGTACTTTTGAGTTAATTACTATTCCTAAATACTAGTATTAACATAATTCAATCTTGGAAGTTCTTAAAAATCTTCAAATTGGTCAAAAACATCCCAAAGTTGATTTTCAAGATTTTGTCTTCCTAAGGTAATTCCAATCACTCTAACACATTAATCATGATTGTTTATTAAAGATTACGATATTTATTACGAGTTGTAATGGTAAGAAGATTAGATTATGAAACCCTAATCCATGGTATGAATAGTTCTCTTGAAGAAATAAGGATAAGATGAATAGTGTCCTTGAAAATAGAATTAATGAATGCAATGAACCTATTGAATCATTTGTCTGCTAAATTGAAAGTGACAACTAGGATTAGAGCCTACGAAAGAAAGCAAAACATAAGGAAAAGAACAGACAACAGATGTACTTACTCGAAGAGTAAGACCAGCAATGTTATTCGACAGAGTGTTGTCGTCTATCGTCTCCAGGGTCGTACCCTCAATTTCAGACTGAGGGAGGTTACTATTTCCTTGGTGTTCACAAGAAGATTACGATCCATTGGGATCGCAATAGTCCTGGAGCCTCCTCCCAACCTCACTTCGAGTTGAGTAAGCCTCTCATCGATCATTCTCAACTCATCCACATCCATGTCGGAGTCAGATCCGACGTCCCCTCAGCAACGACCTTCCCTCTGTCATCATCCGCAAAAGAGAAGTCCACCATGAACTTAGAAGACGAGGCCTCTTCTTGCCTCAGAAGTGCAAAACCGTCATTATGCACCCCGCCCTCGGCCGTGTCCCCCACAGGACGCGTGTTCGTCTCCTCTAAGTGCGGGGCCTCGGGACCTGCCTCGGTTCTTTCTTTGATGTGCACTATGGCCGTATCTCGAAGAAAAAAGCCACAATCTGCCAAAGCTACGGCTACCGGCCTCTCTCCCCCTGCATCCATGGATCTCCTCTTGCGAGGAATTTACTACCGGTATCAGGAGAGACGTCATCCTCATCGACTAGTGAAAAGAGTTGAGGAGCAGAATCAGCAGATGGAACATAAACATGCTCTCGAGCTGCGATGGCTACAGATGAGACAGGTACGAAAGACGTAAGAGTCATGACAAGGGTAGAATCTAAAGCCGCAACAGCCTTCCTTCAGAAAGAGGGTATCGGTGCCCGACTCCTCCGAGAAGATCCCCTGCCTGAGAAGAAGATATAAAGTTAGCAAAACAAATCCTCACACAATGGGAAGTGGAACGGCCACGCTCAAAGAAAAGAAATTACCTGTCAAAGAAAGAGGAGGTTTGAATCTCTTGAAAAAACTCGGACAATCGCGGATTCCTACGATATGGGGGAGGAGACGCTCGACCCAGCCGGAGATGTTAGAGACAAAAGGAGGAGGCTGGCTACTGGCTGCAAAAGCGGAAAGTGAGAAATTAGAATTCGGGACCGAACAAACAAAGAGAAGAAACAAGGTACTTACGAGCGCAGTTCCAAGACTCAGGAAAGCCGTTGACATTGGCCACAACGTCCTCGGTTCTGACAAAAAAAATATTAAACCAGAAGTGATGACTGACCTTGTCGTCCATTTTCACTAGCAAGCATTTGCCTCCTCGGTGGAGAAGGTTCATTATATCCCTTGGATAAGGTAGCCCCAGCAAATCACTCGAAAAACTTGAAGAATTTGAATTATGCGGCTCGTAGAGGGCCACGTCGCCCATTTGTAACAACAACCACGACCCGTATAGTCCGTTTGATAAGCTTGACCACCAATAACAAAATCCACATATCGAACTCGTCCGCGAGGTCGACCTCAGTAAGCAAAGGGACTGACTGTATGTGTCAAAATCTATCTCTGAAATACTTAAGTCATGATAGCATTAGCGAGGCGCTCACAGGCCGCCATGTGTCGAAGTGGTTCAAGGAACAATGAAGGTAGCGGTCGAGGAGTTATCAAAGAACGAGGTTGAGGTCGAACACCTTTCACAGAATTATAACGACTAGTTTCAAAATAGGACATTAAAAGAGAATATTCTAGTTGATATTCTCTGCACTTGTACTATTAGGGTTCTTAGGAACATATTCCCTATAAATAGAAAGAGACACAATGATAGAAAGGGGATATTCATTTTGTAAAGAACACATTGACTTTGTAGAGAGGATCTGGTCTTACGACATATATACTAAAATAATATTTTTACCAAGATTCTGGTCTAACATTTTCCACTGTATCCAAGAACAACACAAGTGTTCAAAGGCTCATCAATCATTTATCATTGTCAGAAAGAATAACCACTGATATCGCCCCTTTTCGGGTGACTCACATGTTTTATTTACCTAAATGCTATTTGTTGCTATTTATTACTGTTTAATGTCATATTCTATCTTTTTGGGTCATTGAATATCGTTATTATTGCTCATATTCATTATTATCTAGATTGAATATACTAGATATTATGTTTTGACACCGGTAGCTTTATCTTTTGGACATTATTTTTAACTAAAATTAACTCTTTACATAAATCTAATTGGTTAAGCCAAAATCTATATGTTTGATAAAACAACCACCAAGGCCATGCCTACAACTTGCATATAGTCTTTCCAAGTTCATAGTTAATTGTAGCTGGCACGCAGAGTTCGGAATAAAAGATGAAATGTTATTGAAGGAAATTAACTCCAGTGATGCATTGTGCACAGTGTTGAAACTCTACTTTGATCCTTGTTGCGTTACAGTTATGGTCAGTAAATTCAGAATCCCATGTAGATAAGAGAGTTAACCATAGTCAGTCCCTAAAACATAAAATGATAACATTCCTACAGAAGGTTTTAAACCAAAAAAAAAAAAAGCAACCATGAGAGATTTATGTGGCCTAATCATCAGCGTTTCGTACAACACCGACCATGTAGAAGGAGATCGAATGCCAGAAGAGGAGAGTCCGGAATCAAAATGTGATTCTTTTGAACTCAAAAAATTAAAATGTGTAAAAAAAAATAACTGGTGATAATTTTATATATAATGCCCTTTTAAAGGGCGCTATATCTTAACGGTTGTTTGCCCAGTTAAATATAGCGCCCTTTTGAAAGACGCTTTATATATAAAGCCCTTCCTTACCGCGCTATATATAATACGTGGGTCCGCCAATAATTCTTCTGCGCTTAACTGACAAAACAAAATTCAACTGGGTATAGCGCCCATATTTAAGGCGTTATACCTCAAATAATTGTACCCCCGGATTGATTTTTGCCTTATTTAAAGAGGTTAAGGATTTTGTAAAAATCCATTCATAAATATTCTCAAGTCTTCTGAAATATTTCTTCGTTAAGTTATTTTGCATTTTGTCATAATGTCTGAAGAGCGAAGAATTAGGGTTTCATTATATTGGGGGGAGGGGGGAGGGTTAGGTTGTGGTAGCGAATAACTCAATAAGTTATAGTTTATCTCCACAATGTCATGTTAAGTTGCCACTTACGACGGAGTACGATACATTGGTATCGTTGTTATGTAAAAAAAATGAGTGTGAGCAAACGTTCGGTGAATATTAAAGTAACCGGAAGATATCCGTATTCTGTCACTCCGCAAGTCGTTACTTGTTATGCTGAGTTTAACATCGAAGACGATAAAACTCTGAGAGATTTTTTGAGGACTCCGGATGAATACCGAGAATTTCTTGTGATAAAAATATTGGAAATGTATGTCAAGGCTGAAGACGTTCGCAATAATGAGGTTGCGCAAAGTAGGGATATCCCTCAGTCATCGAGCAGTTATTTTGGAGCAGTTTTAGCCGAATAGGTTCCGGCTGAAAGAGTTTGACCTGATCTAAACTTATCTCCACAAGCTCATGCCAGCGACATAGTACTTCGCAATCACACCATTTTTGAATAAAGGAGAACCCATTGTAGTTTTTTGCCCCAAATTCACATACCTTCAGGCTTTGTAGAATGCGTTTCGCCCTCAATAATGTGCCCTATAACTTTGAGATCGGTGTGTATATTGATAGGCTTATTTTCCAAGATACGCAGAATACCATACCACTTGTTATCAACCAAGTCAGTGTAGCAACCTAGCATATTTATTTCAAGGTATGGATAGATAGTGTTAAGACGTGTTCCATGTTGATCTGTTGAACTACCTTCACCCTTTTGCCTATTTTTGAACCACTTGTTAAATGTTAATGGCATTTTTTAAATGGATGTTGTAATATTTATTCAAAAGGTCTTTGAAATACAGGTGACTTGGTTCAGTTTAAGCAGCTGCCTTATACCCGAAAGAATCATTATCACGCGAAGCATAGCGCGGTAAAATATCACGTTATGTATGTGTGTTGTCTTGTCGACCTGAAAAAACTGTTGTTCTGCAAAAGCTATCTCTGGAAAAGTTATATTGTACCCTAAAGAATCATTATCACGCGAAACATAGCGCGGTGAAATACCACGTTATGTGTTTTATTTTGTCGACCTAAAAAAGCTGATGTTTAGCCAAAGCTATCTTCTGGAAAAGTTGTATTGTACCCTCAAGAATCATTATTACGCGAAACATAGCGCGGTGAAATACCGCGTTATGTATTTTATCATGCCTATAAATAATTAACGCATTTTACTTAGTATCTGCGCTTAACCAAAACAAATAGAAAAAATTTTCATAAAATTTTCATTTTTCTTGCATTAAGAAATATCTGGACGCAATGACGTACCAAGTTGTTATTGTGGCAAACGTGCGATTTTGAAGCCATGTTGGTCAAATAGTAATGTTGGGCGCAGACGCTGGATATGTCAACAAGTTGTAAGTTATTGTTTTGGCAAAAATATTTGTTAATATTTTTTTTATAAAATGTTAACTAATAGTTTTATGTTATAATCCACATTGGTAGGACGGAAATCAATGTAGATTTGAAGAATAGTATGATGAACCCATTAACCAAGAATACTACAAATCATGTTTGCAGTATGCTTGGAATATGACCGGTGAATACGAACTCCAGATCTTTAAACTACAACGATAAATTGCGGCAGTGCAGGAGAAACTAAAAGAGGCGAAAGAAGAAAAAAATAGGTTGGAAGAGATATTTAAGTGGTTGAAGTAGAGAATAACGGGCGATAGTGACTAAACAAACACATGTACGTGTTGAGTGTAGTATTTTATCTTTATATTTTCTGTATCATATATTTTCATTAGTTTGCTATGTTTGTGTTTGTGTTGTAGTATTAATATAACGAAGAACCCGAAAAATAAAAACATAATGCGCATATAATGTAACCATAAATAATGTTGCTATTATTTTACTGAATGTCATATGTACCAAAAATCAAAAAAGTCAATGTGTCCCATATCCAATATGCTTTAAAGCAGCCGTTGGCCTAAGGCGCATCCCATCCCGCCCGGCTACGCTATCAGGATCATCCTCATCACGTCGCATCTTTATCGGAGGATGTGTTGCAACATGATCGTCAGTAAGACTAGTAAGCTCGGTATAAGGGGTCGTCGGTCCAATAGTAACCTACAGAATACTAAGATATTTTAGTATAAAAAATATATATATTAGTAATGTACGTATTAAGTCACAAAAATTTAAATTGTCTTACCAAGGTCTTGACGGGCTCCTGAATATAATCATCCGTCTCAGCCATGTCAGTATCGCACAAAGTAGCCTCCGTGACAGGCGAGGATGATGCCTTCAAAAAACTGCTGTAAATATTTATGACTAATCAATGAGATAAAAACAAATATAAATAATAGTAATACAAAAAAACTTGCGCCTGTAAAAGATCCTCAGCATCCCTCGATGATAAGCCATAACTCAGTTGGCGCCCACTATCCACATCTCGTATCGGACTATTATCAGCAACCGCTGATGGCTCTGGAGGACCAGAAAAATACTGATCCTACTCTTGTCGCGTAATGGTCATGCCCGCGATCAACAATGGAGTTAATGGAGTCACCTGCGAAGTCCCTGAAGTAAGCTGAAGGCTGAATGACACTAGGAGCATGGTCTGGCTCATGGTGGTCACCCGTCTGATCAACTCAAACATCCTCAACATGTGCCTCATGCCCCCTTGTTGGGGACCATCTTATCGCCGATCCCCACGACCTCGTGGGACACCCCTACCTCTCTGGGCACGCTTGCCACATCGACCATGTTTCAGCTCCGCTGCTAGTCCACGATGGTACTGCTCTGGCGCCACATAATCAGCCTCGTATCCTAAGCGTTCATTATCTCGGGCTCGCCTCAATGTACGAGAAGCCAGATCTGTAACCTGTCGGCCATACTTGTACAAAGCGGCCGCTCCCTCGGTGGTATGCTGCTGCATCTGCAGTCCTAACTAGTAGAAATGATGTAGGCCAATAGCCTGCATAACATGTAAAATATTAATTACGGAACGCTAGGTTAATGTTATAAGTATACCAAATAACATATCAGTGCCTCGTGCCTCCCGGCGTATGGAACGTACCGACCGCCAACGCGATGAACGGGATTCCCGATGAAAAGTCAGGTAAAGCTGCGGTACCAGCCCATATACTCATGCTCACCATCCGTCCGGTCAGGTGTAGGGGGCGGAATCAGGTCATGCCGCTGGTCCCAAATATCGATCTGCGCCTCTAGCCATGCCACATATATCTAGTCAACCCTGGAACGATCATCCCGTTGGTAATGTGTCCTATGCCAAGCGGGCGGTGGAGGTACAAGTTGCGGTCGACCAAACTGGCGAAGGACTCGCTCGGTGGCATGATGCTCGACAATATCGAGACATGTCAACGGGATGGAAGAGCTCCACATAATTCGGCCGGTCGAGCAATAATCGGGCAAACAAGCTATTAGCTCATCGTTATATGGCCTCCAAATGAACTATTAAGTAAAAACAAGAACCGTGAGTATACGCAACACATATAAAGTCAGGCCAAGTAAACTTAAGTATACATTTACCTGCGCGCCCTCCAGCAAATCCAACAAATCCCTGCAATAGGGGAGATGATGTCGAGCCTCGTACTCGCTTCCATATCCTCGCCTATCAACCCACCTCCTAGCTAAAGGGATAAACGGAAGGTGGTGCAACTGGAGCGAAGGGTGGTAGAGGTGGCTGCAACTGCAGGAACCGCTCCCAGGCCCAAACCTCATATATAATGTGGACGTAAAATTTAAGGTATATTTTTACTATGTATGTTATAATGAAGAGAGTATTTGACTATGTTTTCACCTGCAGCAGCGGCAAAAATTCGGCAACGTCTCGTTGGTTGCCGATGCTCGCCCGACACATCTGTATGTACAAGTAACCAAGAACAGCAGCACCCCAGTTGTAATCATGTAAATCATCTAGCCGCTCAAGATGATGAAGAAATCTTAAGCTGACTAGGTTTTTCGAAGTGTTCGGGAACAATACCCCTCCAAACAAGCAACAACAGCAACCTCGTGAACCGGTTAATATGAAAATCTGGTGTATCATCCGTAATGTCAGCATGCATCGCCTCCAGATGCAGCCGGACGGGCATCAACTGCAGACGACTAGCCCCAACTAATGCAGCCTCATCCATTGGCTGGAAACCGGTGGGCCGCTGCAACATCTCCAGCTACTGCAAACTCGTATGCTCTCTGATGGCATGCGGTAAAGCAACAGGATGTCCATCAACCGGCAGCTCATATAGAACCTCCACATCCTGAAGCGTGATAGTGGTCTCGCCAATGGGTAAATGGAATATGTGCATCTCCGGTCGCCACCGTTCTATCAAAGCCGTGATCAACGACCAATACAGCTACAACCGGCCGATCTCAACAATCCTATAGAAACCCGTATCCTGAAGGCGTCTAACTATATGGGGATAAGGGTGGCATGTGGGCCGGTTAGGACCGGGCCCGGCCCAGGACCGCAATCCCAAATGGGCAGTAGGCCTAAACGGTTCTAACCGGATAGGACCGGAACCGTGGGGAGGTGGGCTAGGTAATGGGCCGGTCCCATAGGCGAGGCCCGCGAGACCGGGATCGGTTGAGACCGGGACCGGCTAGGAAGTGGGACGGTTCAAGCGGTCCTAAATGGGCCTATCCGGGCCCAAGGGCTAATTTTTAAAAACAAATTGAATATGCCGCATTATAGCCTTTATGACATTTAAAATATGGCCGTTTTACCTGCCAAAATAGTCGTTAGCTATTTATAAATAGGCATTTACCTCCCCCCCCCCCCCCCAAACTTTGTTTTAAAACCAATTTTTTTATAATTATACTTTTTCTATATATATATATACACACACACACACTATAATATACTATAATATACTATATATCAGAGCCTAGGAACTTTCATGGTATATATGAGATAGATCTGAAGTATTCGACATAGATATGTTTCTTATGATGAATTTAGGAGAAACTAGTATGAAAATACTAGACTTGAAGAGGTAGATATACCTCAAAACCTTGATTTATTGAACAAATGGATGATTCCTAAAGTCCCTATTAGAACAATCTATGAATACGGATAGTTTGATAAACTTTCTTCAAAACAACTTGTTAAAACTACTGAGCAATCTTTAGCTTTAAATTCGTCTGAACAGACTATTCAATTGTTAAACAAGCATGATGTAGATTTATATAAAAATCAGTATAATTATCTGCATGTTGGTATGGTTCAAATTTCTTTTAAGCCATTAACCCTTAAAAGGTTACCAGAGACGTTTTTAGCTGCTCTCAGAGATGCTAGAAATCTGAATTTTAGACAGTCTCTAATGGGTTCTATTGGATCTACTGTGGCCTACGGTCCAGTATATTTTAATACTCAATCCAATCTTCAATTATCTCTATCTGATGTTAATATACTTGATGCCTTGACATAAATGTGAAAACGCATGGTTATAATTATACGCCTGGTTCTGAACTTATATGTTTATCATATAGAATTTATTTTAAATTATTATCTACGTTAAACTCTAGATGTAAATTATATGATACATCCGATCAGGCTATATTGGTAGAAACTAATTTTGCAAAGTCTAAGGTCACTACGAGGAGACCTATTCTTTATTAGAGGTTAATAACCGTCTTTTAAATAAAAATACAATTCCACAAAGAAATTCTTCTTTCGATGATTTAAAGATTGAAGTTGAAAACTTAAAAAGAGAGATCAAATCTCTTAAACAAAATCAAATGATTTGTGATAATAGGATTACTCAGATTGAGAAAATCAATTCTCCAGCTGAGAAATCTGATGATAAAAACAAAGGTATTTCTAAAAATGATACTGAGGAAAAACCTATTAAGAGTGATTCTCAACATGATATGTTTTTGGGAATGATACAAATTGTTACTGCTCATAGATGGTATATTAAATGTACTATTCTAATTGATAATAGTTTTTCTGTTACAAATATTGCTATGATTGATAGTGGAGCTGATGTTAGTTGCATTCAAGAAGGTTTAATACCTACTAAATATTTTCAGAAAACTACTCATATGGTAAAGTCTGCATCAGGACATGCTTTAGACATAGAGTATAAATTACCTAACACTGGTATTTGTCAAAATAAAGTCTGCATTCCTCACTTCTTTTTCTTAGTAAAAAATCAATTAATATCCTCCGATTATACTTGGAACACCGTTTATTAACGCTATTTATCCTTTCACCAGCATAGACTCAAAAAGTTTTTCTGCTACTTATAAAGATAAAGAGATAAGTTATACTTTTGTTACAGATCCTGTAACTAGAGATATAAATGTTTTAATTGATATAAAGCAAAGACATATTGATTCATTACAATTGGAATTGTTTAGTATGAATATATTCGACACTTTGAATTCCACTAAAGTGCAGGAAAAGATTAAATTGATTTCCGAAAATATTGCTATTGATATTTGTGCTGAGCATCCCAATGCTTTTTGGAATAGAAAAAACATATTGTCACTCTGCCATATGAAGATAATTTCTCTGAGGATATTCCTACTAAATCTCGACCTTATCAGATGAACGCTAAACTGGTAGAATTCTGCAAAAAAGAGATTGATAATTTGATACAAAAGGGTTTGATAAAACCCTCAAAATCTCCTTGGTCTTGCACAGCTTTTTATGTGAATAATGCTGCTGAAAAGGAACGTGGTACTCCTAGATTGGTTATTAATTATAAACCTTTAAATTAGTTTTTAAAGTGGATAAGATATCCAATTCCCAATAAAAAAGATTTATTGTCAAGATTACATGATGCCAATATATTTTCAAAATTTGATTTAAAATCTGGGTATTGGTAGATTCAAATATTTAAAGAGCATACTTATAGAACTGCTTTTAATGTTCCATTTGGGAAATATGAATGGAATGTTATGTCTTTTGGTTTAAAGAATGCCCCTTCTGAATTTCAAAAAATCATGAATGATATATTCAATCCTTATCTTAATTTTATCATTGTTTATATTGATGATATTCTCAAAAACATTTGAAGTGCATATTAAGCATTTAGATATTTTTAAAAGAATTATTATACACAATGCTTTGGTTATTTCAAAACAAAAAATGAGTTTATTCCAAACTAATATTCGATTTTTAGGACATTATATTTGTCAAGGAAAAATTACTCCGATTCAAAGATCTTTTGATTTTGCTTCAAAATTTCCCAATATTATTACTGATAAAACTCAGTTACAAAGATTTTTGGGAAGTTTAAACTATATATCACCTTTTTATAAAGATTTGTCTCGTGATTTAGCCCCCTTATATGATAGGCTAAAAAAGGATTATAAAAATCCTTGGACTGATAGTCATACTATTTTGGTTAAAAATATTAAGCAACGTGTTAAATCTTTACCTTGTTTGACCCTTGCTAATCTTGCATGGCAAAAAATTATCTATACTGATGCGTCCAATATTGATTACGGAGGGATTTTGAAACAGATAAATCCTAATAATAAGCATGAATATTTGATTAGATTTTACTCTGGAAAATGGTCTGAAGCCCAGAGAAAATACGCTACTGTGGCTCATGAAATGTTAACCATAGTTAAGTGTGTTTTAAAATTCCAAGATGATTTATACAATTAAAAGTTTTTGATAAAACCTGACGCACAATCTGTTAAATATATGTTTAACAAAGATTTTAAACATGATGCCTCAAAAATGATATTCGCAAAATGGCAGGCTCAATTGGCCCCTTTTAATTTTGAAATTCAATACAAAAAGGGAATTGATAATTCTCTACCGGATTTCTTATCTCGTGAATATTTGCAGGATGGAATCTCCATGGGATAGAGGTAGAGGTAGAGGATGGGGAAGATCATCCCCACATTCCAAATGAAGAACATCTCCTTCAGGATCGTCATACAGATCTACATCAAACTCCCCAGTTATACAAATGGGAAGAAAAAGTTTGACTAATGAGAAAATATCTCTCAGAGGCGAGTCCTCGATGATAGGACCATCCATCCACTTGGAAGATAATCCAGAAGATAGTCCGTTATATGCACACTTGCAGGCATATTAAAGTGATACTTTTGCTTCTCTTACAAAAGAGGACAATGATGATATCAAGTCCTATGAGAAATTGCCAAAAAAAAAAAAAGAAATGATATTTCTTTTAGAAAATTCTGATATTCAGAGAAAAGAAGAACCATGGAAGATATTCCAAAGGTATTTGATAAAAGGATTATATTATCCGGGTGAGTCATACAAAACCCGCTCTTATTATGAAACTATACTCACTAGTACTGGTAGTGCAGAATTTTAACACTTTTTTGGTTATAGCACAGACGAGAACGTTTATAACTTCTCAAAGATCATAATCAAACAGATTATATCTATTGAAGATTGGGGAATATCCACGATGAAAGAAAAGCAGATAAGCCTTAACAAGTCCCGTATGAATTTTACCTATTGAGATTATATCCAGGCCTTTGATAAAGTGCTTTACTACAATAATGATCGACACAAGCATACTTGGTTCATAAAAGTATGTGCAAAGATATTTGCAGAGCCCATTCCAAATTAGTTTTAAACTGGTGGTCATACCACGGTTCGACAATAAAGATATTACCTTATCTATTTCTCATGTTATACAAAGAATGGACAAAAATTTCTCCAATTATAAATGAATTATACCACACAGATCATATCTGTTACCTGGAAAAGATTGACCAGATATATTTCTTTCTGGAATTCTCTATTCCTTGGATTCATAAATGGACTCCAAAAGTTGGATTCACCGAGGAACAAATTCCTTGTTTATACAGAACATTTTATAATAATTTCTAGGATAAACTAATGAAAAAAAATCCCAAAACAAAGACGTTATACGGTCAAGAACTCTTGGACTCCATCAAAACAAAAATCCAAGAATATTCCAACAACCCTCAAAAAGAGAAAGTTGATGATAGTTCAGTTCGGCATATTACCAGAAAGATCTCCTTTCAAGAAGGGGACAAAGAAAAAATGATCAACGACTATTTGGAAGTAGTAAAAAGAAATTTGCTTCGTTCCATCAATCAGTATGAGAAATTAGACACTTCGATGCAAAGTGACACCAGCAACAATGATATCGCAGATGATTCCCAACCTATTAAATCAGAAAAGATATTATCTGATGAAGCCTTACAAGATGCGGAAGAATTTCTCCGCAAAATGAAAGAGATGGAAAAGCGACCAGCACAGTGAAGCCGCCGGACCCAGCCGCTTGACCCCACTCAACAGTAGATAAACTGTTTCAACAGTAGAAATATTGTTCATCAACAGTAGAAACACTGTTTGCACAGTAGAAACACCATACAGGGACCCATATGGGACCCTATTTTACTGTTCATAGATTCTTTCTCTTTTCTATTTAAATGATTCATTCTTTCAGAGAAGGTAAGAAAGAAGAAAAAAACCCCTCTCTCTCTAAAATCTCTCTCTCTCTCTCTCTCTCTCTCTCTCTCTCTCTCTCTCTCTCAATTGTAATTAGAAGTTTGAATTGAAAAATAAAGTAAATAAAGTCTTCAATTCTTCATCTTGAGGCTTTGCATCCCGGCCAAAAGGTACTTATTTTTACTTATAGTTTTTTCGTCTAGTCTCTCCTCTCTGGCTGTGACTATGTCCGGCTAAGAGACTTCATACCTATGTTGAATATCTAACTTCTCTCCTATATAAACCATGAAAGAGACGACATCTATCAAAATATAAATAAATTTTGTATATAATTTCTTGACTTGGTTTCGAGATGGTTGGTACAGTCTAATATAGCACTACTCTTATTGGCTTTGCCTTAGTGGCTCCATCTAGCCAGCCGTGAACCCTAGCCCAATGAATGAGTTGAAAAGGGCATCTTCTTTCACGGTTAGAACTGCTAGACACATGGGCTCAATGAGAGTATGTATTATATTAAGACAGACCCCTTGCTTGAGTAAAAGGTTTAACCTTCCATACAGTCATCAAACAACAACAACAACAACCCAGTATAATCCCACTAGTGGGGTCTGGTGAGGGTAGTGTGTACGCAGACCTTACCCCTATCCTGGGATAGAGAGGCTGTTTCCAAATGACCCTCGGCATCCTTCCCTCCAAGAACTATTCATCTTGCTCTTGGGGTGACTCGAACTCACAACCTCTTGGTTGGAAGTGAAGGGTGCTTACCATCAGAGCAACCCACCTTGTCGACCATACAGTCATCAAAATATATAAAAAAATTCAGGTATATTTCGATTCTTATATCCTTACTGATTGTGCGGATTACTGCCAGTATTTAAACATAAGGATGCTAAATTAGCTAGATTAAGAATTCTCGATCGTGTTAAAATAAAAGATCTTTAACTGGTGGAAACCTCGGTGGATATATAATAGTCAGCGGAGGTATGAAATAATTCCAGTTCCCGATCAATCGGTGATCTCTGTTTTAGCTCAGTTGAGAAGGCCGTGCGGATTATCGCCCGCCACTTGATCTAGGAACTTTCATGGTATATATAAGATAGATATGAAGTATTCGACATAGATACGTTTCTTATGATGAATTTAGGAGAAACTAGTATGAAAAATACTAGACTTGAAGAGGTAAATATACCTCAAAACCTTGATTTATTGAACAAATGGACGATTCCTAAAGTCCCTATTAGAACAATCTATAATTACGGATGGTTTGATAAACTTTCTTTAAAACAACTTGTAAAACTATTGAGCAATCTTTAGCTTTAAATTATTTTCTATACCATCTGAATTCACCATAATTATTTCTATACCATCTTTAGCTTTATTTACTTTGTTTTTCGATTACAAACTTCAAACTTCTAATTACAATTGAGAGAGAGAGATTTTAGAGAGGGGGAGGGGGGGAGGTTTCTTCTTTCTTCCCTTCTCTGAAAGAATGAATCGTTTAAATAGAAAAGAAAAAGAATCTATGAACAGTAAAATAAGGTCCCACATGGGTCCCTGTACAATATTTCTACTATGCAAACAGTGTCTCTACTGTTGATGAATAGTATTTCTACTATTGAAATAGTTTATCTACTGTTGAGTGGGGTCCAGCGGCTCATAAAGGTATCTTTATACCATCTGAATTCACCTAAGGTCCTACATCTAAGACCATTAAGTAGAGTACGAACTGTCTCATGCTGATTGGTAAATCTACTATTAAAATGCTCTAAAATAGTAAGAACAAGGGTATAAACAGCATCTTCTATATATACATACATATATACATACATTATATATATATATATATATATATATATATATAGAGAGAGAGAGAGAGTAAGTATATACTATACTATACTATATATTCGATATATTCAATATATATACATATCTTAAGATATATATACAGTATAGTATATATAGCTTATATATCTTAAAATGTATATATAACATAATATATATATATATATGTATATATAGTATATAAATCGAATATAGCTTATATATCTTAAGATGTATATATAGTATATAAATCGAATATAGCTTATATATCTTTATTACCATTTTGTTTCTCTAACTTCTATAAAAATAAAAAATAAAAAAAGAGAAAGTATCTGTTGGGCCCACTTAGATCCGGGACCGTTAGTTCGTGATCCCGGTCCCGAGCCGGTTCCAACAATAAGCCCGCAAAGCCCGGGACCGTTTAGGACCGGGCCCGCGAAGCCTACTTAGAACTGGGCCTGGCCCACATGCCACCCTTATATGGGGATGGAGATGGTGGGCCCTAAGAAAGTCTCACATATCGTCTACTCTTCTAGCACGGAACGTCTGGGCCAATAACTGCCACTCCCACATATATGAAGACCTATGCTCGGCCTGTAACAATAGTAGCTCTAGCGAGGCAGGTCCGGGATGCAAAGGCGAAACCTCCATGACGACTACTGTAAATTAAACAATATTAATTAAAGTATTTTTCTTTTTTATTGCTTAAATATATTGCAATACCTTTAATATTAAAATTTATTCGATATTTTTACTAAATTGTTAATTAGGTTGATACATTTTCAATATTATAATTTATATTTTATATGTTAGTTTACTATTTTATATGTTTGTTTATTATTTAATATGTTTGTTTTTTATTTTATATGTTAGTTTTATTATTTTATATGTTTGTTTGTTACTCACTTATTTTTTACTATAATAAAATTAAATAAATAATTTTCATAACTATACAAGATTTAATTATTAAATATTTACATTTTGGTTCCGGGTTCAATATTTGAGGCTCAGTAGCATCAAGTATCCGAATTCTTGTGTTCATGATGAGAAAATTTTCCTAATTTATCACTCAACATGGCTGTTATTTTATATGTTAGTTTATTATTTTATATGTAGTTTTATTATTTTATATGTTTGTTTGTTATGCACTTATTTTTTACCATAATAAAATTAAATAATTAATTTTGCATAACTATACAGGATTTAATTATTAAATATTCATATAACAATACTTAGTTGATAAAAATTGTTGTTTTCTCATGTTATTTTTTATGTTTGTTGACCAGAATTGGAGAGAGTTTGTATTTGAACTAACAGCTTTTTGACGTATTTTTGGGTTTAAGAGATACTTAAATAATTAATTTCAATAACTACAAGGATACTACGCTAAAGGGCACTATATTTTACTACGCTAAAAGGGTACTACATTATAAATATGAGCACTACATTAGGCCACAAGATACCACTACAAGGAACTAAAGTAACAATTTATCTATTTTACTAGTCTTTTAGTAAATAAATAATCTAAACCGGATAAAAACAACAAATAAATTTAATTACAAAACAATCACGAAAATACATATACCACAATAAAAAGTAACTAATTAATATTTTTTTAACTAATAACAATCTCTATTTTACTAATTTTTTTAGAAGACTAATACTATAGTCCGGATAAAAAATAACAAATTAATTAAATCGCAAAACAATCATAAAATAATATAAAGCACATTAAAAATAACTAATATGTATTTTTATACAAGTTTTAACAAAAACTAAGTCGTAATAACTCGATTTAAAAATTTTAGAAAGTTGAAGATTTGGTAATTTGGAGACGAAACGAGCAACCCACTACGAGATAACGCGTTAGCTAGGATGTGAGACCTAGAATCTATACTTTTTGTGGGACCGATGGGCTCCACTCAAGCTTTTTTCATCAACAATTGGGAGGGGGGACCGTTGTTTCTTTTGTTTAATAGGGGGAGGGGGAGCTTCTGGCTTTGTGGGGAAGGGGACTAGACGGCTTTTTATGTGGGTATAACGCCTTATATTAAGACGTATAACGTCTTAATATAAGGCGCTATACCTTCCTGCTCTTTTAAGGTTCAAATATAGCACCTTTCAAAAGGGCGTTATAATTAATTGGACAAATAGCCGATAAGGTAAAGTGCCCTTTAAAAAGACGTTATATATGAAATGGACACCAATTATTTTTCTACGCATTTTGATTCTTTGAGTCCAAAAGAATCACATTTTGGTTCCGGAAGAAGAAAATGTGAAGTAAACAAAACTAGCAACGAGTCATGTTGCTAACATGGGTAAAAGTGAAACATTCAATAATGATGGGAAAGCAGATATGTCATCCTTGATCACTATTACATGAATCCAGATGTGCAGTAGTTTCAGCGTCAATGGAAAAGCTAAGAATTCCTCTCTGATGGGGAGAACTCAAGTGATTCGAGACTCGAGATATGGTGTCATTATTTTTTAAATTGCTTCAATTGATTGATTACTGATTTCATAATGATTACAAATCCAGTGAATTTATGAATACTCTTGGCCACCCTTATGAAGCTAAGAATTTTCATCAACTACTAGTCCTGATTAAAATATGGAATTAAAAATAAAAACATACATAGAGTACTAATTAATCTTCAAAATATTTTACACATTAATCTCCATGCTGATGAAGAAAATGAGAAAGATGCAGCTCGAGAAGAATATTTGGAGAAAACAAGTGTTGAAACCAAAAAAGTTTTAACTTTATATGCTAATAGTACTAATTGTTTTACAGTATCACTTCAACGTGAAATGCAACAGCAAATAGTTAACCATTGATAAATCTATTTTGATAATTTAAAAATAAATGAATGTATTTTAACCAGTTAAAATATTTATATCAAAATGAATGAAAAAGAGTAAATGTCAAATGTGTGAATCCAGCATAAAAGCAAATACTCCATCTAGTCCACAATAAGTGACTAATTTTGCTTTGGGCACATCCATTAAGAAAATACTAAATTCTAGACAAAAATAGTTAGTGTGACTGAATTACCCTTAATTAAATTGTAGCATAGTTAATATGAGGAGTAAGAGACTTTTTAGGGATACGTATGTAAGGGTAATGTTGGACAAACAAATTGAATTTTTCTTGATTATATAAATGGACACTTTTGGACCAAAATAAAAATAAATTAGTCACTTATTATGGACCGGAGGAAATAGTCGGTATTAATTTGAGGACAAGATAAAAGATGATGGATTGACCGACCCAAAATGCCTAACTTTTCTCGAAAGAATTAAATAATACTCCCTCCGTTCAAATTTATGTGAACTTGTTTGACTGGCCACGAAATTTAAGAAATAATGAAGAGTTCTGAAATTTGTAGTCCTACACATGTCAGAATGGGGTCCAGAGTATTTGTGTGGTAAAAACGATTCTCATTAAGGTTAAAATTACAAAATTTAAACTAAATTATTTCTAAATTTAAAAATGAGTCGTTCTTTTTAGAACAGACAAAAAAAAAATAAGTTCACATAAATTGAAAATATTTTGCTAGTAACTTTGAAAAGCTCTTTCACCAGTAGTGTGTGACAGATGTACTTTCTACTTTATAATCCTTTCAATGTGAAAATTTTCTATATCAACTCATATTTAATCGGGTGTACTATGCGGATAAAAAAAGACTATTGTTCTCATTTTATTTTTAGTGGTTGATTATCAGGCAGCTTTTCATTCTGTTAATTATTTTCCTCTCATACAGATTATGTTTGTAAAAATTACACGGGACGTCTAAATAGGCGCCCCCATTTAATCTATACCCACTTTTTAAAAAAGTTTTAACTTCTCCTCCTCATTCTCCTTTGTTTTCTTCTTCTCCTCCTCCTTTTTCTTCGGGTGACAATGATTTAAGTGATGGTTGTGAACGTATTTTAATGTTGTTTATGATGTTTTACAATGGCGAGCTGTTACGACGCTTTATTTTTTACTATTGCTTAGGGTTTTCCTTAGGGTATCTTCTTCTTTTTCTTAATTGCAACATGGGTTCATTAGATTTATTGGTGTTTTGACAAATTGATGATTGAGGTTTGTTCCTGGTGATATTTAGAGGTTATGTTTCAAATTTGAGCTCATTTGGAGTAGATTTAGGTATTAAATCGTATATTGGATTTTTATAATTCGAAGAACAATTTTCTGTTTCTGGGTAATTTGCACTTCAGGCCTATTTAGCCTTAAATGCATAAAAATGTTGGTTGCATGACCTTTTGGCCTTAAGTGTAGCAAAACGTTTGTTGCACTTCTGAAGTGCAATTTTTCACTTCAAGACTTATCGCCTTAAGTTTAGCAAAATGTTTGTTGTACTTCAGACCTTTTGACCTTGAGTGCATCTGAAGTGCATTTTTTCACTTAAGACTTATTGGCCTTAAATGAATGAAACCATTGGTTACACTTCAGACCTATTTGGAGTGCATCTGAAATGCAAATTTTCACTTCACACTTATTGGCCTTAAGTGAATGAAAATGTATGTTACAATTCAGACTGTTTAGCTTTAAGTGCATTAAACCATTGGTTACGCTTCAGGCCTATTTGGCCTTAAGTGCATCTGAAGTGCAAATTTTCACTTCAGACTTATTGGTCTTAAGTTGCACTTCAGACCTATTTGGCCTTAAGTGCATTTGAAGTACATTTTTTCACTTCAGACTTATTGGCCTTAAGTGAATGAAACCATTGGTTACACTTCAGACCTATTTGGAGTGCATCTGAAATGCAAATTTTCACTTCAGACTTATTGGCCTTAAGTGAATGAAACCATTAGTTACACTTCAGACCTATTTGGAGTGCATCTGAAATGCAAATTTTCACTTCACACTTATTGGCCTTAAGTGAATGAAAATGTATGTTACAATTCAGACTGTTTGGCTTTAAGTGCATTAAACTATTGGTTACGCTTCAGGCCTATTTGGCCTTAAGTGCATCTGAAGTGCAAATTTTCACTTCAGACTTATTGGTCTTAAGTTGCACTTCAGACCTATTTGGCCTTAAGTGCATTTGAAGTACATTTTTTTTTACTTCAAACTAATTTTTTTTAATTTCAGGCCTGATAAATCTGAAATCGATCGTAAAATGAATACACTTGCAAATATTTTTGCACTTAAGGCCTATTTAGTCTAGTGTAACCAATTGTGACCCCAAAATCGGATATAGATGCAAAAGTCTAGATTATGTTCCCTGCTTTTGGTTGTAAGTTAGCAGTAATTGTTTTAGGGTTCGAAAACCAAAGAGTTCATGTTCACGTGGCACTGTCTGAAAACTTGTTTTATAGGGCCTTTAGAAATAAGGCTTTGCTTGTGTATGGAGACTAAGGTCTTTAGAAATTTTATTAGAAGCTCCCCACGAGACCTCGCTATGATAGCTTGCTCGACAGATGAAACTTGCTTACGAAAACAATTTATTGAATTATTGGTTTCAATTAAGAGCATTCTTGATTATCCCTCCGATCCATAATAAGTGACCAATTTATTTTAGATATACCCATTAAGAAAATACTAAATTCTAGATAAAAATAGTTAATGTGGCTAAATTACTCTTAATTAAATATTGCAGCATAGTTAATATGAGGAGTAAAAGACTTTTTAGTGATAAGTACGTAAGGATAATTTTAAAAAAAAAACAAATTGAATTTTTTTTCAAATTAGTCACTTATTATGGACCGGAGGGAGTAATAGAGTAAAAATCAAGTCTTTCAATAAAGTTCTATTCTTTTTTGTTTTCCCCCGAGAAAATGTTGGGAACCGAAAGAAAACAGAGATTTGAAATAAATAATAGAGTAAAAATCAAGTCTTTGTAATTTATCCTCATTACCTAATGAGGAAATAAATTCTTGATTGTAACAATTACAAAATTTAAAATTTACCTCAATAGTATGAGTAGCATGTTAATTGTATTACTTTGTTGAGGTAATCGATGTTGTCGTTCTTGGACTTTCGGAAGCCTATGTTTTATGAAAGCATTTTTTCCTTTAATGCACAGCCGTCTAGAGTGTCTGCCATTAATATATTGCCCTCATATATTCTATTTTCCAAAAATCTTCTTTTTTCTTGATTATCATTCATCCATTCTCTCCCATAAATCTTGACAGCTTTGCTAAAGATTTCATATTGGTTATTGGGAACAAGCATCCCAAATTCACAATTTGGTTCACATACTTTTCTCCCAAATCTAACATGCCCCACATTTTACCCCTTGTGGTGGGTCATGATTACCCACCAATATATTCTGTCCCCCATCTGCATCGACATTGGTATTTTGTAAAAAGGGGTCTTCGTTGCCATCTAACTCATCAGGGTTGATCATGATGTCCGCAAGTACTGCAGCGTCGAATTCCTTATTTTGTTCTTGATTTTGAATCAAATTGTTTGATCCCTCATGTTCCTCAAGATGTGCTATCATTCCTTCAAATACAGCATCAGCATTTGGGGGGGAGGCATCAATATAAATTTGATCCTTTGTATTACCGTTAATTGTACCAAAGATTTCATCTAGTTTTTCTTCTGTGAGAGGTGAGTTGGAGGATACATTTTTCACACTGTAAGATAATGGCTTCACACAAGAAATCAATTGAGATGTATTCAATAGAATAATGGCTTCACACAAGAAATCAATTGGGATATGTTCAATTGGATAATGGCTTCACACAAAAAATCAATTGGGATGTGTTCAATTGGATAATGACTTCAAGAAATCAACTGGAAGTTTCAATTGGATAATGGCTAGTTAAGTCAAATTAGCTACTACCGACTATATATCAGAAATTAGTTTCAGGCTGTTACATTCTTGAAAGGCTGTTACATTCTTGAAAGAACGTTGCCGCGAAACATTTAAGGTTTAATCATTTTCTTGGTTATACAAATTTTAGAAACTTTCAAATTTCCCTTAAATTGAAAAATAGTTCTTTTTAATTAGCTAAGAAAATAGTTACTACCAATATTTCTTTACTTGTCTTTTATCAACATTGGAAATGTGCTCCACCTAATTATCTTAAAATGGCCTCAGTGATTTTTCCGTTAAAATGAGATGGTTAGTGAGGACTGCAGAGCAAGCTAGAATGGTGAGGTTTTGTGGTTTGCTCTTAATATTTACTCCCTCCGGTCCACAATAAGTGACCAATTTACTTTTTTATTTTGGTCTAAAATAAATGTCTGTTTATATAATTAAAAAAAAAATTAATTTATTTTTTTAAAATTTTCCTTACGTACGTATCCCTAAAGAATCTTTTACTCCTCACATTAACTATGCTGAAATTTAATTAAGGGTAATTACATAAGGGTAATTTTGAAAAAATAAATTGAATTTTTTCTTGATTATATAAATGGAAACTTATTTTAGACTAAAATAAAAAAGCAAATTGGTCACTTATTGTGGACCGGAGGGAGTAAATGTTAAGAACAAACCACAAAAACTCACCATTCTAGCTTGCTCCGCAGTCCTCACTAACCATCTCATTTTAACAGAAAAATCACTGCGGCCATTCTAATTCTAAGATAACTAGGTGGATTACCTTTCCAATGTTGATAAAAGATAAATAAAGAAATTTTGATGGTAACTATTTTCTTAGCTAATTAAAAAAACTATTTTTCAATTTAAGGGAAAAAAGAAATTTGGAATTTTCTAAAATTTGAATAACCAAAAAAATGATTAAACCTAAACTGTTTCGCGACAACGTTCTTTCAAGAATGTAACGGCCTGAAACTAAATTTTCGATATATAGTCGATAGTTGCTAAATTAACTTAACTAGCCATTATCCAATTGAAACTTCCAATTGATTTCTTGAAGCAATTATCCAATTGAACACATCTCAATTAATTTCTTATGTGAAGCCATTATCCAATTGAACACATCTCAATTAATTTCTTATGTGAAGTCATTATCCAATTGAACACATCCCAATTGATTTCTTGTGTGAAGCCATTATCCAACAGTGTGAAAAATGTATCCTCCAACTTCATCTCTCACAGAAGAACTGGATGAAATCTTTGGGTACGATTAACAGTAATGCAAATGATCAAATTTATATCGATGTCCCCCCCTCCCCCCCCACGGGGTAAAATGTCGAGAGCATGTAAACCAAATTGTGAATTTAGAATGATTGTACCCAATAACCAATATGAAATCTTTGGCAAAGCTGTCAAGATTTATGGGAGAGAATCTGAGAGAATGGATGAACGAGTATCATGATAATTAAGAAAAAAGAAGATTTTTGGAAAATAGAATGTATGAGGGCAATATATTAATGGCGGACACTCTAGGAGACTGTGCAGGCATTATTAAAGGAAAAAATACTTCCATAAAATATAGGCTTACGGAAGTCCAAGAACGACAACATCGATTACCTCAACAAAATAATACAATTAACATGCTACTCATACTATTGAGGTAAATTTTAAATCTTGTAATTATTAAAATCAAGAATTTATTTCTGCATTAGCTAATGAAGACAAATTACAAAGACTTGATTTTTACTCGATTACTTATCTCAAATCTATGTTTTCTTTCAATTCCCAACATTTTCTTGGAGAAAAACAAAAAAGAATAGAACTTTATTGAAAGACTTGATTTTTACTCTTACTCTCTCCGGTCCACAATAAGTGACCAATTTGCTTTTTTATTTTGGGCTACAATAAGTGTCCATTTATATAATCAAGAAAAAATTCAATTTGTTTTTCCAAATTACTCTTACGTACATATCCCTAAAAAGTCTTTTACTCCTCACATTAACTATGCTGCAACATTTAACTAAGGATAGTTTAGTCACACTAACTATTTTTGTTTAGAATTTAGTATTTTCTTAATGGGTGTGCCAAAACTAAATTAGTCACTTATTGTGGATCGGAGGGAGTACTTATCTCAAATCTCTGTTTTCTTCCGGTTCCCAACATTTTCTTGGGGAAAAAACAAAAAAGAATAGAACTTTATTAATAAACTTGATTTTTACTTATTTACTTATCTCAAAATCTATGTTTTCTTTCGGTTCCCAAGATTTTCTTGGAGAAAAAATCTCCAAGAAATCCAGCACTAACTTATGCAGGAATAATCCATCACATGATATCCACCAAATTGCCAACCAAATCCAACAACTACCAAATCAAATAACTACTAAAGCACAGTAGATAGGGGCAGATCACATGGTACAACAGATTATAGCTGCTGCACAACAGATTGTAGATGCAGCACAACATATTGGAGACGCCTTTAATGTACCAAATCCATTTGGAGCACAAATATGTGGGGCATGCAGGTCCGGGAAGATTTCAGTGTGTGAAGCCGATTGTCAATTCCGACACCTTATCCCGAATGAACAATACGAAACATTTGGAAGAGTTACTCGTACACATGGGGGAAGAAAAACAGTGATTACGTGGCTTAAAATGTACGAAGGGATTGAAGAAAAAAGGCAGCTTCTGAATAATCGTGCCTACGAGGCAAACGCTCTAAGAGAAGATCGCATGGGAGGCTGTGCGAGGCTGATAAGGGAAAGGGATAACATAATAGAGCAAACAGCTGTGATTTTCCAACAGTGGGCTCACCTTACAGGGCAACAAAGTACACTTATTGATATAATGCATGATTTACTAAGGTAAGCATATACCTCAATCATAATAAACAACCCCATAAGCACAATATATATGACTTACACTTTGATGTCTGTCTTTTGCAGCGATAGCTCAGCAATTGAACCAATAACAAACCAACTCCAAGATATGGCAAATCAACTAGCAGCTGAAGAACCACAGGTAGGAGCACAGCAGATTGCAGAGGAAGGACAACAAAATGGTGACCCTTGAATGAGACTACAAAATAGATGAGCAACATTAGATATCATTTGTATAGAGATCGATAGATATTCAAAGTGGACAAATTAAATTGATAGGAATTTGACTTTTCCAATACATTGCAATAAAAATGCCATCTTTGGGATGGCATAACTCAGCACAAACCGTGTTAAAAAATCAGAATGGATCTGTAAATAAACGAGTGGATCTGTATTTGACTTTTCCAATACATTGCAATAAAAATGCCATCTTTGGGATGGCATAACTCAGCACAACCCGTGTTAAAAAATCAGAATGGATCTGTAAATAAACGAGTGGATCTGTATTTATCTTTTCCAATACATTGCAATAAAAATGCCATCTTTTGGATGGCATAACTCAGCACAAACCGTGTTAAAAAATCAGAATGGATCTGTAAATAAACGAGTGGATCTGTAAATAACAAAAGGAATTGTAAACCAACAAAAGCAAAAAGATGAGGAACGAGTGGATCTGTAACCAAAATCAGATCGAAAAGTGGGATAAGATCTGTAGAATTAGAAGAGAAAAATGGTAAAATATAAAGAGAAAGAAGAAGATGAAGAGAGTAGATCTAGATTATCAAACGAATAGAGGAAGAAGCCATGGCAAAAGGAATGACTATTATTTAATGGAGTACCGATATTTCCTATGGGATGGCCCATCGAATAGTCAATACTACTAGTATTATTTTTTGGGGGAAAAGTAAATGCTAATGTGTTGCATACGGGGATGTGGGTTCCGACGTACTTGATATGCGTTCCAGATCATTTAAGTGCATTACTCTCTCTGTTGGGTTCCGATGTAAAGGCATTACTTTTCTCTTTGTTTAACCTTTGATCTAATTCAACACCCTACGATAAAATTTATTTTGTAGATAAACACTAAATAGGAAAAATAATTGTAGAACTAATGTATTATCATTCTTATCTACATTTTAAATTTATTTGATAAAATTAAATAAATAATACTCAAAATATTATTGATAAATTTAAATATCGAAATAATTACGAGAAAGTTATACAGGATAAAGTAAAGTTGAATTTCAAGAATAATCTAAAATTATATTCATTGTATTATATTAAACTGGCAATTTACTAAAAATTCAAATAAAAATTTAATAATATTAAGTAATGTATAATACAATTAGATAAGCAAGGAACTGGGTGATTTCCGTTGGGTGATTTTCGACTTAGGAGCGAGTCTGGATTGTGATTTGGAGGTTCGTAGTTGAATTGGGCTTGAAATAGCGAAAGTTGGATTTTTGGAAAGTTTGACAGGGAGTGGTCTTTTTGATATCGGGGTCGGATTGGAACTCCGGAAGTTGGAGTAGGCACGTGGTGTTATTTGTGACTTGTGTGCAAAATTTGAGATCATTCAGACGTGATTTAATAGGTTTCAGCGTCATTTGTAAAATTTGAGTTTCCTTAGTTTCAATAGGCTTGAATTGGGGTACGATTCGTATTTTTGATATTGTTTGACGTAATTTGAAGGCTCGACTAAGTTCGTATCATGTTTTAGGACTTGTTGCTATATTTGGTTGAGGTCCTAGGGGCCTCGGGTTGATTTCGGATGGTTTTCGGACCAAGGTTTGAAGTTGAAGACTGCTGAAGTTTGGGTTCTGCTGGTGTAACCGCACCTGCGGAGCTTTGATCGCAGGTTCGAGCTCGCAGGCGCGGGGAGGGCAGCGCAGATGCAGAGTTTTGGAGAGGTGTGAACAGTGGCCGCAGGTGCGAAGGTTTTGCCACACCTGCATGACCGTTGATACGGTTGGGGCACCGCAGAAGCGAAAATGGGCAAGGGAGCTGAGTCCGCAGAAGCGGGCTGGACGCCCATAGAAGCGTATCCGCGGGAGCGTGTTGAGGGACCGCAGAAGAGGATGGAGCCGCATATGCGGTTGAAATGTCGCTTTTGCGACGCCGCAATAGCGGCAAAGTTGTCGCAAGCCTGGGCAGAACATATAAAAAAGAGGGTTCCGAGATTTTCACCATTTCTAACATTTTGAACTTGGGCTTAGGCGATTTTTGAGAGGGTTTTTGAAGA
Source organism: Nicotiana tomentosiformis (assembly GCF_000390325.3). Taxonomy (NCBI): domain Eukaryota; kingdom Viridiplantae; phylum Streptophyta; class Magnoliopsida; order Solanales; family Solanaceae; genus Nicotiana; species Nicotiana tomentosiformis. The sequence continues at coordinate 66,809,508 of NC_090821.1, read as the reverse complement.
GATTCTTGAGATAAGTTCCTTGTGCTCGTTTTTTATTAATAATCTTGTTTCCCCGTTGATTTTTCCACCTAGATTGTGTGGTGAAATTTTGGGATTTGAGGCTAGGGATTTGGAGAGTTGATTTGGAGGTTTTGGGTGACGATTTGGTGTCGTATTTTGATAAAATTTGTATGATTGGACTCGTGGTTGAATGGGTTTTCGGATTTTGTGACTTTTGTCAGATTTCGAGACATGGGCCCGGGGGCCGACTTTGAGCCGATTTTGGATTTTTGATTATTAATTTCGTATTTTCTTGCGGAATTATTCCTTTAGCCCGTATTGATTGTATCGTAATGTTAGTAGTTAGATTTGGGACATTTGAAGGCCAATTTGTGAGGCAAAGGTGTGTTGGAATAGAGTTGTGCTCTGATAGAGGTAAGTAACACTTCTAAACTTGGCTTTGAGGGTTCGAAACCCCGAATAACATGTTATATGATGGATGTTGAGGTGGCGCACATGCCAAGTAACGGGCTTGCGGGCGTGCACCGTGAGAATTATGAGTTGGTCGATTCCATGGCACTGTATAGTGGATCTATCTTGTTGATATTCATATTTTCATCATGTGATAAAGTAATTGAGCTTTCAATCATGCTAAAGATCATGTTTAAGCTATATGTTGGTACTGTTGGGACCCATAGAGGTCGTTTCTTGCCGATAACTTACTGATTTCATTGATATTTCGTACTTAGTCATATTTATTCATTTCATATCATATCTCATTCTCTGTTGCTATTTATTGATACATCATATCATTATTGTCGGGCTAGTTTCATGATATTGTAAGCCCGTGAGAGAGAGACTGGAGAGATTGATGACTGAGTGAAGCCGAGGGCCTGATTATGATTGACAGTTATGGGACCGAGCTGCACGCTGTAGTGGATTTATTGATTTATGATAGTGCTTGGGCTGAAGGAGCCCCTCCGGAGTCTGTACACCCCCCAAGTGAGCGCAGTTAATTTATATTGAGGGATGGATCTTCCATGGACATTGATCTTTTCCGAAGCATTTATACCTGGGGATGGATCTTCCCCACAGGCTGGTTTGGCCCTACCCAGTACTGAGTGACTAATGGATCTTCCCTAGGCCGGATTGGCCATATACAGTACTGAGTGATTGAGTATTTCGAGAGAGTCAGCACATGGGTTTATCAGTATGGTGCATCACATATAACATATGCATTGGCATATAGAAGTAGAGAAGTTGTATTCTTCATATCATTTAGAATTAATTCATCTTACTGAAATTGAGTTTAACTGTTGAACTTGAAAGTATTTCTACGTTTTTGTGTTGTTGTTCTTATATTGAACTGTATCGGTTGAGTTCGTCACTACCTTCAGTCCAAAGGTTGGATTTGTTACTTATTGAGTTAGTTGTACTCACGCTACACTCTGCACCTAGTATGCAGATCCAGGTGCTTCCAGTCACGGCGGCTGCTGAGTGTGGAGTCAGGATCTTTGGAGACTATCAAGGTAGTTGCATGGCGTCCGTAGACCTTGACTCTCCTAAGGAAACTTCACATTCTTGAATTCTAGTCGTGCGAATCTGTTTATTCCGGTAACTAAACTTCTGTTATTCTATTCTCTCAAAGATGGTGAGGACACGTGCTACCAGATATGATGGACAACCACCAGTACCATCAGTTAGGGTCGCGAGAGGCCGAGGTCGCGGTAGGGGTAGAAGTGCAGAGCAGGTACCTAATACGGTTGAGCCAGTGGGGTCAACTCAGGCACTAGTTGTGCCTATTGTGATTCCGCCTTCAGGAGGCCTTGGCTCAAATTCTGACCGTGTGCACCAGTCTTGCTCAGGCGGTATCTGTTCCAACCGCAACAACCACTTCTTAGGCCAGGGGAGGTGCTCAGACTCACAATTCACAGAATCAATAACAACGGATAGAGAGAAGTTTCACAAAGAAATCAATATTTCATCAATGATTACTTTCACAATTTAACACCTCAACCTCGAATCAATATTCACAATTTTATCGACCTTGATGGAACCGGATACAAATCTCCCAACATTTCAACAACAATAATAAGCATGGATAACAAGATTTAAGACTACAAATTTGCAAGAATGAAATTTCACTCGCATGCTATGACTTGACCACAACGTATAGATGCTCGTCACCTCAACTATACATCGTATTCAACAACAAAACACGTAGCAAATACACACACAATACCTAATCCCTCAAGCTAAAGTTAGACACAACACTTACCTCAATTTCGCAGGCCACTCACTGCTCAAGTGCCGCTTTCCCTTTAGAATTCACCTCCAACCCACTCGTATCTAATCATAATTAGTTTAATATCATCAATTATCGCTAAAGGAATCAACTTTAATGCATAATTACAGTTTTCCTAAGTTTTCCCAACAAAAGTCAAAAACCAACCCCGGGCCCGCTTGGTCCAAACTCGAGGTTCGGACCAAAATTTGTTTATCCATTCTTCCCCGAGCCCGGATATACAATTGGTTTTGGAATCCGACCTCAATTCGAGGTCTAAATCTCCAAATTTCGAAATTCCTAAGTTCCACCCAAAAATCCTAGTTTCACCATAAAAATTCTAGATTCTAGGTTTAAATATTGTTATAAGATGTAAAAGATTGAAAGAAAAGAGTTAGGAATCACTTACCTATGATGTGGGGAAGATTTGGTCTTTGGAAAATCGCCTCTTGAGGTTTAGGTTTTGAAAAATTGAAGAATGAATGAAAAATCCCGTCTAAGTCTAAAGTTATCAGCTGCGGATGTCGCATTTGCAACCTGAAGGAGTCATCACAAATGCGAGAACCTTCACATTTTCACTGCCTTCGCAAATGCGAAGAGTATGTCGCATTTGCGACAATTGGCCCATTGCAATTGCGGGTAGAAGTTCGCATTTACGAACATGCCCTTCCCCAGACCCCCTTCGCAATTGCGAGAACTGCTGGCCTAGGCTTTCTTCGCAATTGCGATAAAAACCTCGCAATTGCCATACCTGCTTGGTTCGCATTTGCGAAGCCTGATCTCGCAATTGCGAGATCAAAGTCCTGCGAGAGACACCAGTTACACCAGCAAATTTTTAAGTTTCAAATCACTCTGTAGCCTACCCGAAACTCACCCGAGCCCTCGGGGCTACAACCAAACATGCACGCAAGTCTAAAAATATTATACGAACTTGCTCATATAATCAAATTACAAAAATAAAACCTAAAAATATGGATTTAGCACCAAAACTCATGAATTCCTCAAGAACATTTCAAAACTACTATCTTCTCAACCGGACGTCCGAATCACGTCAAATCAACTCCGATTTCTACCAAATTTCACAGACATGACTTATATATTATATTAAACCTGTACCGGACTCTGAAACCAAAATACGGGCCCGATATCAATGAGATCAAACATTAATCAATTTCTTTAAATCCATAGACTTTCAGTCTTACAATTTTTATCAAAAATTCATTTCTCGAGCTAGGGACCTTGGAATTCGATTCCGGGTATACGCCCAAGTCCCATATTTTACTACGGACCTTCCGGGACCGTCGGAACACGAATCCGGGTCCGTTTACTCAAAACATTGACCAAAGTCAACTAAAAATTAATTTTAAATCCCAAAAATTATTACTTCATAAATTTCCACATAAAGGCTTCCCGGATTTATGCCGGACTGCGCACGCAAATCGGGGTGAGTAAAAATAAGGTTTTTAAGGCTAACGGGCTCAAAATATAGTCTTAATTCATAAGATGACCCTTTGGGTGATCACAATCTCCACCTCTAAAACAATCGTTCGTCCTCGAACGGACATAGAAAAGTACATGAATTGGCGAACAAGTGGGGATATCTACTCTGCATGTCCGACTCGGACTCCCAAGTATCTGCCTCAATAGGCTGACCTCTCCACTGCACTCGAACTGAAGGGTAACTCTTTGATCTCAACTGGCGAACTTGCCGGTCTAGAATTGCCACCGGCTCCTCCTCGTAAGTTAAATCCTTGTCCAACTAGATAGAGCTGAAATCTATCACATGGGACGGATCGCCGTGATACTTTCGAAGCATGGACACATGGAATACCGGATGAACAGCTGCTAAACTAGGTGGCAACGCAAGCCTATAAGCCACCTCTCCCACTCTCTCCAGAATCTCAAAAGGTCCAATACACCCAGGGCTCAACTTGCCCTTCTTTCCGAACCTCATTACACCCTTCATGGGTGATACCCGAAGTAACACTCTCTCTCTGACTATGAACGCAACATCATGAACTCTACGGTCGGCATAACTCTTCTGCCTGGACTGAGCTGTGCGAAGTCGATCCTAAATAATCTTGACCTTATCCAAGGCATCCTGTACTAAGTCTGTGCCTAACAACCGAGCCTCTCCCGGCTCGAACCACCCAACTGGCGACCGACACCGCCTACCATATAATGCCTCATAGGGAGCCATCTGAATGCTCGACTGGTAGTTGTTGTTATAGGCGAACTCTGCAAGGGGCAAGAACTGATCCCACGATCCTCCGAAGTCTATAACACAAGCGCGAAGCATATCCTCCAAGATCTGAATAGTACGCTCGGACTGCCCATCCGTCTGAGGATGAAACTCTGTGCTCAACTCAACCCGCGTACCCAACTCACGCTGAAATGCCCTCCAAAAGTGCGAGGTAAACTACGTACCTCCATCAGAAATGATAGACCGGGCACACCGTGAAGACGGACGATCTCACGAATATAAATCTCTGCTAACCGTTCTGAGGAATAGGTAACTGCCACAGGAATGAAGTGCGCTGACTTAGTCAGCCTATCCGTAATAACCCACACGGCGTCGAACTTCCTCTGAGTCCGTGGGAGTCCAACAACAAAGTCCATAGTGATACGCTCCCACTTCCACTCAGGAATCTCCATCTGATGAAGCAAACTACCAGGTCTCTGATGCTCGTATTTCACCTGCTGAAAATTTAGGCACCGTGCTACATAGGCAACTATGTCCTTCTTCATCCGCCTCCACCAATAATGCTGCCTCAAGTCTTGATACATCTTGACGGCGCCCGGATGAATAGAATACCGGAAACTGTGGAACTCCTCAAGGATCAACTCACGAAGTCCATCCACATTAGGCACACAAATATAACCCTGCATCCTCAAAACTCCATCATCTCCAACAGTAACCTACTTGGCACCCCCATGCCGCACTGTGTCTCTAAGGACAAGTAAATGAGGATCGTCATCCTGCCGATCTCTGATGCATTCAAACAAAGAAGACCGAGCAACTGTACAAGCTAGAACACGGCTGGGCTCAGAAACATATAACCTCACGAACTGGTTGGCCAAGGCCTGAACATCCAATGCAAGCGGTCTCTCACCAACTGGAATATATGCAAGGCTACCCATACTGACTGACTTTCTACTCAAAGCATCGGCCACCACATTGGCCTTCCCGGGATGATACAATATGGTGATATCATAGTCTTTCAATAGCTCCAGCCACCTCCTATGCCTCAAATTGAGTTCCTTCTGCTTGAATAAATACTGCAAGCTCCGATGATCAGTGAATACCTCACATGGCATGCCGTAAAGATAGTGCCTCCAAATCTTCAGTGCATGAACAATGGCTGCCAGTTCTAGATCATGAATAGGGTAATTCTTCTTGTGAACCTTCAGCTGCCGTGAAGCATATGCAATAACCTTGCCACCCTGCATCAATACCGCACCCAGACCAATACGGGATACGTCACAGTATACTGTATAAGATCCTGAACCTGTGGGTAACACCAATACCGATGCCATAGTCAAAGCACTCTTGAGCTTCTGAAAGCTCGCTTCACACTCGTCTGACCACCTGAACGGGGCACCCTTCTGGGTCAATCTGGTCAATAGGGCTGCTATGGATGAAAACCCCTCCACAAATTGACGGTAATAACCTACCAAACCCAGGAAACTACGAATCTCTGTAGCTGATGTGGGTCTAGGCCTGTTCTAAACTGCCTCAATCTTCTTAGGATCCACCTGAATACCCTCTGCTAATACAACGTGATCTAAGAAAGCAACTGAACTCAACCAAAACTCGCATTTTGAGAACTTAGCATATAACTGGCTGTCTTTCAGAGTCTGAAGAACGATCCGAAGGTGCTGCTCATGCTCCTCTTGACCGTGGGAGTAGATCAAGATATCATCAATAAACACAACCACAAAGGAATCTAAGTAGGGTTTGAACACCCAGTTCATCAAATCCATGAATGCTGCTGGGGCATTTGTCAGCCCAAATAACATCACTAGAAACTCATAATGCCCATACCGAGTCCGAAAAGCTGTCTTAGGAACATCGGATGCTCTAATCCTCAACTGATGGTAGCCAGATCTCAAATCAATCTTTGAAAACACCTTGGCACCATGAAGCTGATCAAATAAATCATCAATCCTCGGCAATGGATATTTGTTCTTGATGGTGACTTTGTTTAACTGCCGATAATATATACACATACTCATCGATCCATCTTTCTTCTTCACAAATAACACAGGTGCACCCCAGGGCGAGACATTAGGTTAATGAAGCCCTTATCAAGCAAATCTTACAACTGCTCCTTTAATTCTTTCAACTCTGGCGGGGCCATACGATATGGCAGAATGGAAATAGGCTGAGTGCCCGGGGCCAAATCAATGCAGAAATCAATATCCCTATCGGGTGGCATCCCCGGCAGGTCTGTAGGAAACACCTTTGGAAACTCACGAACAACCGGCATCAAATCTATGGAAGGAAACTCCGCCCTAGAATCGCGGACATAAGCCAAATAAGCTAGACACCCCTTCTCGACCATATGACGAGCCTTCACATAAGAAATAACCCTGCTGGCAGAATGGCCAAGATTTCCTCTCCACTCTAATCGAGGTAACCCCTACAAGCCTAAGGTCATTGTCTTGGCGTGACAATCTAATATAGCATGATAAGGTGACAGCCAATCTATACCCAGTATGACATCAAAATCAACTTTGTCGAGAAATATGAGATCTACACGATTCTTAAGACTCCCAATGGTGACCACACACGAACGATAAATACGATCTACAACAATAGCATATCCCACCAAGTGTGGACACATACACAGGATCACTCAAAGAATAACGGGGCACAACCAAATAGTAAGCAAAATATGATGACACATAAGAGTAAGTAGATCCTGGATCAAATAGAACTGAAGCATCTCTACTGCAAACTGAAACAGTACCTGTGATAATGACGTCAGATGACTCAACCTCAGGCCTGGCTGGAAAAGCATAACACCGGGGCTGGGCTCCACCACCCTGAACTACGACCATGGGACGGCCTCTAGTTGGCTGGTCTCCAACTCTAATGGCCTGACCTCCACCTCTAACAGTCTGGCCTCTACCTCTAGCTGTCTGACCCCTGCCTCTGGCCGGCTGAGCATGTGGTGCAGCAACTGGTGTCGGGACCATGGCACACGAACTCTGATGCTGTGAGCTACCCGTTGCTCGAGGGCAAAATCTAGCAATGTGCCTCAGATCACCACAAGTATAACATAACTTCGATTGCTGTGACTACTGACCTTGAAGCTGGCCCTGTCGATCTGAATAACCACCCTGATAACTCTGGAGTGGAGGTGCACTAATAGGAGCTGGTGGTGCATTGTAGGCTAGCTGGTCAGAATAATGCATCTAAGGGCCAGAACCACCTGAGGCACCGTGGGATGCCTGGAGCACTGAATGAAACGGCATGAGAGGATGGCCTCTACCAAAAGTACCCCTGCCTCTAGGTGAGGCACCGCCGAACTCACCGGAATGACGAGGTCTCTTGTCAGACCCCTGACCTCCCTGAGTAAGAACCAGTTCGACTCGTCTGGCGACATTAGCAGCCGCCTGAAAAGAAATCTCACTCCCAGTCTCCTTAGCTATTTGCAATCTGATAGGCTGAGCAAGTCCATCAATAAACCTTCTCACCATCTCTCTCTCGGTGGGAAGCAGAAGAATAACATGACGGGCCAAATCCACAAAATGGGTCTCATACTGAGTAACAGTCATACTGCCCTGCTGGAGACGCTCAAATTGACGACGGCGCTCCTCTCTCAATGTGATAGGCAGAAACTTCTCTATGAAGAGCTGAGAGAACTGGTCCCAAGTAAGAGCAGGCGACCCAGCTGGTCTAGTCAATAAGTAATCTCTCCACCATTTCTTGGCGGAACCAGTCATCTAAAATGCAGCAAAATCGACCCCATTGGTCTCCACTATACCCATGTTCCGTAGAACCTCGTGACAGCTGTCAAGATACTCTTGGGGATCCTCTGAAGGAGCATCACTGAAGTGAACAGGAAAGAGCTTGATAAACCTGTCTAATCTCCATAAAGCCTCAGAAGACATAGCTGGCCCATCTCCGACCTATGTCGCAATAACCGGCTGAACTAATCCGACTGGCTGAGCTGCTGGAGCCTGATACTGGGGAGCTATCTGCTCTAGAGCGGGAGTAATGGGAGTTTGGGCTCCTCCTCCAGCCTGAGAGACTGCTGGTGCCATGGGAAATGCGCCTGTCTGGGCCACACTCTCCATCAGGCCCACTAAACGGACCAAAGTGTCCTGAAGTACTAGGGTAGCAATGAACCCCTCCGGAACCTAAGTTGGTATGGCAGGACAGTCTGGGCTGGAACCTCCTCGTCAAGCTCTATTTGAGGCTCCACTACTGGGGCTGCTGCTCGGGCCCGAGGCTGAGCCCTGCCCCTGCCTCGGCCTCTGGCACGGCCTTGGCCTCGACCTCTGCCCCGCGTAGGAGCTGCCACTGGAGGCTCTGGCTGCTGCTCAGCTGAGGAAGTGGTACGTGTTCTCGCCATCTGCGAGAGAATATGAGTAGAAGAGTTCAATCAGTATTAAGAAAGCAAAATTGCACGACAGAGAAGAATATAAGTAAAACTTGTTCCTAAACTTCATAGCCACTGGAAGATAAGCACAGACGTCTCCGTGCCGATCCTCCAGACTCTACTAAGCATGCTCGTGAATTGTGAGACCTAAGCAACCTAGTGCTTTGATACCAACTGTCACGACCCAAAATTTCTCACCGACGGGACCGTGATGACGCCTAACATTTCACTTGCTAGGCAAGCCAACGTTAGAGAATCATTAAACCAATTCCTTATTTCCATTCAGTAAATAACACTAATTAACAAATATGAAATATAATAAGTGCGGAATATTATAAAACGATATTAATTACTACCACCCGGATCTGGAATCACAATTCACGAGCATTCTAGAATTTACTACAAGTAATAGCCTGAAAGAAATACAACTATCTGAATGAAAGAAAACAGTAGGACATAAAAGATAGACGGGGACTTCAAGGTCTGTGAATGCCGACAGATCTACCTTGAGTCTCCGGACAGACGACCAATAGCAAATCTCGATCAACCTGAGCCGATATCAAAATATGCACAGAAAGTGCAGAGTGCAGCATCAGTACAACCGACCCCATGTACTGGTAAGTGTCGAGCCTAACCTCGGCGAAGTAGTGACGAGGCTAGGACAAGACACCCACATATAACCTGAACAGTATAATCATGCTAGTGGCAACAACAGTAAATAAAGCAATAACGCAGAAATAATGAGAAGGGGACATATAGTGGGGGAATACAACATAAAGAGTGAGAATAATGAAAAGACGGAATTAAACAGAAAATCCATAAACGAATTGAGCAATTAAAACAGCAAAGGAAAACTGCACGGCATCACCCTTCGTGCTTTTACTCTCAACCTCACCAAGTAAATAAATAGAATGGCACGACATCACCCTTCGTGCTTTTACTCTCAACCTCACCCAAATAAATAAATAGAACGGCACAGTATCACCCTTCGTGCATTAAACCTCTCATAATATACACGGCATCACCCTTCGTGCTTTACACTCGTCCTCACAAAATAAATAAATCATGCACGGCATCACCCTTCCTGCTTTACACTCATCCTCACAATATAAATAAATCATGCATGGCATCACCCTTCGTGCTTTACACTCTTCCTCACAATTCACAGAATCAATAACAACGGATAAAGAGAGGTTTCACAAAGAAATCAATATTTTATCAATGATTACTTTCACATTTAACACCTCAACCTCGAATCAATATTCACAATTTTATCGACCTTGGTGGAACCGGATACAAGTCTCCCAACATTTCAACAACAACAATAAGCATGGATAACAAGATTTAAGACTACATATTTGCAAGAATGGAATTTCACTCGCATGTTATGACTCGACCACAACGTATAGATGTTCGTCACCTCAACTATACATCGTATTCAACAACAAAACACGTAGCAAATACACACACAATACCTATTCCCTCAAGTCAAAGTTAGACACAACACTTACCTCAATTTCGCAGGCCACTCACTGCTCAAGTACCGCTTTACCTTTAGAATTCACCTCCAACCCACTTGTACCTAATCATAATTAGTTTAATATCATCAATTATTGCTAAAGGAATCAACTTTAATGCATATTTATAGTTTTCCCAAGTTTTCCCAACAAAATTCAAAAACCGACCCCGGGCCCACTTGATCCAAACTCGAGGGTCGGACCAAAATCCGTTTACCCATTCTCCCCTGAGCCCGGATATACAATTGATTTTGGAATCCAACCTCAATTCGAGGTTTAAATCCCGAAATTTCAAAATTCCTAAGTACTACACAAAAATCCTAATTTCACCATAAAAATTCTAGATTCTAGGTTGAAATCTTGTTATAAGATGTAAAAGATTGAAAGAAAAGAGTTAGGAATCACTTACCTATGATTTGGGGAAGATTTGGTCTTTGGAAAATCGCCTCTTGAGGTTTAGGTTTTGAAAAATTGAAGAATAAATGAAAAATCCCGTCTAAGTCTAAAGTTATCAGCTGCGGATGTCGCATTTGCGACCTGAGCTTCGCAATTGCGAAGCTCGCAAATGCGAATGAGTCATCGCAAGTGCGAGAACTTTCACATTTCCGCTACCTTCGCAAATGCGAAGAGTATGTCACATTTGTGACAATTAGCCCATCGCAATTGCGGGTATAAGTTCGCATTTCCGATCATGCCCTTCCCCAGACCCCCTTCGCAATTGCGAAGATAAACTCGAAATTGCGAGAACTGCTGGCCTAAGCTTTCTTCGTAATTACGATAAAAACCTCAAAATTGCCATACTTGCTTGGTTCGCATTTGCGAAGCCTGATCTCGCAATTGCGAGATCAGAGGCCTGCTACAGACACCAGTTACACCAGCAAATTTTTAAGTTCCAAAATCACTGTGTAGCCTTCCCGAAACTCACCGAGCCCTCGAGGCTCCAAATCAAACAAGTACGTAAGTCTAAAAATATTATACGAACTTGCTCGTGCTATCAAATCACAAAAATAACACCTAAAACTATGGATTTAGCACCAAAACTCATGAATTCCTCAAGAATATTTCAAAACTACTATCTTCTCAACCGGACGTCCGAATCACGTCAAATCAACTTTGATTTCTACCAAATTTCACAGACATGATTTATATATTATATTAAACCTGTACCTGGCTCCGAAATCAAAATACTGGCCCGATATCAACGTGATCAAACATTAATCAATTTCTTTAAATCCATAGAATTTCAGTCTTATAATATTTATCAAAAAATTATTTCTCGAGATAGGGACCTCGGAATTCGATTCCGGACATACGCCCAAGTCCCATATTTTACTACGGACCTTCCGGGACCGTCAGAACACGGATGCGGGTTCGTTTACTCAAAACATTGACCAAAGTCAACTAAAAATTAATTTTAAATCCCAAAAATTATTACTTCATAAATTTCCACATAAAGGCTTTCCGGATTTACGCCCGGACTATGCACGTAAATCGGGGTGAGTAAAAATAAGTTTTTTAAGTCTATTGGGCTCGGAATATAGTCTTAATTCATAAGATGACCCTTTGGGTCATCACAATTGGAGAGGTGGCTTACAAGCTTGCCTTGCCACCTAGCTTGTCGAGTGTGCATCCAGTATTTCATGTTTCTATGTTTCGAAAGTATGTCGGTGATCCATCTCATGTTTTGGATTTCAGCACGATTCAATTGGATGGTGATTTGACTTATGATGTGGAGCCGGTGGCCATTTTGGATCGGCATGTTCGAAAGTTGAGGTCAAAGGATATATCTTCAGTGAAGGCGCAATAGAGAGGTCAACTAGTTGAGGAGGCTACTTGGGAGACCAAGCGAAAGATGCGGAGTAGATATCCACACCTATTTGAGACTCCATGTATGTTTCTAGACCCATTTGAGGAATAACGTTTGTTTAAGAGGGGGAGAATGTAACGACCCGACCAGTCATTTTGAGAGTTTTAGCCCCGTTATCCTATTTACTACTCCTTTTGTGCTTTACATTTGTTATATGACTTACCGGGTTAGTCGTTTTGGGTCTGGAGAGATTTCGGAATGATTTGAGACACTTAGTCTCAGGGTTGGAAGCTTAAGTTGGAAAGGTTGACCGGGTGTTGACTTATATGTAAACGACTTCGGAATGGAGTTTTGAATGTTCCGTTAGCTCCGTTGGGTGATTTTGATCTTAGGAGCGTGTCCAGATTGTGATTTGGAGGTTCGTAGTTGAATTAGGCTTGAAATGGCGAAAGTTGGATTTTTGGGAAGTTTGACCGGGAGTGGACTTTTTGATATCGGGGTCGGATTGGATCTCTGGAAGTTGAAGTAGGTCTGTGGTGTTATTTGTGACTTATGTGCAAAATTTGAGGTCATTCAGACGTGATTTGATAGGTTTCAGTGTCATTTGTAGAAGTTGAGTTTCCTTAGTTTTAATAGGCTTGAATTGTGGTACGATTCATATTTTTGATATTGTTTGACATAATTTGAAGGCTAGACTAAGTTCGTATCATGTTTTAGGACTTGTTGGTATGTTTGATTGAAGTCCTGGGGGCCACAGGTTGATTTCGGATGATTTTCAGACCAAGGTTTGAAGTTGAAAACTGCTGAAGTTTGGGTTCTGCTGGTCTTACCGCACCTGCAGAGCTTTGATCGCTGGTGCAGGGAGGGCAATACAGATGCAGAGTTTTGGAGAGGTCTGAGCAGTGGCCGCAGGAGCAAAGTTTTTCCGCACCTGCGTGACTGCAGATGCGGCTGGGGCACCACAGAAGCGAGAATGGGTAGGGGAGTTGAGTCCGCAGAAGCGAACTGGACGCCCGCAGAACCTTTTCCGCTAGAGCGTGTTGAGGGACCACAGAAGCGGATAGAGCCGTAGATGCAGTTGAAATGTTGCTTCTGCGACGCTGCAAAAGCGGCTAAGTTGTCGCAAGTGTGGAAAGCCTGTGCAGAACATATAAAAATGAGGGTTCCGAGAGTTTCACCATTTCTAACATTTTAAGCTCGAGCTTAGGTAATTTTTGAGAGGGTTTTTGAAGAGATTCTTGAGGTAAGTTCCTTGTGCTCATTTTTTATCAATAATATTGTTTCCCCATTGATTTTCCCACCTAGATCGTGTGGTTTTGAGGTAAAATTTGGGGATTTGAGGCTAGGGATTTGGAAAGTTGATTTGGGGGTTTTGGGTGACGATTTGATGTCAGATGTTGATAAAATTTGTATTGTTGGACTCGTGGTTGAATGGGCTTTCGAGTTTTGTAACTTTTGTCAGATTTCGAGACGTGGACCCGGGGCCCAGCTTTGAGCTGATTTCAGATTTTTGATTAATAATTTCGTACTTTCTTGTGGAATTGATTCCTTTAGCCCATATTAATTATATTGTAATGTTTGTGGCTAGATTCGGGACATTTGGAGGCCGATTTGCGAGGCAACGGTGTTTTGGAGTAGAGTTGTGCTCGGATTAAGGTAAGTAACACTTCTAAAACTTGGTTCTGAGGGTTTTAAACCCCGAATTACTTGTTATATGATCGATGTTGAGGTGACTCACATGCCAAGTGACGGGCGTGGGGGCGTGCACCGTGAGAATTGTGACCTGGTCGATTCCATGGAACTGTATAGTGGATCTATCTTGTTGATATTTGTGTTTTCATCATGTGATAAAGTAATTGAGCTTTTAATCATGCTAAAGATCATGTTTAGGCTATATGTTAGTACAGTTGGGACCCATAGAGGCCATTTCTTGCTAGTGACTTACTGATTTCATTGATAATTCGTACTTAGTCATATTCATTTCATATCATATCTCGGTCTCTGTTGCTATTTATTGATACATCATATCATCATTGTCGGGCTAGTTTCATGACATTGTGAGCCCGTGAGAGAGAGACTGGAAAGATTGATAAATGAGTGAGGCCGAGGGCCTGATTATGATTGACATTTATGGGATCGGGCTGCACGCCGTAGTGGGTTTACTGATTTATGATAGCACTTGGGCTGAAGGAGCCCCTTCGGAGTCTGCACACACACCCTGAGTGAGCGCGGTTAATTTATATTGAGGGATGGATCTTCCCTGGACATGAATCTTGTTCGAAGCATTTATACCTGGGGATGGATCTTCCCCGCGGGAAGGATTGGCCTTACCCAGTACTAAGTGACTGATGGTCAATTGATGTATATATTCCGGGATGAATCTTCCTGGGCCGGATTGGCTTTATACAATACTAAGTGATGGAACATTTCGAGAGAGTCAGCACATGGGTCTATCAGCATGGTGCATCACATACAACATATGCATTGGCATATAGAAGTAGAGAAGTTGTATTCTTCATATCATTTAGAATTGATTCATCTTACTGAAATTGAGTTTAATTATTGAACTTGAAAGCATGTCTACGTTTTTGACCTGTTGTTCATATATTGAACTGTATTAGTTGAGTTCGTCACTACCTTCAGTCCAAAGGTTGAATTTATTACTTATTGAGTTTGTTGTACTCACACTATACCTTTCACCTCGTGTGCAGATCCAGGTGCTTCCGGTCACGGCGGCTGCTGAGTGTGGAGTCAGGACCTTTGGAGACTATCAAGGTAGTTGTATGGTGTTCGCAGACCTTGAATCTCCTTCCTTATCTTTATTTTATATTTCAGTTTTACTCTTTAGATATTTTATTAGACTACTGTCCGATGTAGACGCTTATGTACTCGGTGACACACTGATTTTAGGAGGGATTTGTATTGAATTGCCAATTCTATTCTGTTTGAAAAGGTTTTCCTTAAATATTAATTTCTTCCGTATTTTTTTAAAGTTTTTGTTGTGTTGAAATGGTTGAGTAGTTGATTTTCCTAGTTCCACGATAGGCGCCATCATGACGAGTTGGTTTTGGGTCGTGACATAAGTACTTGCTAATTTAATAAAGAAAAAAATAAGGAACAAATAATTTATTATATAATACAAAGTACATTCTAATTTAATAATAAATAAAGAAGGAACATATAATTAATTTTATTACTATATAATGTGTATTCTTTGATTATATATAAGAAAGAATCAAAATTTGTTAGTAACAAATGAATTGATCAAAGCAATTAAATAATTGTCTATGTCTCATGGTGGGCGCCAAATTATTTGTTCGTAAAGCGGTACAGTTGAATTTGTAACATGATTTATAGACAAGTGAATCGATTTGACCCAAATAATATTAAGTAAAAACAAGAGACTATGAAATGATATTGAAGAAAATACAAGCTTGGTTGTGAGCTTAATCTTTCCCGTGGCAGGAATACAAGAAATGGTCTAAGTAGAAGAAAGTAAACGACTTTATGTTTTATAGGTTGTTTGACAAACTGAAAAAATTAGCTTATTTTGAGAAGTACATTTTTTGAAATGTGCTTTTTTCGAAAGTACTTTTGATGAAAGTCAGTTTGTGTTTAGCTAATTAATTTAAAAAGCACTTTTAAGCAGCAATTAGTGTTTGACTATGTTTTTATATTTATAAATTTCATCGTCATATTTATTTTCATTTGTTTCGCTAATATTAGCTTTTCTTGAGTTCGGATATAGTTCTTGCCATAATTAATGATATTGTCACCTTACCTTCTTGCAACAAGCATTTTAGCATTTAATTATGAAAAAAAAGGGTTATCGTAGCCTCATTACTGATGCATTTATTTTCAAGGTTTAATCGACACCCCCTTAATAGTATCACAAGCGGCTGGTGTTACTACCCACGTGTTGAGCCTTGCACCTCTGATCGCATCGCAAATGTCAATCATTCATGACATTGAAAAGAGTGAGATCTAAATTCTTTCTTTTAACTTTAACACACAATTTTAGATTCAAAGAAGGGACTTACTTAGAGAGGTATTAAGTTGAGAATCATGTAAACCCTTTTCTCAAAATATCTTTCACCATCAAGTCCAACAACTTAGACATAGCTAAGCTATTGCACTTCTTGTACTTTTCTGCACAACTCTTTTCCTCTCTTGATCGTTGAACCCATAAACTCAAATGTTGAATAAGTCGCTTTTTGGCAAAAACCATATCGTTAAGTTATTTTTTTCCATTCACAGTGATGCTCATCCTTTAAAATTTTGACTAACTCTCAACCTTCTTAAAAATTTTACAGAGGTTCCATTGTAACTAGAGTTATCTTAAAAATCTATAACCTGTCAAATCTCAACTACAACTGACGCATACAACATATCATATACTTAGAGCCACTCTTAGTGGCATATATATTATTCAAAATTCCAAATCAACTGTGAAGTCCAGCAAATAAGGATAAATGTGCCCTGGCCGTCTGAAAAAGGGACATCCCAAGGTTCAATAAAAGAAGGGAAAATATCCTAAATGTCCAGTACCCTCAAGATCATAAGTATGGACGTATACATACTCATGAACAAGACTCTACCAAACACTGCTCCATGATCCAGAACTTAAAGCCTACGCTCTGATACCAACTATGTCACGTCCCAAAATACCCCGTAGACGTGACTGGCACCCAGCTAACACTACCCGTTGGGTGAACCAACTTACCTATATACTTAGCATTTATTCAACACTCAACCAAAATAAATGTAAGTTCCAATATTTCGTTAATTAAATGTGAATAATTAATGATCCAAATTGTTTCATAAATAAACGAAGAAACAACACTCTAGCCCAAATCCTGCACTAGACTATGGAGCATCTAAGAGGATTACAAAAGACATCATATGAATAAATAATAAATACTCTTTTGGAAGCATCCACGAATAATGCGGTGGCTTACCTCAATAACTGGATCAACTCTAGTGAACCCATCAACTACTAGCTCCGTCTTCACCAATAGTATCTGCATGGACATGGAGGTAAGGAGTGAGTTATGCATGAATATAACCCCGTAAGATCCTCGACCTGCCACTCTGAATACCTATGGAACAAGTGTTAGAAAATACAAACACACAATGAGCACAAAAATAATATGTACAATAATTATTTCACAATATAATTGTCCAAAATAATATTTAACATCACACACTTATATCTTTAACACAATGCACACTAAGGACATGTTATAAGCGGCAGTGAAGAAAATTAATCAAACACCCCGACGAGTCCACGATGGCATACACAATGCCCCAAATCTGTCACGGCGGCATACACAATGCCCTAAATATATCAAGAACCATACACAATGCTTGGATGATGTACAAAGGCATACACAATTCCCCAACATCATGGCTCAAAGCCGCATCAAACTATCAAACTCAACACCATGGCTCACAACCCTATCAAACTATCAAACTTAACATCATGGCTCATAGCCGTATCACGCCATCAAACAACTTATAAAATATGTTTTTTGTATTTTTTATAAAATAATATATTTGCGGCTAGTCTAAGACCACTTACATCACTAACAACAAATTCTCCAACCTTACGACGTCCAAACACTAACCAAACGACCTCCAACAGCCTTAATCTATGTAAAATATTGATTAACAGTGTTAATTATTCTAGTTTGGGCCATATCATTTTTTTGAATATTCAAATCAAAGTCAACTCCTCATCCACATGATCAAATTTCGAACTAATCATATTTCTGAGTTATCCATAAATCATAGGGTCCAAATCTATAATCTCAACTGAAATTTATCCCTTCCGCCAATACCAATAAGCCTTAGAACCAAATTTCTCACCATATAATCATTCCCAAAAGACACGATTACCACATCAACACACGGTACCAACCTCAACCAGCTGAACCAACTTATGCCTATGCCCACAGGGCACAACCACACGACGTAAGACATCACACATATGCCCTTAATAACAACTCTAGCCACAGTAGCTGCCCATAATTAAATCCAGCACCGACAATTAGCCTGATACCCATTAGAACCCTGTTTCAAATCTTCACAACACAGACAATGATGTAAGAAATATGAATACCTCATAACTATTCACCCGAATCAACACGTCACATCTAACGCCACCGGGGCACACACCTCGCAAGCTAGAACTCAATAAGCACAGCACGAATATAACTGAATATGTAAGGAGAAACACATAAGAGAACTATCAAACAAGCCTGACATGCACCACTCTCTATTAGTATCATATTACAAACCCATTACACAAGGGAGAAATAAGACATATGAACAAATCGCAAGGATTTTATCTTGATATAACTCCATCGCGGCACGCAGTCCAGTTCAAACACATCGAAACACATGACACCGCGAGGGTCTCACCCTCAACTCTGATTCACAAGTAGAATACACATCATGCCAACCGAAACTTTCCATTAATTTAATTCCGCCAGCAAAATCACCACACATACTGAATTCCCACACCAGTAGAGCATCTAAATCACAAGTTGTAACCTATCACCCAGAATTCACATCAAACTACCGTAATGAGTAATAGAATTCACTTCTAGTCTCATAGATCTCAATAATGAATATAACAAAATAATAGACTCGGGCTACCACTATAGAATCTCCCAACAGGGGTAAACGCATAAGCAAAGTACAAAGTCACAAAACACACCCATAAGTGAAGTAAAATAAAAAGGACTCGTCCCGATAAGCAGAACCGGAACAAGATACAAATGATTATCCTTTATAACAAATTAAAACCATAACTGTACGACATCATCTGGTGCAGCGGCCTCAGCCTTACCATAGAAAACACAACAATGGGCGGGGCCTCCCCCTCTTAGGCACCCTCTACTTGCCTGACCTGCACCCCAAGCTGGTGGTGTAGGGATATCAACAACTGAAGCAGAACTTATTGCATGAATACCCCATTGTGTCACATATGTCCGGAGTCTAGGATAATCTCTCACTATGTGGCTGGTATCTCCATACTCAAATCAACCTCTCTGCTGACGTGGTTGTGGAAACTGTCTGGTATGGGTACCTTGAGACCCATGGGTACCTAAAACACCGTGCGAAGCCTGAAGTGCAAACTGAACTGGCTAACCTACAAAACCTCTACCAAGCCATACCCTGCCTCCAAAATAGGGACTAGTAGATCTCTTCGGTCTACGAGGCCTCTTAGCCTCCCTGTCCTCTCTCTCCTGACCCCGCATTACCTCTAGTCAGCGAGCGATCTCTACCACCTACTGAAATGGAACATCCGACTCCAACTCCCGAGCCATGCTGAACCGTATATCATGACTAAGTCCCCCAATGAACCTGCAACCTCACTCTCTAACTGTAGAAACCAAAGTAGGTGCATGTCTAGACAATTCATTGAATATAAGGTCATACTCTGACACTGACATGGTGCCCTAGCGCAGCTGCTCAAACTCCTCGCACCATGCATCCCGAGGGGTTTGGGGAACAAACTCTCTCAAGAAAACCTCTGAAAACTGGACCCATGAAAGTGAAGTTGCATCAGCTGGACTACCCAACTCATACGCTTGCCACAACTAATATGCTGCTCCGTTAAGCTGGACCATAGTAAAAGCAACCCCACTTGTCTCCACAATACCCATAGCGTGAAGAATACGGTAGCACTCCCCTAATATCCCATGCGCATACTCTGAATCCAAACTGTTGAAAGTAGGAGGGTGGTACTTCTTGAACCTCACAAGTCTAAGGTGTTCTTCCTCATGTGTTGCTTCCCTAACCACGGACTGAACTGAAACAATAGGTTGTGTCGGCATGACACCTGGAACCTGACCAACATGGACTAACTGCTCTGGATTATGGGCGGTAGGAGTCTGAGCTACTCTCTCGATCCGTGAAGTAGCTGGTGCGACCGGGGACCAACCCCGCCTGAGCCAATGTACCAAACATGCTCAGGAACTATGCTAAAGTCTACTGAAGTCCTGGGGTAACAATAGGCGCCTCTGGTACCTGTCCCCCAACCGAAGCTACTGGCGGCTCCTCAACTGTTGCTCTAACAGGTGTTCTAGTTATAGCATGTGCTCCCCATCAGCCTCTACCTTTGCCTCTGCCCCGGCCTGCTAGCAACGCCGGCTCTGGGGGCAGCGTTGTCTATAACTGCAGCTCGTGTCCTCACCATTTGTGAGAAAATAGAATGACAAAGGTTCAACTCTGAGATCAATAAACTCGTACTATAGGAATAAAGGAAGTGAAATTGTCCTAATAGTTCCGTAGCCTCTCGAAGATAAGTACAGACATCTCCGTACTGATCTGCAAGACTCTACTAAACTCGCTTATGACTCGTAGCACCTATGAATCTAGAGCTCTGATACCAAGTTGTCACGACCCCAATTTCCCTATGTAGGATGTCGTGACGACACCTAGTCTCTAAGACTAGGTAAGCCTAACACTTACTAAATAAACAGAAGAATTCAACCATCAAATGAAAAATACGTGATAAAATTTTTATACAAATTATAATTCCCAAAACCGGTAGTACAAGTCATAAGTTCTACTGAGTTCGCTAAGATAATCCTTAAGTGCAACTGTTCGGGATGGAAATCAGACAGTACAAATACGAAATCAGAAGGTGACTTTGATGCCTGCGAACGCGACGACGGGTTCACATTGAGTCTCCACAGCTCGACCAGCCAACTAAAAATCAACAACAACCGTGGCACCTAGATCTGCACAAAAATATGCAGAAGCATAGTATGAGTACACCACAGTGGTACACAGTAAGTATCAAGACTAACCTTGGTGGAGTAGTGACAAGGGATAGTCAAGACACCTACCGGACTAAAGAACCTGAACAAGTGTGTAGATGAAGTAGTAGAGAAACAATATTAATATAAAGCTAAGCAGGATAAGAAACACAAAACAATACTTTCAATGATACACTGATTACAACAATATTTAACAGGATGCAGTCAAGTCGTAATGCTGTAGAGTAAGCTGGACACAGTCTAAGTCCAGTGAAACCAAATAAAGAAAAACCAGTAACAACTCAATGCGAACTACCGCTTTCACACCAGATCTGTTCAAGTATTTCCACGAGGTACCGAACCTCATAATCACATCTCACGGGTCCCAATTCATGAACCCTAATCGTTAGGTATCTTGTGCCCACATTACAACTCATAATCGCACGGACGACTCACATGCCAATAGAACATTCCTCACACAGAAAGCAAGTATACAAGAGTACGTTTAATGGTTACTGATGTCAGGAGTCCTTTTTTAAAAAGAATATGGGTGATTACTACGTGTATGCTTGTACAAGTATCCTACCATATATCCAGTCAACAAATAAGAGAAGAGACAATGAATGGCACATAACAAACGATCACCACGAAATGTATAGTGTAAATAAGACAGCAAAGAAGGGGGCGTTACGACAATCACAACAAGATTTGCTACATAGAACTGAGCAAAAAGAGCAACATGGAGGAAATCAATTAGTAGTATGCTAAGGAAAACAACAATCAAAGACAAGTGCACATAAAAGGGGAAATGATAACAGAGCACTCCCGAGGTACCGCATCGTAGTTTCAAATCGTAAAATGAATCACAACAACACGGTAGAAACCTCGTGCCACAATAATAATCCGCACGGCAGAAACCTCGTGCCACAATAACAATCCGCAAGACCAAAACCTCGTGCCAAAATAACAACCCGCACGGCAGGAACCTCGTGCCAGAACAACAACCGCGCGACAGATACCTCGTGCGGCAATAATAATCTGTATGGCAGAAACCTCGTGCCATAATAACAACCCACACGACAGAAACTATCGTGCCACAATAACAACCGCACAACAGAAACCTCGTGCAAATACAAAACTGAGTATAACAATAACAACGACAATAACACAAGAATATAACAAGTAAATAAACTCAGGAACTCCAAAACACAGAGAGACGGAAGAACGAATTCATAAGGAAAGACACAACAAGAAATAATGGTACAACATAGCAATAGCTCAACAAGGAAGAGATACTGTGTAGCAATCATTCCACATAAGTACAATCCAATGATAAGAGGGGTAACATGAATCAATGACTCCAATTAAGGGTAAGTCAACAATGATAATGGATAACCAAACTTCAATTAGGGTCGATCAATTGCGGAAGAGATTCAATAAACTCAATTAAGGGTAAGCAGATTATGGGAAAGATAATAATAACTTCAATCAAGGATAAACAATTACAAAAAAGATAGCATAGCAATAAAAGAAGCAACAACTTCAGTTAAGGCACATAAGAGTTTAATCGACAATAAAGTAAAACATGGAGCAATTAATTCCAATTAAGACACGAAATGGTGAATTTAGTAAATGGGGGATTTAACATAATAAAACAACTTCATATATAATGAACATAAGAACCTAAGTGCCCTAAACGGTCAAATTTCCATAAATAAGCCCGAGCACGTACTCATCACCTTGTGCAGACGGGCTTCACATGACACAATTAGCACTAAAGACTCAAATCCTAAGGAGTAGTTTCCCCCCTCCCCCACAAAGTTAGGCAAGATACTTATCTCAAAGAAGCTAGACTGTTAATCTAAAATGACCTGCTCAAGTGAAACAACCTCCAGACGGCTCAAATCTAGCCAAAATAACTTTAATTCATAAATAAAACTCATAGAAAATAATTCCGTATAATAAAGCTTCAATCTTTAACATGAACTAAAAGTCAAACCAAAAGTCAAACCCCGGGACCGCACCTCGAAACCCGATAAAATTAACTAAACCCGAACACCCATTCCGATACGAGTTCAACCATACTAAAGTTATCAATTTCCGACATCAATTTGTCCTTCAAATCATCATTTTATATTTTGAAAAATTTCTTCAAATATTCTGATTTTTCCTCAACTCAAAACATTAATTTAATGATAAAAGTAAAGATGAAATCATGAAGTATAATCAATTCCGAGTGAAGAACACTTAATTTAATGATAAAAATAAAGATGAAATCATGAAGTATAATTAGTTCCGAGTGAAGAACACTTACTCAAATGATTTGCTTGAAAAACCCACGAGAAATCGCTCAAAATCGAGCTCTACAAGTCAAGATATGATAAAAATGGCCAAACCCTCAATTTTGAAAGTTATATTCTGCTGCCCAGGTGTTTGCACAACACGATCGCAGAAGAAGGATTACGATCGCGAAGAAGGAAATGACCAGTGCCAGAAACTGTATTGCACGATCGTGAACAGTTACATGCGATCGCGAAGAAGGAAAACATTGATGTCCCAAGAAATGTACTACGCTATCGCGAACCTATCATGCGATCGCGAAAGGGAAAAATATACCAGCTGCCAAGAAGGATCGCAAATATTATGATGCGAACGCGGTTTAAAACTGCCTCAATGTACGCGATCGCGAAGGTAGACATGCGAACGTGAAGAACAAAATGGGACTCCCCAGCATGGCCAACTCTACGCGAATGCGGAATAACAAGTGCAAACGCGAAGGGGGAATATCCATAGACATGCGATCGCGGACTAGATCATGCGAACGCGAAGAGGAAAAAGCTACCAGTCACTACACAGCCTTCGCGATTGCGGCTGCACCTACGTGATCGCATAGAAGGATATAGAAGGATATCAGACGCAAACAACAATATTCCAAAATAAAGGGAATTGACCCGTAACCCATCCGATACACACCCGAGGCCCCTGAGACCCCGTCGAAATATACCAGCAAGTTTTATAACATAACATTGACCCGCTCAAGGTCTCAAATCACACCAAACAACGTCAAAACTACGAGTCGTACCATGAATCGAACTTATGAATTTTCAAATCTTCCAACTTTCAAAACTCGCGCCAAAACATATCAAATCAACTCGGAATGACGTCAAATTTTACATGCAAGTTCCAAATGACATAATAGAGATAGTCCAACTCTTGGAATCACATTCCAAGCCAGATATCAATAAAGTTAACTCTCGGTCATACCTCTCAACATTCCAAAACTTCAACTATCCAATTCGCCAAAATGCGCCGAATTGCCCTACGGACTTCCAAATCCAAATACGGACATACACCTAAGTCCTAAACCACCATACAAAGCTATTGAAACCTTAAAAATTCTATTCCGGGGTCATTTTCTCAAAGGTCAAACTCCAATTATCTCTTTCCATTTAAGCTTCAAAAATAAGAATCGTTCTATCAGTTTATTCACGAATCATCTGAAAACCAATCTCGACCACAAACGCAAGTCATAATACATATTACGACACTGATCAGGACCTTAAGTCGCTAAACGGGACGCTAATTCTCAAAACGAGCGGTCAGGCCGTTATAAATAATCTAAATAATGCATTAAAAATATATATAGAGAGATGCAAATATTTGAATTGAGAATATTTTTTGAAAGATAAAAGTATATTACTTTTAAATTCTGCCTCTAATTTTTATGATCTAAAATAAAGATAATTATAAAGTTAATTACACACATAAAAGTAAATAATGAAAATTTAAAATCGAATTAAAACTCAATATTCTATATTGAAAATAAAGGAGAACATAAATCTACGCTTGAAATAATGACATATGCGTAAAGCTATATGTTTAAGATTTATGTATTTTTTTGTTATGCATAATAATAATAATAATAATAATAATAATAATAATAATAATAATAATAATAATAATAATAATAATAGTGGTAGTTTATACTCTTCTATCTATTTATTCGGTTAAACAAAATCAAACAAAAACTTATCCAAGATTTTGAAATGAAAAAGAAAACTCCAAAGACGAAAAAATACCTCGAGATTTTGGTAAAGTTAAAAGTATGATCATATTCACTTCTAATTTTTTTTGTTTATTATTAAATTAAATACTAGATGAAATAATTATATCAAATTTTATTATAAAGGAAATAATATAAAAAGAGAGGGTGAATAAAGTGTGAGAAAATTTATACTTTGAGCAATGTAAAGAATAAAATAAAGATAATAAATAAATAATACTCAAAAATATTATTGATAAGTTTAAGCATTAATCTGAGCTATAGAATAAAAGCGTCACGACCCAAAACTCAACCTGTCGTAATGACACCTATCATGTTACTAAGCAAGCCGACAACTTAGACACTTCCAACACTTTCAAATTTAGAATATACTAAAACAAATTTTAAATAAATAAAAATCTCATAAATCGAATAAAACTGCCACACTCGATATATAAGTTTCCCAAAAATAGAGTGTCACTGAGTACATGAGCATCTATACAATACCAGTATGAATTATTGTCTAAGAAAAATTGAAAGTGAATAAATAAGACTGAGGGATAAGGAGGATAGTCAAGGCCTGCGGGCGCCAGAGCAACTACCTTGATAATCTTCGAATGACTGAGCTTTGAGAATCAGCAAATGCCATGACCGAAAATACCTGGATTTGCACACGAAGTGCAGGATTTAGCGTGAGTACAACAAACTCAATAAGTAACAAATCTAATTTTTGGACTGAAAGAAGTGACGGGTTCGAGTATTACAACCCGCATACATCATTACAGTACAAAAGTTATAGAAAATATGACAGGGATATCTCAGAAATTTATAATTTCTCCAGTCTCTCCAGCTCACAATAATCATGATAATCAGCCCAAACAATAATGATATAATATATCAATAAAGGACAACGGAGACTGACATATAATATGCAAATAATAGTTGTGACTGGGTACCAAATGGTGAACTAAGCAAATAATTCAACATGTAACATGACTTCTGTGGGTCACAACAGTACCAACACGTAGCCTAAACATGATTTCTAATATGACTGACAATTTAATTTCTCAAACACTTGGTGAAAATATGGATAACGACAAGATTAATCAACTATATAGTTTCATGGTATCGACCAATTCACAATTCTTATTGTGCATGCCCACACGCGCGTTACCTAGCATGTGCGTCACCTCAACACCAATCACATAACACTTAATTTAGGGTTTCATACCCTCAGAACCTTAGAAGTGTTACTTACCTCAAACTATGCAAAACTCTACTCCAACAAGCCATTGCCTCGCGAAACGGCCTCCGAATGCCTCAAATCTAGCCACAATCAATTCGATACGATCAACTTAAGCTATTGGAATTAATTCCATATAAAAATGCTATGTTCTTAATCAAAAGTTAAAAAGTCAACTCAAAAGTCAACCCCCGGGCCCATATCTCGGAATCCGATAAAAGTTATAAAATCCGAACACCCATTCAATTACGAGTCCAACTATACCAAAATTACTCAAATCCGATACCAAAATCTCGCTCAAATCCCCAAAATTTGTCCTAAGGAGTTTCCCCCATTTTTAACCCAAATCACTAATTAAATGATGAAATCAAAGATATAATCATGAAATTTAACCAAAACTAAGAATCACTTACCCCAGCCACTCCCTTGAACATCTCTCCAAGAATCGCCTCCAACCGAGCTCCCAATGTTAAATTTGTGAAATAAACTCAAACCCTCATTTTTGAAATATTTAAGTTTGCCCAGATATCCTTAATCGCGATCATGGATAATGCTTCGCGATCGCGAATCATAGCTCAAGAGCCCAGTAATTTAATCCTACGCGAACGCGTCAATCCCCATGCGAACACGAAGAACTGCTTTCTCAACCTACGTGATCGCGTCCCTCTTCACGCGATTGCGAAGAACAAACACGTGACCTCATCTACTGCTTCACTTCCTCTTCGCGAACGTAGCCTAGCTTAAGCATTCACGATGCACTGACTCCTCCAGCTTATGTGATCGTAACTCAAAACTTGCGATCGTATAGAACAAGCTTCCACTGCCTAAATTAATAGCCTACGCGATCGCGGACCTGTCCACGTGATCGCGTATAAGAAAACCAGACTTGTGCACCAGAAAAACTTCAGCAATCACCAAGTCCAAATTTTGATCCGCTAACCACCCGAAATACATCCAAGGCCCCCAAAACCTCAACCAAACATACCAACAAGTACGAAAATATGATATGAACTTAGTTGAGCCTTCAAATCATATCAAACAATACTAAAACCACGAATCGTGCATCGGTTCAAGCCTAATGAACTTTTAAACTTCTAACTTCTACATTCGATGCCGAAACCTATCAAATCACGTCTGATTGACCTCAAATTTTGCACACAAGTCATAAATGATACAACGTACCTACACCAACCTTCGAAACCAAATTCGAGCCCGGTAACCACAAAGTCAACTCTAGGTCAAACTTCTTAATTTCTAAAATTTCTAATTTTTCAACTTTCGCCATTGCAAGCCTAAATCAACTACGGACCTCCAAATCACTATCCAGACACACTCCCAAATAAAAAATCACCCAACGGAGCTATCAGACCCATCAAAACTCCATTCCGAAGCTATTTACATACAAGTCAACATCCGGTCAACATTTTCAACTTAAGCTTCCAACATTGAGACTAAGTGCCTCAACTCATTCCAAAAAATCCTCGGAACTGAATCAACTACCCCGACAAGGATCGTTACATCCTCCCCATCTTAAACAAGCATTCATCCTCGAACGAGTTTAGAAACATACTTGGAGTTTTAAATAGGCGTGGATATCTGCTCCCTATCTCCCGCTCGGTCTCCCAAGTAGCCTTCTCAACTGGCTGACCTCTCCACTGCACCTTCACTGAAGCTATGCCTTTTGACCTCAACGTTCGAACCAGCGGACCCAAAATGGCCATCGAATCCTCATCATAAGTCAAATCACCATCCAACTGAACCGTGCTGAAATCCAAAACATGGAACAGATCACCAACATACTTACGGAGCATAGAAACATGAAATTCTGGATGAACATTCAACAGACTAGACAGCAAGGCAAGCTTGTAAGCCACCTCTCCAATCCTCTGAAGCACCACAAACGACCCAATATACCGAGGTCTTAACTTGCCCTTCTTACCGAACCTCATAACACCCTTCATGGGTGAAAACTTGAGCAGTACCTTCTCCCCAACCATGTAAGCAACATCACAAACCTTCCGATCGACGTAACTCTTCTGTCTAGATTGCGCCGTATGAAGCCGATCCTGAATCAATTTAACCTTGTCCAAAGCATCCTGAACCAAGTTAGTACCTAATATCCTAGCCTCACCTGACTCAAACCATCCCACCGGAGGCCGACACCATCTCCCATACAAAGCCTCATAAGGAGCCATCTGAATGCTCGATTGGCAGCTGTTGTTGTAGGAAAACTCTGTGAGCGGTAGAAATTGATCCCAAGAACCCCCGAAATCTATGACACAAGAGCGTAGCATATCCTCCAATATCTGAATAGTGCGCTCGGACTGCCTGTCCGTCTAAGGGTGAAATACTGTACTCAACTCAACCTGTGTTCCCAACTCTCGTTACACGGCTCTCCAAAATGGTGATGTTAACTGTGTGGCCCAATCTGAAATGATGGACACCGGCACACTGTGAAGGCGAACAATCTCGCGGATGTAGATCTCAGCTAACCACTCCAAAGAATAAGTAGTCCCAACTGGAATGAAATGCGCGGACTTGGTCAACCATCCCATAATCACCCAAATAGCATCAAACTTCCTCAAAGTATGTGGGAGTCCAACTACAAAATCCATGGTGATACGCTCCCATTTCCATTCCAAAATCTCAAGCCTCTGAAGCAATCTGCCCGGTCTCTGATGCTCATATTTCACATGCTGACAGTTTAGGCACCGAGCTATAAACCCCACTATATCCTCATTCATCCTCCTCCACCAGTAGTGCTTCCTCAAGTCCTGGTATATTTTTGCGGCCCTCGGATAAATGGAATACCGTGAATTGTGGGCCTCCTCAAGAATCAACTCACGTAGCCCATATACATTAGGCACACAAATTCGACCATGCATCCTCAACACCCCATCATCCCTAATAGTAATATCCTTGGCATCCTCGTGCTGAACTGTGTCCTTAGGGACAAGCAAATGAGGATCATCATACTGGCGCTCTCTGATGCGATCATATAAGGGAGACCGAGAAACCACACAAGCTACGACCCGACTGGGCTTTGAAACATCTAACCTCACAAACTGGTTGGCCAAGGCCTGAACATCAATTGCAAGCGATCTCTTACCAACAGGAATAAATACAAGGCTACCCATACTCACCGCCTTTCTACTCAAGGCATCGACCACCATATTGGCCTTCCCGGGATGATACAAAATAGTAATATCATAGTCCTTTAGCAGCTCCAACCACCCGAGTTGTTGCAAATTTAGATCTTTCTGTTTAAAATAGTGCTGGAGACTTCGATGATCCGTAAATACCTCACAAGACACACCATAGAGATAGTGCCTCCAAATCTTCAATGCATGAACGATGGCTACCAATGCCAAATTATGAACAGGGTAGTTCTTCTCATGGGGATTCAACTAGCGCGAAGCATAAGCAATCACTCTACCCTCATGTACCAAGACACACCCAATACTAATCCGAGAAGTATCACAATATTATTGTATAAGAACCAAAAGCTGAATGCAGAACTAGAACTGGAGTTGTGGTCAAGGTAGTCTTGAGCTTCTGAAAGCTCTACTCACACTCATCCGACCACCAGAAAGGAGCACCCTTTTGGGTTGATTTGGTTAAGGGCGATGCAATAGATAAGAAACCCTCTACGAAGTGACGATAATAACTAGCCAAGTCGAGAAAGATTTGAATATCAGTAGTTGAGGACGGTCTGGGCCAACTCTGAATTACCTCTATCTTATTTGGATCCACTTTAATCCTCTCGTTGGACACCACGTGCCCCAAGAACGCTACCAAACTACGGCAAAACTCACATTTGGAGAACTTGGCTTAAAGTTTCTCCTCCATCAGCCGTTGTAATACAATCCTTAAATACTGGGCATGCTACTCCTGGCTACGAGAGTAGACTAGGATATCATCAATGAATACTATGACAAACGAGTGGAGATATGGTTGAAATACACTATTCATCAGATGCATGAATGTTGCTGGGGCATTGGTCATCCCAAAAGACATCGCAAGGAACTCATAATGACCATAACGGGTCCTGAATATTGTCTTTAGAATATCCGAGTCCCGAATCTTCAACTGGTGATACCCAAACCTCAAATCAATCTTAGAGAACACCATCGCTCCCTGAAGCTGGTAAAAAAATCATCAATACGCGACAAAGGATACTGTTCTTGATTGTAACTTTGTTCAATTGCCTATAGTCGATGCACATCCATATAGTACCATCCTTCTTCTTCACAAATAGAACCAGTGCACCCCAAGGCGTCACACTAGGTGTAATAAACCCCTTATCAAGAAGTTCTTGAAGCTGCTCTTTCAATTCCTTCAACTTAGCTGGTGCCATACAATACAGAGAAATAGAAATGGGCTGAGTGTCCGACACCAAGTCAATGCCAAAGTTAATATCCCTGTCGTGCGGCATGCCCCACAGGTCTACAGGAAACACATCCAAAAAGTCTTGCACCACCAAAACAGAATCAATAGTAAGAGTATCAACACCAACATCCCCCATAAAGACCAAATATGACAGGCATCCCTTCCCAACCATCCGTTGGGCCTTCAAATAAGAAATCACCCTACTGGGAATATAATCTAGAGAACCTCTTTACTCGATCCTTAGCAACCCCAGCATCGACAACGTCTCAATCTTAGCATGACAATTCAGAATAACATGACATGGAGACAACCAATCCATACCTAAGATCACGTCGAAATCAAACATACTAAGCAATAAGAGATCAACTCTAGTCTCCAATTGTAACAACCCTACCGGTCGTTTTGAGCATTTGCACTTTGCTCGGTAGTTGGAGGGTATGAATAGCTCCATGTGAAGTATTGTGACTTATGTGAATCATCGATTTTGGTTTCTGGTTATTCAGAATCGATTTGGAAGAATGAATTTCATGATTTAAGCTTTAAGTTGGAAGAGTAGATAAAGTTTGACTTTTTAGCATTTGACCTCGGATTGGAGTTTCGATGGTTCTGTTAGGTCCATATGATGATTTTGGACTCATGCGTATGTCCGGATTTGCATTTGGATATTTCTAGAAGGTTTCAACACAAATTGGCGAAAGTTGGAAATTCGAAGGTTTTGAAAGTTTATAAGTTTGACCGGGATTTGACTTTGAGGATATCGGATTCAGCTTTTGTTTCTGGGAATTCGAATAGCTTTGTTATGTCATTTGGAACTTGTGTACAAAATGGGTTCATTCCGGATTAATTTGATAAGTATCAGCGCGAGTTTTGGAAGTTGAAAGTTCAAAGTTCATTCAAGTTCGAATTGAGGTGCGATTCGTCGTTTTGATGTTGTTAGGTGTGATTTGAGGCCTCGAGTAGATCAATGTTATGTTTTGGGACTTTTTGTTATACATCGACGGGGTCCCGAGAGTCTCGGGTGTGTTTCGGATTGATTTTGGGCCATTTTTCTTGATGTTCTCACTGTTGGTGTTTCAAACCTTCTTCGAGATCGCAAAGATTGGGCTGCGATCGTGTAGTGTATTAGAGGAGCAGTAATTTTCCTTCATCGCATTCGCGATAGTGGAACTGCATTCACGTACCTTTGTGAGGCCTGGGCATCGCGTTCGTGTCCTTATGCTCGCGTTCGCATAGTGCAGAGATGAGTAGCTGTGGACCGAGGTGAATACCTTTGCATTCGCGAAGTGGATGATGTGATCGCATAAGGTTAGAGTTGTTGTGAATTGCGTTCGTGAGGGCTATACTACAAATGCGTGAGTATTTTTGTGGCAGATTATTTTGCTCATCGCGGATGCGATGTGCATGGGCAGAATTATAAGTACTCTATTTCGGGGGGCTTCAATCATTTTATCATATTTGGAGCTATGAAGCTCGGATTGAAGCGATTTTTGAGGCAATTTTAACCATGTGGATTGGGGTAAGTGTTCTCTAAAGTTTCATAAAGTGAAGTTTCAAGTTTTGACATCGATTCAAAGTCGGATTTGAGTGAAACTAAGATGGTTGGACTAGTAATTAAATGAGTTGTCGGATTTTGTGAGTTTCGTCGGGTTCTGAGGAGCAAGCCCGAGTTTGACATTATGGTCAATTTTGGGCCTTTGATTAAAGATACGCTCTTTATCATTTGGAATTGTTTATTAGGCATTATTTGATGTTCTTGAGTTGCTTTTGGCTAAATTCGAGCCGTTCGGAGGACGGTACGCACGGGGAGGCATTTTTGAATGATCGTTTGGCTTGCTCGATATTGGATTTAGCTCGTTTGAGGTAAGTAACATTTATAAACTTGGTGCTTAGGGTATGAACCCTGAATATACGTGATATATGTTTGGTGTTGAGGTGACGCACATGCTAGGTGACGGGCGTGTGGGCAGTGCACCATGTGAATTGTGAATCGGGTTTTTCTGTGGTACTGTGTAGTCACATACCTTTATTTGTATCCATGAAATCTGTACGTGCTAGAGTAATTGAGCTGTCATCCATATTAGAAACCATGTCTAGGCTATATGCTTATCCTGTTGGGACCCACTGAGGTCATTTCTGTTGTTGAGTTATGTGTTATATTGTAATTACATACTTAGTCATAGGCATTCATCTACATTGTATATCTCAGACTCTGTTACCATTTATCGATACATCACATTATTATTTTTGGGCTGATCTTTCATGACATAGTGAGCCTGAGAGACTGGAGAGATTTATGACTGAATGGGGCCGAGGGCCTGATTGTGAGGATATTGCTGGGATCGGGATGCACGCCACAACAGTTATTTATGATTCATGCCATGATTGAATTATTATAGCGCTTTGGTTGAAGGAGTCCGTCCGGAGTCTGCACACCCACAGTGAGCACATGTACTACTGAGTACGAGCGCGAGTGCGGGAGTGAGTACTGAGTGACTGTGAGGACCGAGTGATTAGGAGGACTGAGTGACTGTGAGGAATGAGTGGATTGATACTCTGAAAGTATGCATATGGTTGTTCACTATGTTGTATTGCATTTGACATGCTCACTTGGCATACAGGCATAGAGACATATTTTCCTCATGTTGTACGGTATCACGTCATTCATAACTTCTCATACACATTGACATGTAGGCATAGAGATGTATTTTTCTCATGTCATTTGAAAATGAGACTTCTTAACTGTTGTTGAAAGTTTTTGGAAAAAATTACAGTTTTTAGACTTACTCATATTTTTGATGATTTCGGCAAAAGATTTGAGTTTTATTGTAATACTTGAAAATATGACTATTTTTTTCGGAACTGTGAACGAGATGAGCATTTTTTTCGTAGAGTTATTACTTGTGTTATTTTCATTAGAATGTTATGAACTGTTACTGGTTATTGGTGTCGGACTCCGACCTTTGTCCCAGCTCATCACTACTTTCAACCTAAGGTTAGGTTTGTTACTTATTGAGTACATGGGGTCGGTTGTACTCATACTACACTTCTGCACCTTGCGTTCAGATTTTGGATGCTGATGTTGCTGTGTATGACGGAAGCGAGCATTGAAGATGTATCTGCATCCCGTTACAACTGTCTCTTGTTCATTGTAGCCCTAGACTTATGAAAAATCTGTTTATGTACATTCGGACAGATGATCTATTTATTTTATATTAGCTTTGTAAACTCTAAATTTTAGAAGCTCATAATTTGTACAATAATTCCTTGAGAATTCTTTGTATAATAGTTCAAATGTATTATCATTTCTTCTCGTAATAAATATCATTTGGACTGGTTTGTTGCTAACTGGTTCACCTAGGGGGTTGGGTTAGGTGCCATCACGGTTAGTGAAATTTCGAGTCATGACAAGTTGGTATAAGAGCTTTAGGTTCATAGGTTTTATAAGTCATGAGCAAGTGTCTAGTAGAGTCTTGCGGATCAGTATGATATCGTCAATACCTATCTTCGAGAGGCTATATGGAATTTAGGATAACTTCCCATTTTCTTTCCTTATTATGCGAAATTGATTAAGCTTGAAACATAACTCTTTGAATTCCTTTCACGCATTTGTATGCACATGTGAGAGCTCGATATCGGTTGTGAATCGACGGCTTGTGATTCCATGGATGAGGTGCGAGATGTGATTTCAGTGTGCTGATGATGGGCTAGTCTGGAGGACTTGAGGCCAAGTTTTGACTGTAGCTTGAGCATAGGGATTTCGGCTGTGTGAGCACGTGCTTTTGGACTTATAAGTCCGGTAATGTTCCCTATTAGTGGAATTTGTGGCTCAATAAGTGATTGGATGACCATATGATGAGTATGATGAGACTGCGGGATGTGTTCAGATGGTTTGAAGGTGACGAGAAGGTTTTTCTTGAGACGTGAGAAGGGATATTGCATACTTGATTTCTGTCTTGATGAGACGTACAGTCTTGAGTTATGAGTGTGTTGAAAGATCTTTCATGATGTATAATTGTGGAACGAAGTGGATTTTCATGTCTTGTTGTGAGTTCATATTCAAGAAGATTAAGTGATGGCGTAATAGTTGTGGCTGTGAAAGGTTTTAGAGAGATGCCAGTTTGAAGCTAAGTAGGTGGGTTATCAGCTGCAGGGTAATCTCCGGATGTGTAATCTTTATGGTGTTTTGTGGAGGCTTCCTTTACTACCACTGGGTTATAGTTGTGCGATTCGTGTTTGGATCAGTTGTAATAGTTGACCTAACCGTCACGAGGGTGGATGCGAGAATTGCAAGTAATTTAAGGTATTATATGGATTGTGTTACATGGGTTTATGAAGGATCTAGTTGAACCTCACAGTGGTATTATGGTAGTAATGGGGTATGGTTATTGTAAGTTATCAAATATTTTATTCTATGGCTTTGAGCCAATTGGGGGGGGGGGGGGAGAGAGGGATGTTTTCTATCGCCGATTTGCTTGTATGGTTATGTGTTGTGCTGGTTTCAGTTTGAGGCATACTTGTGAATCAGTTGTGATTTGCGGAGGTTGAGATTGAGGATGACTCGAGTAAAGGAATTTCTGGATACGGGTTATGTTACACTTTATCGGTATATGGAAATCATGTAATGATTTGAGTTGTTATTCGTGATGGATGTAGTGCGCAAGGTGTAGGAATTTGCTCGGTTGCGTCAAGGTAGGGTTACTTCCTTGGGTATTGTTGTGCTAACGGGGCACAAATCGTTCTGCCCGTTTGGGTGGTGTAATTGATTTGAGCAGGGTGGATGACTCTCGAGAAGGTTCTAATGGTTTCAAGATTTACATGTGGCAATTGAGAATTTTTCGGATTGGCATATGGCTAGAATCTGAGATTTGCATCGGATGGTATCGGGACTTACGATATTTCTATATCATTACGGATTCTACATTTCAATAGCAAGAAGGTGAAGGAAACGGCTTTAGATTCACAGATGGTCTCTTCAGAGTGGGTATCTTGATTATGGTACGTTTGGGGTGCTTAAGAGGGGATACATCGGCTTATGGGCCTTAGGGCGGTGTGGTTGTATGCTAGGATCTCGTGGGGTTAGTTTTGGTTAAGGATCGTGGTGTTATGGCAAGGGAAATGTCCATTTGAGGGTAATTCAAAAGGGACTCAGAGAAATAGGACAACTTTGTAATAGCCTGGATCAGCATAGTAATGGATATAATCGGTTCTTTGGGTACTTATGATGTGGTGAGTCTCTACAGGTGTTTCATGGTAATGCTCTTGGGTTTTGGCGACATGCGCGACTTAGTTGAGTTAGAAGGATTCAGTTCTGATAGTTGGGTTATGTGCAAATGGATTTCAAAGTGTTCTCACTGGTTTCTACTGCGGTTCGAGGTGTATATTTTCTATTGGCATGAAGAGCATGTTGCATATTGTGATTTTTCCCTAGATGAGATCAAATGGAAGGTTCCTGGCTAATTGAGTATGTAGTTTTTCTTGTGACTCAGAGTTGATTATGAGATTCTCGTGCTTTTCATATTCATGACAGATGCGGTATGTTGTGTGGGATTAAGATTTGCGTGTGCAAGGTCAAGGTTTTGTTTTGAAGGGAAGGCATGAATTCTTAGATAACATGGGTAGTTTCAGATGACTAGATGAATAATATTACTACTTGGTATTGCCCGAGGAGAACATACATTTCAGAAGGTGCACTGAGTGTTGACTTACGGATGCTTCATTGGTATTGGGTACTCGTCTGGTTGATCGACTGCTGATATTCAGGTTTTTCTATGTGGCACGAAAGAATTATAGAAGTATTCCCTGTGGGATGATTGTGTATGAGAGACGTGTTAGACATTCGGGCAGTAGAGTTGGGATCGTATATGGTGATTCATGTGTTATATGGATTTGGAGACCGGGAGTTCTCAGAAACAGATTATTTCGTGGTTGTGGACTATGAAGATGTGGCCAAAGCTAGCCATATGATAGTATGTGTTATGGTTCAGCCATTGCGGACTTTCGGAGGGTTATGTATCTATTTGTGGATGACCAGGATTGATCTGGGGGCCATTGGTAGGCCTAATGAGGATGTGTATTCTACACCAGGTCGGATTGGTTGACTCTGTACTGCTACTGTTGAGGGATGTGTCATTCGGCCAGAGTTGAGCTTATTCATATTCTGATATGATCTATGTGTTACTCCTCTATGCTACGAGTGGTTGTGATTTGTTGTTTATATGCACGCATGGTGCGGTTCTATTTAGGCCTTATAGCGGAATTTGAGCAAGATGGGTATTAGGGTGTTGAGTGATTGATTGCACATTTGGTTTTGTTCTTTCTGGGCTGTGGTATTGTGTTATTTGTTCCTCCATGGTTATGGTCATCTACCTTGGGTACTTGATGTCGAATTGCGCGCGGTTGGGGATTTTGGGCATGTTGGCTTGGGGTATTTCATATGGACCAGTGTTGGATGAGGTCACGCATTGCAACGGAGTTATGTTAAGATATGATCCTTTGTGTTGGGTTCATGTATCTTGGTTGTACTATGTAGGTTGGGTTTGTAGCATTGCAGTCGTGGTGGTGGTGCTTGTTGAGCTTGCGGGACAATTTTCTCAGTTGCGTCATTTTCTATTTTTGGTTGCATTGAGTTATTGTGTATTGGTGTACGGATTGCACGATTTATGGCTCTATGTCGTATTGGTGTTGCGTATCAATTGAATGGTTGTGTTTGACGAGGTGAGGTTGTTGGACCTAAAATGAGTGCTATCGGATCTGATTGTAGTATATTTGGAAGGATAATATTGGAAGTCGGCTTAGAAATTGGCTATAGTTCTTGTCGAAGGAGGGAGAGTTCTATGAATTGTTGATT
The DNA here is from genome assembly GCF_000390325.3 of Nicotiana tomentosiformis. Lineage (NCBI taxonomy): Eukaryota > Viridiplantae > Streptophyta > Magnoliopsida > Solanales > Solanaceae > Nicotiana > Nicotiana tomentosiformis. The sequence goes on along the minus strand of NC_090821.1, from coordinate 66,772,018 downwards.
TAATAAGTGGTTACGATTTGCTGCATGTTTCTTTCATAATCTTCAGTGTACAAATGCTTTAGAACGAGGTTTTGTTCGATATGAGATTTATTACCGGTATTAGGTTATTTCGAGCAGCTACTATGATCGGAAATGTTTTTACGAGTATACGAGCCGTGTGGTATGCCATGTGATTACATCTTAGGTTGTGGTTTGATACAGCTTGTTCAGACTTATACAATGTGTAGATGCGAGGTTGGGGTCTTGGAAGAAATTTCACTCGTAGAAAATTGGATTCTGTGGTTTACGGGCTAAGGTTGACGTAATGATCTTCAGTTATGTTGTGTTGTCGGACCTATATGGAATAAAGTGACGTGAGATCAACCCCGGGTATAAGAATCTTAAGGTTACACGATAGTTTAATGGCTTTAGAATGACTCTAAGCACGTTCGAGGACGGACATATGTTTAAGTGAGGGAGAATATAACGACCCGATCGGTCATTTTGAGCATTTGCACTTCGTTCGATAGTTGGAGGGCATGAGTAGTGTCGTATGATGTATAGTGACTTATGTGAATCATCGATTTTGATTTTCAGGTTATTCGGAATCTATTTGGAAGAATGAATTTCATGATTTAAGCTTAAGTTGGAAGAGTTGACCAAGTTTGACTGTAGTTGTATTTCTTTTAGACTTTACTTGTAGAAAATCCTAGAAGTTCATGAATTGTGATGCTAGATCCGGATTGTAGTAAATATTATGGGCATTTATAAGATTCCGCTCTCGTTCTATTTCATTTTAGCTTAATTGACTTTATATACTGAATAGAATGAAAATTGGCTTAATGAATCTCTAACGTTGGCTTGCCTAGCAAGTGAAATGTTAGGCGCCATCACGTTCCCAAAGGTAGGAATTCCTGGTCGTGACAAGTTGATATCAGAGCACTAGGTTGCCTAGGTCTCAGGTAGAATTTGACGAGGAGGTTCCATCCTAGACTATTCCTGTCGGGAAAGCTCAGGTTCCGGAGGGGTTCATTGCCACCCTAGTGCTTCAGGATGCTTTAGTCCGTTTGGTAGGTCTTATGGAGAGTGTGGCCCAGACTGACACATTTCCTATGGCACCAGTCATCTCTAAGGTAGGAGAAGGAGAACAGACACCTGCTACTCACACTGCGGAGTAGATGGCTCCCATGTATCAGACTCCAGCAGCTCAGCCAGTCGGAGTAGTCCAGCTGACTGTTGCGGCACAGGCCGGTGATGGGTCAGCTATGTCTTCTGAGGCTTTATGGAGATTGGACAGGTTTACTAAGCTCTTTCCAGTTCACTTTAGTGGTGTATCTTCAGAGGACCCCCAGGAATATCTTGACAGTTGTCATGAGGTGCTACAGAACATGGGTATAGTGGAGACCAATGGGGTCGTTTTTGCTGCATTTCAGATGACGGGTTCCGCCAAGAAATGATGGAGAGGTTATTTGTTGACCAGACCAGCTAAGTCGCCTACTCTTACTTGAGACTAGTTCTCTTAGCTATTTCTAGAGAAGTTCCTCCCTATCACATTGAGAGAGGAGTATCGTCGTTAGTTCGAGCGTCTCCAGCAGGGCAGCATGACTATTACTCAGTATGAGACCCATTTTGTGGATTTAGCCCGTCATGTTATTCTTATGCTTCCTACCGAGAGAGAGGGTGAAGAGGTTTATTGAGGGACTTGCTCAGCCTATCAAGTTGCAGATGGCTAAGGAGACTGAGAGTGAGATTTCTTTTCAGGCGGTCGCCAATGTCACCAGGCGAGTTGAGATGGTTCTTGCACAGGGAGATCATGGGTCTGACAAGAGACCTCGTCATTCCGGTGGGTTCAGCGGTGCCTCATCTGGAGGCAGGGGTACTTATAGTAGAGGCCATCCTCCCAAGCCGTTTCATTCAGCACTTCAGGCATCCCATAGTGCTTCAGGGAGTTGTGGTCCTTATGTGCCTTATTCTGGATAGCCAGCATAGAGTGCACCACCAGCTCCTATCAGTAAACCTTCTATTCAGAGTTATTACTGGCCCTTTCGGGTCAGTCTCAGTTTCTGCAGCCACAACACCAGGATGGATGTTTCGAGTGCAGTGGTTATGGGTATATCAGGAGGACCTGTCCGAGATTATTAGGCGTTGCGCCATAACATCAGGGTTCTCGTGCCATGGTCCCGGCACCAGTTGCTACACCGCCTGCTCAGCCAGCAAGAGGCAGGGGTCAGGCATCCATAGGTAAGGGACAAACAGTTAGAGGTGAAAGTTCAGGGTGATGGGGCCAAGCCCCGATGTTATGCTTTTCCAGCCAGTCCTGAGGCTGAGTCATCTGGTGCGGTTATCACAAGTACTGTTTCAGATTGCAGTAGGGATGCTTCAGTTCTATTTGGTTCGGGTTATACTTACTCCTATGTGTCATCCTATTTTGCTTCATATTTTGTTGTGCCTCATGATTCTTTATGTGATCCTATGTATGTGTCCACACCTGTGGGGGATGCTATTGTTGTAGACTGTGTTTATTGTTCGTGTGTAGTCACCATTGGGAGTCTTGAGACTAGTGTAGATCTTCTACTTCTCGATATGGTTGAGTTTGATGTCATTTTGGGTATGGATTGGTTGTCACCTTATCACGCTATATTGAATTGTCACTCCAAGACGGTGACCTTAGCCTTGCCGGGGTTGCCTCAATTAGTGTGGAGAGGGACTCCTGGCCATTCTACCAGCAAATTTATCTCTTTTATGAAGGCTCAACATATGGTCGAGAAGGAGTATCCAACTTATTTGGCTTACGATTCTTAGTGCGGAGGTTCCCTCCATGGATTCAGTACCAATTATCCGTGAGTTGCCAAAGGTTTTTCCTGCAGACCTGCCGAGAATGCCACCCGACTGGGATATTTACTTCTGTATTGATTTGGCTCCAGGCACTCAGCTCATCTCTATTCCGCCATACCGCGTGGCCCAGCCAGAGTTGAAAGAATTGAAGGAGCAGTTGCAAGATTTGCTTGATAAGGGCTTCATTAGACCTAGTGTCTCGCCCTGGGGTGCACCTGTGTTATTCGTGAAGAAGAAGGATGGATCGATGAGGATGTGCATAGATTATCGGCAATTGAACAAAGTCACCATCAAGAACAAATATCCATTGTTAAGGATTGATGACCTATTTGATCAGCTACAAGGTGCCAAGGTGTTTTCAAAGATTGATTTGAGGTCTGACTACCATCAGTTGAGGATTAAGGCATCCGATGTCCCTAAGACAGCTTTTCGGACTTGGTACGGGCATTATGAGTTTCTAGTGATGTCTTTTGGGTTGACAAATGCCCCAGCAACCTTTATGGATTTGATCAACCGAATGTTCAAGCCTTATTTGGACTCCTTTGTGATTGTGTTTATTGATGATATCTTGATCTACTTCCGCAGTCAAGAGAAGCACGAGCAACATCGTCGGATTGTACTTCAGACTATGAGAGACAGCCAATTATATGCTAAGTTTTCAAAATACGAGTTTTGGTTGGATTCAGTCACTTTCTTGGGGCATGATGTATCTGCAGAGGGCATTTAGGTAGATCCTAAGAAGATTGAGGCAGTTCAGAACTGGACTGAACCCACTCCAACCATGAAGATCAGGAGTTTCTTGGGTTTGGCGGGCTATTACCCTCGATTTGTGGAGGAGTTTTCATCTATAGCAACCTCGTTGACTAGGTTAACCCATAAGGATGCCCCGTTCAGATGGTCAGACGAGTGTGAGGCGAGCTTTCATAAGCTCATGACTGCTTTGACTACAGTGCCGGTGCTGGTGTTGCCCACAGGTTCAGGATCTTATACAGTATATTATGATGCATCCCGTGTTGGGCTCGGTGTAGTATTGATGCATGATGGCAGGGTTATTGCATATGTGTCGTGACAGTTGAAGGTTCATGAGAAGAATTACCCTGTCCATGACTTAGAGTTAGAAGTCATTGTTCATGCGCTAAAGATTTGGAGGCACTATCTTTATGGTGTGTCGTGTGAGATTTTCACGGATCATCGAAGCCTTAAGTATTTGTTCAAGCAAAAGGATCTCAATTTGAGGCAGAGGAGGTGGTTGGAGCTATTGAAAGACTATGATATCACCATCTTGTATCATCCCGGGAAGGCCAATGTGGTGGCCGACGCTTTGAGTAGAAAGGCAGCAAGTATGGGCAGCCTTGCGTACATTCAAGTCGGTGAGAGACCACTTACATCAGATGTTCAGACTTTGGCCAATCAGTTTGTGAGGCTGGATATTTCGGAGCCCAGCCGTGTTCTAGCTTGTACAGCCGCTCGATCTTCCTTTTTTGAGTGCATCAGAGATCGGTAGTATGACGACCCTTATTTGTTGGTCCTTAGGGACAAAGTGCGGCACGATGATGCCAGGTTACTGTTAGAGATGATGGAGTTTTGAGGATGCAAGGTCGTGTTTGTGTGCCTAATGTGGATGGACTTTTTGAGTTGATTCTTGAGGAGGCTCACAGTTCTCGGAATTCTATTCATTCGGGCGCCGCCAAGATGTATCAAGACTTGCGGCAGCATTATTGGTGGAAGAGGATTAAGAAGGATATAGTTGCTTATATAGCTCAGTGTCTAAATTGTCAACAAGTAGAGTATGAGCATTAGAGACCCCGTGGTTTGCTTCAGAAGATAGAGATTCCCGAATGGAAGTGGGAGCATATCACTATGGATTTCTTTGTTGGACTCCCACGGACTCAGAGGAAGTTCAATGCAGTTTGGGTCATTGTGGACAGGCTGACCTAGTCAGCTCATTTCATTGCTGTGGCAGTTACCTATTCTTTAGAGCGGTTGGCAGAGATTTATATCTGCGAGATCGTCCGTCTTCACGGTGTGCCAGTGCCTTTCATTTTTGATCGAGGTACGCAGTTCACCTCGCACTTTTGGAGAGTAGTACAATGTGAGTTGCGCACACGGGTCGAGTTGAGCATAACATTTCATCCTCAGACAGACGGGCAGTCCGATTGCACTATTCAGATATTGGAGGATATGCTCCGCGCATGTGTTATTGACTTCGGAGGATCGTGGGATCCGTTCTTGCCACTTGCGGAGTTTGCCTATAACAACAACTACCAGTCGAGCATTTAGATGGATCCCTATGAGGCATTATACGGTAGGTGGTGCCGATCGCCAGTTGGATGGTTCAAGCTGGGGAAGGATCGGTTGTTGGGTACAGATCTAGTACAAGATGCCTTGGATAAGGTCAAGATTATTCAGGATCGACTTCGCACAACTTAGTCTAGGCAGAAGAGTTATGCAGAACGTAGAGTTTGTGATGTTGCATTCATGGTCGGAGAGAGAGTGTTGCTTCGGGTATCACCAATGAACGATGTAATGAGGTTCAGAAAGAAGGGCAAGTTGAGCCCTAGGTATATCGGGCCTTTTGAGATTCTTGAGAGAGTGGGAGAGGTGGCTTATAGGCTTGCGTTACCACCAGGGTTATTAGCAGTTCATCTGGTGTTCCATGTGTCCATGCTCCGGAAGTATCACAACGATCTGTCTCATGTGTTAGATTTCAGCTCTGTCTAGTTGGATAAGGATTTGATTTACGAGGAGGAGCCAGTGGCTATTCTACCCTGGCAGGTTTATCAGTTGAGATCGAAGAGTTATCCTTCAGTTCGAGTGCAGCGGAGAGGTCAGCCCATCCAGGCAGCTATTGGGAGTCTGAGTCGGATATGCAGAGTAGATATCCCCACCTTTTCACCAGTTCAGGTACTTTTCTATATCCGTTCGAGGATGAACATTTTTTAGAGGTGGAGAATGTGATGACCTGATAGGTCATCTTATGTTTTAGAACCCAATTCTTTGTTCCGAAGCCTTAAATATCTCATTTTAACCTTCCTCAATTTGCGTGCGCAGTCCGACCGTCTTTTCGGAAAGCTTTTATGTTAAAAATTGAGAAAAATATAAAAATTTGCCTTGAAACTATTTGAGTTGACTTCGGTTAACATTTTGAGCAAACAGACCTGGATTCGTGTTTTGATGGTCCCAGTGAGTCCGTATCGTGATTTGGGACTTGGGCGTATGCCCGGAATCGAATTCGGAAGTCCCTAGCCCGAGTTATCGCACTTTGTAGAAATTAGAAAGTTAAAGGCTTAATGAATTTGAAATATTTGTTCAATGTTTGACTTGTTGGATATCGATTCCGTATTTTAGTTCCGGAACCCGGTATAGGTTCAATACTATATTTGTGACTTGTCTGTCAAATTTGGTGAGAAATAGAGTTGGTTCGACGTGATTCAGACATCCGGTTGTGAAAATAGAAGTTTCAAAGTTTTCTTGAAAATTTCATTTGATTTGGTATTCAATTCGTAGTTCTATGTGTTATTTTAGTGATTTGATCGCGCGAGAAAGTTCGTATGATGTTTTTAGACTTGTGTGCATAGTTGGTTTAAAGCCCCGAGGGTGAAATGTGAGTTCTGGTGCATACTTGTGTTATGTGAGTTTCGGATAGGCTCCAGAGTGAAATTGGACTTAGAAAATGTTGCTGGTGTTTCCGTTTTGGTGCAGGCCTCTGATCTCGCATTTGCGAGATTAGGCATCACATTTACGACCTCTGATGGGTTCGCATTTGCAAAGTACTCATTGCATTTGCAAAGAGTAGCTGAGCCACATGATATTTGCATTTGCGATGAATGCTTCGCATATGAAAAGTGGGACAGGTGGGGGCAGTGATTGCAAATGTGATCAAATGGTCGCATTTGCGGAGGACCAGCATTCGCATTTGCGAACATTTCATCGCAAATGCGATGAATAGAGATGTGATGATCTTCACAATTGCGATGGATTCTTCGCATTTGCGGGGTCATGTCGCAAATGCGACATCTGCAACAGATCAAAACTTGACTTAGACGGGATTTTTTCTCATTCTTCAAAATTTTCAAAACAAGAAACCCTAGATGCGATATTCCAAAGGACGTTTCTTCCCCCAAATCATTGGCAAGTGATTCTAAACTAGTTTCTTTCAATCTTTCACTATATTTTCTAAGATTTCAACCTAAAATCTTGTGTTTTCATGGTGATATGGGGGGGTTTTTTGGGTAGAAATTAGGAATTTTATAAATTGGGGATTTAGACCTCAAATTGAGGTCGGATTCCAAAACAAATTACATAACCGGTCTCAGGGGTGAATGGATAATCGGGTTTTGGTCCCAACTTCGGGATTGGACCAAGTGAGCCCAGGGGTTGACTTTTGTTGACTTTTTTAAAAATGGCCTAAATTGAATTGTTTGAAATCGTGGGTAGTTCCTAAGGTTTAATTTAAATCGTTTGGTTGGTAATTTTCTAGATTCTATTGGTTCAGAGGCTTTTTTGAGAGGCAAATCTGTTGTTGAGCATTGAGTGGTCTTTGGAGCGAGATAAGTATTGTGTCTAACCTTGACCTGAGGGAATTAGGAACCCTCGGACTATGTGCCATGTGAATTTCATGTGAGCGGCATATATGCGAGGTGACGAGTGCCTATGCGCTGCCGAACTATCTGTTTTCCTTGTTTTTCCGCTTCCCTTTAATTATCTCTTTCCCTGTCTTAATTGTTATATGCACTAAATGTGTTTCTATGTTTAACTGCTACTTGTTAATCAATGTCTTCTCCTATTTATGATATTAGATCTTCTCATAGTTTCATGATCTCCTTCTATTTGCTCAAGTTGGTTTATTTGCACCTTCTAGTTGTAAATTTCTAGACTGGTCTCGCCGTGTAGTATTATTTCTGTAGATTCTCATGTCAAACAAGGTTTCCTATTTGGTTCATTTTGGCATTTATGGATTGTAAAGGCTCTCCGTGATTTGAATTGTAAATTTTACCGTGCACATTGAGTACTTGGTATTGATATGGTGGGATCGGGTTGCACACCGCAACAGGTGAAATAAGAGTGAATTGGCGTGGTAGAATAAGGGTGAATTTATACTGTACGGTGGGATCGGGTTGCACGCCGCAACATGTGTAATAAGGGTGGATTGTTTTGGTGGAATAAGGGTGAATTGTGATTCTGATATTATGACATGGTGGGATCGGGTTGCGCGCCGCAATACACATATATATATACTCATTGTTGTTAATATTGTTACGAGGAAATAAGGGAGGATTATGTGATGTACGGTGGGCTCGAGTTGTGCGCCGCAACAATATATGTGTCTATATTTCTCTGAGCTGTGTTAGTTTTATGGTACTTTCTTTTGTACTTAAGGATTGGTAATTCTACACGTCGCTGGCTTATTTCCTGAAGTTGTAGCTATTATTTTCAATTGACTGCTTTATTTTGTACTGTATTTCCTTTTATATATATATATATATATATATATATATATATATATATATATATATATATATATTGTTGTTGTAGTGTGAGTGACCCGCCTTAGCCTCGTCACTACTTCGTCGAGGTTAGGCTGGGCACATACATAGTACATAGGGTCGGTTGTACTCATACTACACTCTGTACTTCTTGTGCAGATTTTGGCATTGGTCCCAACTGATCGAGAGGTGTAGCAGCTCGGACTGGTTCATTGAAGACTCAAGGTAGACCTGTTGGCGTTCGCAGACCTTGAAGTCCCCATCTATCTTCCCTTGTTTTTACCGTTTCTTTCGTTCAAATAGTTATATTTCTTTCAGACTTTACTTGTAGAAAATCCCAGAAGTTAGTAAATTGTGACTCCAGATTCGGATTGTAGTAAATATTATGGGTATTTATAATATTCCGCTCTCGTTCTATTTTATTTTAGCTTAATTGACTTTATATACTGAATAGAATGAAAATTGGCCTAATAATTCTCTAACGTTGGCTTGCCTAGCAAGTGAAATGTTAGGTACCATCACGGTCCTGAAGTTGGGAATTCCGGGTCGTGACAAAGCATAATGATGACCGAATTAGACACCTAAATGTTTCTCCACATTCTATCAAGTTTTAATCAAGTTATAATAAACTAAATCTTGTTTTCTAACATTTAATTCTATATTCTTAGTGACCTAGAAGTCAAGTAGGACATGAAGCAAGAAGGTCACGTAGTTCTACAAGACACAATTAAGCGTGTAATTTACTCCCGAGCATGATTAACCCTGGTACATGTATATACGCTCGTCACCTCATATATGCATCACCCCCGCATGTAGCAGACACTGGCAATTATTTGGAAAAATTTTTCAACAAAGTTAGGCAAGACACTTATCTCAAACAAGCTAAATCGATACATTAGAAGTGCCATCCCACTCAAATCATCCTCCGAACGGCTCGAAACTAGCAAAAAGTAACTCAAATACATCAAATAATGCCATAGGAATGAAACACAATCGGTAAAGGTCGAATCTTTACATATTTACTCAAAGTCAGTCAAAAATTCAAACCCTGCCTTGCACCTCGGAACCCGACAAAACTCATAAAATCCTACAACTCATTCAATTACGAGTCCAACCATACTAATTTCACTCAAATCCGACTCCGAATCGATGTTCAAACCTCAAAAATTCACTTTAGGAAAGTTTAGACAAAACCCCCCAATTTCTCTTTTGAAACCCTCGATCAAATGCTAAAAATGAAGATAGATTCATCATATAAAATAAAAAATGAGTAGAGAACACTTACCCCAATCCACATGGTAAAAATTACTTCAAGAATCTCCTCAATCCGAGCTCCATAGCTCCAAATATGTAAAAATGACTGAAACCTCCGAAATAGAGTACTTTATATTCACTAGACAGAAATACCCTATGCGATCGCGGGACATCTTTCGCGAACGCGAAGAACAAATGTTACTGCCATCAAAATACCCTACATGTTCGCGATACTGGCCATGAAAACGCGATAACCACAGGTGCTAATGCTCCGCGAACGCGAACTGACTTGCGCGAACACGATGAAGAATTCTCCAACTCCAGCTTCAGCTCCTGCTCAACCCTACGCGTCCGCGATACCGCATGCGCGAACGCGAACAACAACCAATACAACCTTCCGCGATCGCGTACCACCTGCCACGTCCGTGATGAACAAATCCACCAGTAGACCAAATTACTCTTCGCGATCGTGGTTGGACCTTCGCAATCGCGATGAACACTAGGGACATCAGATGACAACAAAAACCAGCAATGCATGAAAACTACAAAATGGTCTGAAACACATCTGAGCCCCTCGGGACCCTGTCCGAACAAGTCCCATAACGTAATACGGACCTACTCGAGGACTCAAATCACAAATAACAACATCGAAACGACGAATCATAATTCAAATTAAAATAAATGAACTTTGAACTTTCAACTCCCAAAACTCGCGCCGAAACATATCAAATCAACCCGGAATGAACTCAAATTTTGCACCCAAGTCCCAAATGATATATCAAAGTTATTCCAATCGTCAGAACCACAATCCGAATCCGATATCCTCAAAGTCAACTTCCGGTCAAACTTATTAACTTTCCAAACCTTCAAATTTCCAACTTTCGCCAATTAGTATCGAATCCTTCTAGAAATGTCCAAATGCAACTCCAGACATACGCCCAAGTCCAAAATAACCATCCGGACCTAACGGAATTATCAGAACTCCAATCCGAAGTCAATTGCTAAAAAGTCAAACTAGGTCAACTCTTCCAACTTAAAGCTTCAATCATGAAGTTCATTCTTCCAAATCGATTCAGAATAACCTGAAAACCAAAACCGACGATTAACACAAGTCATAATACATCATGCGGAGATACTCGTACCCTCGAACTATCGAGCGAAGTACAAATGCTCAAAACGGCCGGTCGGATCATTACAGAAATAGCCGGAGTCTACTTAATTAAATTAATTCTCTAATCTCATCATTAATAAGTGTTGACACCCAATTTTTTTTTTATCCTTACTCCATATTATTCTAATGAGCTACTATTTTATTTAAGAGTCATAATAATATTTATAGCATTTTTATGTATTATTACAAGTACTACAACTTTAATTATTATTATTATTATTATTATTATTATTATTATTATTATTATTATTATTATTATTATTATTATTATTATTATTATTATTATTATCATCATCATCATCATTATTATTATTATTATTATCATCATCATCATTATTATTATTATTATTATTATTATTATTATTTTTACATTCTTTATAATATAATTTTTTTTCTATATTTTAGAACCTTCTAAAATATAAAGCATTTATAATTTATTTTTAGCTTGTTCAAATATTTATATAAAATAGTATTTTTTTTTTCAACTTCTTGTATTTTATTTTATTTATTCATTATCACTCCTAATTATTTTATTACTATGACATTTTAATAATTGCTCAATTATTCTCCTAGAATCAAGCCCAAATAATCTATTCCTAGTCCAAACCAACTCAAACAATTAGCCCTTAGTAATTCTAATCTCGTAGCCTACCAAACTTGGCCGAAATAGCCCCATAACTATTTAGCCTTTGACCAATATTTTCCAAACCTTTATCTAAATTAATCCAAAATCTAATATTCCCATTTCCATATCTAAAGCCAACAAAGAACCCCTTCCCCGTTAAATCATCAACCGTTAAATCATCAACAGCAAATCACCCTGCTCCCTCTTTGAAACATTTCCCTTATTTAATCCTTCTCTTTCTTTCCTTGTTTTAGTTTCTTTCTTTTCCCTAATTCTTCTACCTATTTCTTTTAAAATGTCATAGCATAATCTCTTATCTAATTACTCAAATCACAAATCATTTCCTTCCTTTTTCCATTTTTTTTAGCAAAAGATTAGAGTAAGAATTTTATCGAAAATTCCGTGTAGGTTCAAGGTATCTAAATTGGTTAATATTTTTTGAATTTCTCTATGAAATTTCTTTGTCTCTTCACTGATTTGACTCTGTCACGACCTAAAATCCGTTAAAGATTGTGATGGCGCCGGAAACCACTGTCAGGCAAGCCAACACTAAACAGTTAATTTAATTCTCATTTTAATATTTTTGAAATCATGAATTTCCTTCAACTTAACTAGTAAAGATGAACTTTACAGAATAATAATGATGTTTTCTAATTTCAATACTGAATATCCCCTAATCATCCCAGAACCCGGTGTCACAAATACATGCGCATTTACTAAGAAATAAAATAAAATATAATAAATGTCCAGAATACACAATTTGGGCAGAAAAGAAAATACAAGAACTCTGAAGGAGATTCTGTAGGCCACGGATTGTAATATAGAGTGCAACTCACCTAAGTCTCTGCATGCGTATATGCCTCCACTCTTACAAGACCGCTAATCATAAATGCACCTGCATAAAAGTGTGTAGCAAGTGTAGTATGAGTACGTAAATCAACGCGTATCTAGTAAGTATCCCGCCTAACCTCAAAGAAGTAGTGACGAGGAGTTGACTTCGACACTTACTTAGGGCCAACAATATGATGATATGAAATTCTAATTAAGCATGATATACAACAATAAGACTCAGATCAAGAAATAACTGAACAAGTCTTCACCATATTTAAGAGACTAAATTACTTCCTTTTTTTAAAACATATAATCACACAAACAATGAATTTATACCAATTATAAAAGGGACTTCCAATTCCGTTGACACACACAAATACCACCGAGGACATTCAGCCCGATCCAAAATAAATATAAATTGTGCACTGCCGAGGGTCGAACGGTGCAAACCATGGATGCATCTATTACCCTGCCCGCAGATCATACATGCGATGCAGTCAAATATAAATTTAAGATATCACCCGCTCGCGGATCATCCATGTGACGCGATCAAATATAAATTAAAGGAATTACCCCGCTCGCGGATCATACTTGCGACGCGTTTACACATAGATTTCTTAAGTTATTATAGTATTCTTCCATTCTTTTTAAAATAGGAAATTTCAATGAAAACTTTTATGATCCCAATTATTCTTCAATTTCAACTCCCTTCAAAACATTTAATAAGAAAACTCAATCCCGCTCCTTCACAGGGCAAACAATAAACATGAATCAATAATAATATCAACAAGGCATGATGTAAGTCTAAAACTACCCAGACATAGGCATAGTTAGTAGCTACGTACGGACTCCCGTCACCTCGTGCGTACGTAGCCCCTCACAAATAGAAACACATAGTAATTTAGTTCACCTATGGGGTTATTTCCCTCTTACAAGATTAAAAAGGAGACTTACCTTACTTTGAAATTCTATAACCGGCTCCAACACCTTTCTAGCAGCTCGAACAGATGCCTATCGCTCCAAAACAAGCCAAACAATATGCAAACCAATAAAAATATACTCTAATACTCATAACAAATCAATTTATAACAATTTCCAACTCCGCTCGAAAAGTCAATAAAGTCGACCCTCGGGCCCATGTATCGGAACCCGATGAAACTCAAAAAGTCCGACAACCCATTCCGATATGAATTCAACCATACTAATTTTATCAAATTCCGATAAGAACTTTACCTCCAAATTTTAAATTTTCGTTTTTGAAACGATTTGCAAAAATCTTGATTTCTTTCATTTAAATGCTAAATAAATGATGAATATAAGTATAGAATCATAAATTATAATCACTTTCGGGTATAGAACACTTACCCCAATCCATATGGTGAAAATCGCCTTAAAAATCGCTTTAATCCGAGCTCCATAACTCCAAATATGTTATAAATGGCCAAAACCTCGAAATATAGCTTCTGCCCAGGTATTTACTCTTCGCAATTGCGAAAAATGCTTCGCGATCGCGAATCACAACTTTTCTCAACCCAAAATTTGCCCTTCGCGATCGTGGTAAATGCTTCGTGATCGCGAAGAACAAGTGCCAAGCTTTTCCAGGCTGCCTCTAGTATAATGGCCATAACATTTTGTAAAAACCTACACATTACAAATGGTTTGACTTTTTGAAAATTATACACTAAGGGCTACAACTTTCATGCATTGCTCATCTTCATTTCCTTATAGATTACGCGATATAAGCTACCAAAGTCAACCCTGTGCAATACAACGCGATTTCCAAACTCTTCCCAGATAAGCTGTAGTGTATCAACCACAACGTTTTGTACACAACTCAAAATGCCAAATGGTTTGATTTTTAAAAACTAAACACAAAGGGCTACAACTTTTATTTTTGGATCATCTTCAAATTCTTTATAGATTGTGAGATATAAGCTTCTAAAGTCGGGTCAGTGCAACAGAATGTTTCCTCTACGTGATTGCGAAAGCCCCTCCGCGATCGCGAAGCGCCGACCAATTTCTCCTATTTTACTCATTGCGATCGCGTCTAAATTCCCGCGATCACATAGCACACTGCTGTAGCCAAAAACCAGCAGCTAAAATAGGCCTAGAAATGGTCCGAAACCACCCTAAGACTCATCCGAGTCCCTCGGGACCCCGTCCGAACGTACCAACAAGTCTCAAAATATAACACGGACTTAGTCGAGGCCTCAAATCACATCAAACAATGCTAAAAACACGAATTACACCCCCAATTTTAGCCTAGTAAAACTAAGAAATTCCAATTTCTAAATTCGATGCCGAAACCTATCAAATCAATTCCGATTAACCTCAAATTTTACACACACGTCGCATTCGATATTACGGACCTACTCCAACTTCCGAAATCGGAATCCGACCCCGATATCAAAATGTCCACTTCCGGTCAAACTTCTTAAAAACCTTCAAATCCTAACTTTCCCAAAATGACATACGGACCTCCAAATCCACTTCTGGACGTGCTCCCAATACCAGAATCACCATATAGAGCTATTCCCAAACTCGGAATCCAAAACAGACATCAATAACATCGAAATGCACTTCAACCCAAATTCATAAAATTCTTTCAAAATGCCAACCTTCCACAATAGGCGCCGAAACGCTCCTGGGCCATCCAAAACCCGATCCGGACATACGCCCAGGTCCATAATCATTATACGAATATGTGGAAACCTTCAATTCCCGATTCCGAGGTCGTTTACTCAACATCAACCCTTGGTCAGATTCTTCCAACTTTAAACTTCCGAAATGAGAATTCTTTTTCCAAATCCACTCCGAATTCCCAAATTTCATTTCCGACCACGCTTACAAGCCATAATACCTAAAGTGAAGCTACTCATGGCCTCAAACTGCTGAACGACGCGCTAGAGATCAAAATAACTGGTTAGGTCGTTATATTCTCTCCCACTTAAACATACGTTCGTCCTCGAACGTGTTAAGAACTGCTCTGGAGTTGTCCGAAATTATTGTTTAACACCTCGTGCACCTACCCGTGCTACCACAACCCAATTGAGCACATTAGCTTGAGGAAACCTGAAAATCCTCTCTTTTACCTGGTCAAATAAGCCTTAGAGCCAAATTCCAACATCTGAAATTCTCTACCAGGTCTGTTTCCTACATACGAACACCGTATCCATCACTACACGATGTACCAATACATGATTGTATACCTGTTCTGAATTCACACCATGCACCGCATAATTCACTTGACCATAATAACACCCCTAACAATAATAGCCACAACTCCGCGGATCCGATGCCCACAACACACCCCATGACACATATAAGTCCTATTCTAACTTTTGCAATACTGCCACAACGGAATAGATATGTAGAAATTCATAACCAACTGCCGAGTCAACAAATCATTGAGTCTCTCCTCCTGATAAGAACCATTACCTAATCATGAACCAAATAACGATATTTGCTCTTAAATATGCCGCATATAAATCCGATCGCACTGATCCCAGGTCTAAAAATCTCGTCTCACCCAGTACAGGCTGTCAGGTAATAAGCCACCCCAGACACTGCCAAAAGTCTCGTATGATACCTCAATGTGCCAACTAGCTACAAACTCGAGTGTGATACACAAGAGAACAAACTCTGGAAAGAACTACTCAACCCATGTAATTAATTTAAACAACCGAAAAGATATTATCCTTCCTTAGAAAACGAGAAGCAATACACAAAATAATAGGTAGGGGATACTGTACTCAATACCACAATGTTGCGGCGTGCAACCCGATCCACACATGATAATCTATACGGAAATATTTACCGAGCTAAAATGCTCATAACTGCGAAATACCCGAATATCAACCACAAGCACGCTAAGTGTATAATACAAATCCCGAGGAGATAGATAGCTCCATATGCTACGAAACCCAAACACAATCAAGGTGCAATCGATGAACTGTATCTTGAGAGCCATCCTGCTCTCACAACACAACAAATTATCCAGAATCTCAGTACGAGTGCAAATGACCAAACCGCCTCACCACCCACATGGCACAATACAGTATTACATGTAATAGCCAACAACGAAATGGCATCTAACATCCAAATACTACTCCATAACAATGTTATGCTAAAATGAACACATTCGGCCTGATACGGAGCCCACATTCACATTTAGATCCATCCACGAACCTCGAGCCGATTCCGATCGTACCGCATTGGGACAATAATCTTCCAGATATCCACAATAACCCCCTTTTCCCATGACATACAAGAACAACCGTCAAATTCGGAACAAACTTCCACAGTCCACAACCCAATGAACCGAGCGCCATTCAGGCATAAATTCTCACATTAGCGATAGTACCACAATCTCCATACTTGGTTTAATTCTTTAATCAACTAAGTGACAACATGTTTCACTTATAAAAATCTTCCCGTGGGATACGCTCCCACGACCTTCAGCACCAGGTAGCAAGTCTACACATCCATACCACCAGCCATACAAATGCTGTAAAGAATAACAAGGTTCCGCCAATCAGAACACAAAGCCTCTTACACAGGATACCGATTTCAGGTGACGCTAAAGACAATACCAGCTTACTCTAACATCTGAATCCTTTCCTGCTCATTCGAGCTCGTGACATTCTTTCTAACACCGAACCGCAACTTTGTTCCTCAACTTCCAATTCCCATGCCACTCACTGCACCTAACATGCCACTACATGAGGCACAAGAATTTCATCATAACTCCGGAACCACTAATGGAATAAACACTTCATCATACAGAAACCTTTCACTTAACTCATTTCAGGAGAACCATTGCAGCACGCGAGTGAATTCCTATAACCGCAGAAAATACAAACCTCAAGTTTTGGTCTAAACCACCATAACTCTATCGGGATCCATCTACCAATTACAAGCCATAATAATCAAATGCCTCCTAATAAATCAAATTTCGGCGGACGCCAAGTCTCGCACGTACTGCGCCAGCAGAATGGCTGCAAAATAATTTTTAAATTTTGGGTTGGGTCTGGTCAATCTTGCGATGCCATTTCATGGTAGCAGAATGGTTATGTGGCCAGCAGAATGGACACAAAATGATTTTAAAATTTGAGTTGCTTCTGATTCAATCCGTGGTGATTTCGTGGTCAGCGGAACAAATCCGTTATAGCATAATGGACCACTGAATTATCGTTTTCTGTAAATCTTTCTACCAACTCCACGATGCATTGCACAATCCAAAAATCTGTTTTGTGGCACATTAGCTTACCTTGGCACAATAAAAACTTAAATTCTTGAAAAACGTTTACGGGGCCTTTCACTGAATAGGTTTGGAGGCCCATTGCATATGCATCGTTGACACAGTGAAAGAAATAGAGTTCCAAATATTCTTCATTTTATTGAATTTCTTCACTTGACAAGTATTTTGAGTCTTTTCCTGCTCTCGAGCATCTCCACTTAAATTATTTTTGTGTCCAGGTAAATGTTGCACCATGACTTCAGTATAATGCATTTTCATAGATATACCACCGTTTGGGCTTTGAGTGTTCCTGATTTTCGATATTTTCTTCTTAGTTCTTGGCTGCAGGATCATGCGACATAGCAGCAAAGCTTTCCTCTCCTCTTCATTGTCTTAAAGTCTTTGCTTAACCGACATTTGTTTGGATGAATTAGCTGAGCTTTCCTACGCTCTTTGCTTGATAAGAAGCTCCCCGTATTTACAAGATATTGAAATGAAGTTTAATTTTTCTCTTTTTTTGGTCCTTATTTTTGCAAGTGTTTTTCGTATAGTGCCTTGCCTATATGAGGGATTGATTTTTCTTGATCTTTCTTAGATTGGTAATGAAGTTGAATTCCTTGTTCCTGTGCCCGGTGATGTTGTCAATGAAAGCAGAAGTTGACTATAACGTAGATAAAAATCTTGTTTGATCGGTAGCCATTTACCAGACCATGTTCTTGGCTGAAATGTTTGGTGTCTGAATTTATATTGTGGTTGTTTATTTCTCTGTTATGTTGTATAGAGCTTGATTCTCCACTTTGATCAAATATCACTATTGAAGCCAGAGTTAGTTTGTAGTTTGATTCTCCTACTTGATCAATTCACTATGGTAGGCATGAATAATATTCACTTCATCGCACATAAACACTCTTTGACAAGTGATTTAATCACTAGAATTAACCATAAGTTACAATATGCCAGAAATTCATATAGTGTCACATTAGGAGATATTGAAAGAACTTCAAAATTCCATAGGCAAAAGAAGAATCTATAAGAGATCCATTTTAAAGAATTCTATATTAGTACTAATTAAGAGTATGTTACTCAATGAAACCTAATGTACCTTAACAATATTCATAATGAATTTTTTTTATATGGATAAGTGTGGATAAAAAGTTAAAACTAAAAAAGAACCTAAAAAGAGTTGGTGCAATTAATTTGGGGCAGTGCAAAGGTCAAGAGATCAAAGTTCAAACTTGTTTTTTCAGTTTCATCAGCACTTACAATTAAGGCATCTTTTGGTTAGGGATTAGGGATAGGAATGAAAGACAATGGACACTCGTTTGCTAGTAAACTTTTCTTACTTTGCCTCCTTTCATTCCAAATGCCCCTAAACATTTAAAAATTCATAATTAAGCTCAATTGATCATTTTCAACCATTAAACATGTAAAACCACCAAAAACAAAGAATTATTTTTTTCCTAATAAATGTGAAGTATTAAAATAACAACCAAAGCAATTTACAACCTAATGTGTCCTTGGCCACCTTCTAGGAAGAGTAGCTCAGACACTAGATCTCAAGATACAAATAGAGGTCTAGTTACATAATTTCTAAAATAACAACTAACTTTTACGAGCTCTTTTCGACTAACACAATATACCCATTCTATCTGTGATCTCTTTTTGAATCTGAGCGAATATAAAGTCTCCCCTACAGTACCTTTCCTAAAAATCTTCCAGTTTCTTGCTTTGCCAAGTGTAATATATCATAGCACCTCATGCTACCGCAACTATTTCCTTCTAAAATTGCTTCCATCGTTTTCGTTTGATCCACTTGAATTACCTGACTGGACTCATTATCTTGTATCTTGATGCCCAGTAGGAGTGACTAAACCGACTGAACCGTACTGCACCGAAATGATTTTTAGGTTTCTTTTTAAGAAACCGTAGGTTTTTATATAAATCTATAACCACACCGATAATTAGGGTAGATTTTTTATTTTATAAAAATAAACCGAAAAAATACCGAACCATACCGAATAAATTTTACATATGAAAAATATATTTATCTAGTAAGTTTAAAAATAATAATGCATTAAAGAACCGAACCATTGATACCCCTAATGCCCAGCCAAGTGTTCAGTTTGTCTCTTAGTTCTGAAATTCACTCACATTTGCCAAAGATATGTTCCTGTGTCTCTACCCATGCCTGATCACATAGACAACATTGTTGATTATCTACATCTATCATTGGTAGAGCTAATCTCTTGTTAGTTAACAGTTTATTTTGACATGCTAACTAAACCACAATTCTCTGTTTAGGAGGCATAACTGAGCTCCACATTAGATCAGCTTTCTGCAAGTACTTGTCACTTTGGTACGAAAAGAAAGAATTAAAACATCACACAGAGGATAGTCAAAACGGTATTGAGGCCTTTCTACTTCAAATTATTTAATGCACTAAAATAATATAGTGAATGGGATTCCTTATTTCCCTTTCATCTTCTTTATATTTAAATTTTTTTAATTCTCACCATTCCCTTAAAGCTAATTTATGTGGCATGAGACGGATCAATTTTTGAACTTTGTGGGTTTAAACATATCATAGTATTGTATAGCTATAAATTTTTTTGTTTAAACATGGTATAATATATTTATGATTATTGTAAGCACCTAATTTTTGACCATAATCGAATTTTTCACCATTTTTTAGTATGTAAATATTTTTTTGAGTTTAATCTACATATTTTTAGCTTTTGTTTTAACTTTTATAGATTTTTCTTAGGAAATTAAAACTCACAAAAGATTCACATTTTTGAATTGCTAGCTTTGTTTTAATTTGCAAAAGAAAAAAAATTCACAAAAATATGTTTTTCCTTCTAATTTTGGTAAGACTAGCAATTTTATAACTTTTTCCTTAATAGTTTCTTATATTTTTCTAGTTTTTAATTTTAGTGTAGTATCTTTAATTTTGATTATCTTTAATAAATAAAAAAGGAAAAAAAGAACCAATGCAAAAATAACACCTAGGAAGATTCTTTCATATCTTTTGCAACAAACTCGTATGGTCTCACTCAAAACTCACATGCACATACACAACAAAAATGACCAGCTGCACATTCCCTTTTGATTTTCCCCACGTCACATTTTTTTATATCTCTATCCAATTGCATACTCTCCCAGGGTCGGCCTAATGGCCAAGCAAGTAAAGTTGTTGCTTAGTGGCCCTTATTTGTAGGGCCCCCAAAATTTTCTAACATTTAATGTATTTGTCCATTTTTTTTAACAATATTAAGTATTTGAAAAGAAAAAAAATGCAAGCTTCAAGAAAAAGGGGTCGTTGGAGAATAATTGGAAAAGTAATATATTTTTGGGATCCATACCTTATTTATGTGTGAACATTCCACAATCTTGCCTCATTTATGTACCATCATTATTATAAATTGGCCCACATTCTTTTTATCTCCTTTTATCTTTCTCTGCAAAGTCTATTAACTTTTACTTTTCTATTGTTTCTTTGGCCTTCTCTATATTCCAATCTCATTGAGTCATTATCACAAAATAAAAGAGCAGAACACAAGTACCATATGTTTTATTTTTTCTCAAGTATTTTGGCGTTCACAACTCACTTGTATAACTTAACACACTGGGGGAACTGAACATTGAAACTATCATGCCAATTCAACCACTGCTACCCGAACCAATTTCTTCTAATTTACTCCGGACTTGCCTCAGAAATAATAATAGCTCCATTCAAAATATAACGAACTATAATCCGCACTCATCCTGAGCAACCCAATTCACGAGACCACGTTGTCGCAAAACCCACGAACCATCTCATACCCTCCTTATGCACACAGTCACATCTTCTACTGGTATACCCATTATGATAATTCCTCTACGAATCCGAAGTTATTTTCTCCCATTCCTCCAATGCTACACCACAGACCGATGATCACATAGAACACTCCAAGCCCCTTTCATAATCCACTGCAAAATCTCGATACTTAACAATACCACAGACTCGAAATCCTTTGGCACCGTACTTTAATTTTGAACATACTAGGACCATTGTTCAGAGTCACCTAATCTGGCTTATTCCCGAATATATCAAACTCCAAGGCCCTGCTAGCACATGAACACCCTCTCAAAGAAGCAACCGGCTAAATTCCTTTCCTTATACATCACATCCACAAGAAGCATAGACTCCGAGTCTTCCCAAAACCTAAACATGAATCGATAAGGCCAAAGATAGCACACATTCCTCAAATCCTTTGCTCAAATTACCACTGATGTTTTCTTTTCTCAGTCGTAATAACCCACCAATACACCGATAACCAGAAACCGCATAAGTAGACAACCACGCAGTTCAATCGTAGAAGGTAGGGCTCCTATACTTAGCTTGAAGCTACAATAACATAACCCTGGAACCCACCAAGATTCCTTCTTCCCCATTGACATCCGCTAAAAGTCCAACAATGCATTCCAAACTCGAAGTCACGTTGCATCCAAGTAAAATATGTGGACCTAGTCACTGTCCCCCATGAATTTCCAAATGGCTCCAAACTTTCCTCAAGGTGTGTGGCCATCCTACCACAGAACCCATATGTTACTCTGCCACTCTCCCACTTTGGTTAAACCCTCTCCTTTAAGCAACTGCTGGACTTCTGCTTTTCATACTTGACCTACTAGTAATACAATCACCGTGAGACTCCTTCTTCCACGTCCTTCCTCATCCTTCGTCGCCCCAAATACTACCTCAAAGCATAATCTATCCTTGCGGCACCTGATCTAACCAATTGCCAACAATTCTAAGCCTCATTGAAGATCATCTTTCTCGAGCCATCAATGTTAGAAAAACTAATTCGATCCCGAAACCGCTACATACTGCTATCTCCGACAACTACTTCTCAGGCACTATTTCACAGCACCCTACCCCGTAGGCGAATCAAGGAGGCCATTACACCGGCGAACCGTAATACTTCAAATAAGGACATCGACACTACATCATAGATGAAAATTCTACCACGTTCAAAAATACCAAGTCTCGTTACTCCATCAACCCAAACCTGAACATTCATAGTCCGATTACCTTTCCTTTGCTAAGAATAAACATTGAACCTCTAAATCATGTACCGAGAAATCCTCCTTTCAAGTCATTCACTACCGCGATCCATAAATAAGCACCCTACCATTACACCAACACTGTGTGATAACAACGCACGAATCATCACAATAATCAGTGCCCAACTTCAAAACCATATGCAATACTGATACTGAGCTGAAACGACATAACATACTTCCGCAAGGCGATGACAATAGCCCATTCGAATACGCAGGGAGAAACATCCTGCACCACATCTGCAGTACCATTACGATTCCTTAATTCCCAATCGATAACAAGCGTTTCACGTCATATAAGATTGAGTAGGAAGGAAATAAAGGCATAAGCCTCAAAGGAATCAAATCTCACGATGAGGAATCAAGAAGGGAAGTGCTCCTAACAGTCCTGTAGCCTCTCGAAGATAAGTACAGATGTCTCCGTACCGATCCGCAAGACTCCACTAGACTTGCTCATGACTCGTGAGACCTATGTGAACCTAGTTCTATGATACCATGTTGTCACGACCCAAAATCCGTTAAAAGTTGTGATAGTACCGGATACCACTGTTAGGCAAGCCAACACTAAATAGTTAATTTAATTCTCATTTTAATATTTTTGAATTCATGAATTTCCTTCAACTTAACTAGTAAAGATGAACTTTACAGAATAATAATGATGTTTTCCAAATTCAATACTGAATATACCCTAATCATCTCAGAACCCGGTATCACAAGCATATGATCATTTACTAGGAAGTAAAATAACTGTCCGGAATACAAAATTTGGGCTGAAAAGAAAATACAAGAACTCTGAAGGAGACTTTGCTGGTCACGGGTTGTAATATGGAGTGCAGCTCACCTTAGTCTCCGCATGCGTACACGCCTCTGCTCTTACAAGACCGCTAATCATAAATGCACCTGCACAAAAGTGTGTAGCAAGTGTAGTATGAGTACGTAAATCAACGCGTACCCAGTAAGTATCCCGCCTAACCTCGAAGAGGTAGTGACGAGGAGTCGACTTCGACACTTACTAAGGGCCAACAATATGATGATATGAAATTCTAATTAAGCATGATATACAACAATAAGACTTAGAACAAGAAATAACTGAACAAGTCTTCACCATATTTAAAAGACTAAATTACTTCCTTCTTTTAAAACATATAATCACACAAACATTGAAGTTATACCAATTATAAAAGGGACTTTCAGTTCCGTTGACACACACAAATACCACCGAGGACGTTCGGCTCGATCCAAAATAAATGTAAATTGTGCACTGCCGAGGGTCAAACGGCGCGAACCATGGATGCATCTATTACCCCGCTCGCGGATCATACATGCGATGCAGTCAAATATAAATTTAAGAAATCACTCCACTCGCAGATCATCCATGTGACGCGGTCAAATATAAATTTAAGGAATTACCCCGCTCGCGGATCATACTTGCGACGCGATTACACATAGATTTCTTAAGTTATTATAGTATTCTTCCATTCTTTTCAAAATAGGAAATTTCAATGAAAACTTTTAAGATCCTAATTTTTCCTCAATTTCAACTCCTTTGAAAACATTTAATAACAAACTCAATCCTGCTCTTTCTCAGGGCAAACAATAAACATGAATCAATAATAATATCAACAAGGCATGACGTAAGTTTGAAACTACTCGGACATAGGCATAATTTATAGCTACGTACGAACTTTCGTCACCTCGTGCGTACGTAGCCATCTACAAATAGAAGCACATAGTAATTTAGTTCACCTATGGGGTTAATTCCCTCTTAGAAGGTTAGAATGGAGACTTACTTTGCTCCGAAATTCTATAACCAGCTCCAA
The DNA here is from genome assembly GCF_000390325.3 of Nicotiana tomentosiformis. Taxonomy (NCBI): domain Eukaryota; kingdom Viridiplantae; phylum Streptophyta; class Magnoliopsida; order Solanales; family Solanaceae; genus Nicotiana; species Nicotiana tomentosiformis. Next base: position 66,747,678 of record NC_090821.1, on the reverse strand, counting down.
TACCTTCCTAGCAACTCGAACCAATTCCTATCGTGCCAAAACTAGCCAAACAATGTGCAAACCAATAAAACTATACTCTAATACTCATAATAAATTAATTTATAACAATTCCCAACTCCGCTCGAAAAGTCAATAAAGTCGACCCTCGGGCCCACGTCTCTGAACCCGATGAAACTCATAAAATCTGATAACCCATTCCGATACGAGTTCAAGCATACCAATTTTATCAAATTCTGATAACAACTTAACCTCCAAATCTTAAATTTTCGTTCTTAAAAAGCTTTGCAAAAATCTTAATTTCGTCCATTTAAATGCGAAATAAATGATGAATATAACCATAGAATCATGAAGTATAATCACTTTCGGGTATAAAATACTTGCCCTAATCCATATGGTGAAAATCGCCTCAAACATCGCTTCAATCCGAGCTCCATATCTCCAAATATGTTGAAAATAGCCAAAACCTCAAAATATAGCTCCTGTCTAGACATTTACTCTCGCGATCGCGGAAAATGCTTCGCGATCGCGAAGCATAACTTTTCTTAGCCCAAAATGTACCCTTCGCGATCGCGGTAAATGCTTCGCGATCGCGAAGAACAAGTGCCCAGTTCTTCCAGTCAGTCTCTAGTATAATGGTCATAACGTTTTGTACAAAACTTCAAATTACGAATGGTTTGACATTTTAAAAACTAGACACCAAGGGCTACAACTTTTATGCTTTGGGCATCTCTCATTTTCTTATAGATTATGAGATATAAGCTGTCAAATTCAGCCCTGTGCAACACAATACGATTTTCAAACTCTTCCCGGACAGACTGTAGTGTATCAACCATAACATTTTGTATACAACTCTAAATTCTAAATGGTTTGATTTTCGAAAAACTAAACACAAAGAGCTACAACTTTTAATTTTTAGATCATCTTCAAATTCTTTATAGATTGTGAGATATAAGCTTCCAATGTCCGGTCAGTGCAGCAGAATGTTTCCTCTACGTGATCGCGAAAGCCCCTTCACGATCGCGAAGCACCGACCAATTTCTCCCGTTTTACTCATTGCGATCGCGTAGCACACTGCTGTAGCAAAAAACCAGCAACTAAAATAGGCCTAGAAATGGTCCGAAACCACCCCAAGACTCACCCGAGCCCCTCGGGACCCGTCCGAACATACCAACAAATCTCAAAATATAACACGGACTTAGTCGAGGCCTCAGATCACATCAAACAATGCTTAAAACACGAATCACACCTCCAATTAAAGCCTAATGAAACTAAGAAATTCCAATTTCTACATTCGATGCCGAAACTTATCAAATCAATTCCGATTGACCTCAAATTTTACACACAAGTCACATTCGACATTACGGACCTACTCCAACTTCCAAAATCGTAATCCGACCTCGATATCAAAAATTCCACTTCCGGTCAAACTTCTTAAAAACCTTCAAATACAGAGCTATTCCCAAACTCAAAATCCGAAACAGACATCGATAACATTGAAATGCACTTCAACCCAAATTCATAAGATTCTTTCAAAATGCCAACCTTCCATAATAGGCGCCAAAACGCTCTCGGGCCATTCAAAACCCGATCCGGACATACGCCCAAGTCCATAATCATTATACGAACCTGTGGGAACCTTCAATTTTCGATTCCGAGGTCGTTTACTCAACATCAACCCTTGGTCAGATTCTTCCAATTTTAAGCTTCCGAAATGAGAATTCTCTTTCCAAATCCACTCTGAACTTCCCGAATTTCAATTCCGACCAGGCTTACAAGTTATAATAGCTGATATGAAGCTGCTCATGGCCTCAAACCGCTGAACGACGTGCTAGAGATCAAAATGACCGGTCGGATCGTTACAGACTCTTTATATGATTCTATGCATAAACTTTTCGTTCTTAACATGAATCTTGCTCTATTTATGCGATGGACAAATTTTACATGTATTTCTTTATATGTTTTTAAATTTATTGATTGAAGTGGGTTGCTCTAGTGGTAAGTACCATCCACTTCCAACCAAAAGGTTGTGAGTTCGAGTCACCCCAAGAGCAAGGTGGAGAGTTCTTGGAGAGAGGGAGCCGAGGGTCTATCGGAAACAACCTCTCTACCCCAGGGACCCCACTAGTGGGATTATACTGGGTTGTTGTTGTTTGTTTGTTGAATCAGTCATTCCTTTTTTTACTTCTGATTTTGCTAATTGATTCTGTCAAATCCATGCTTTGCTAATTAACAGCTCCCAAAATTTAAACTAGAGCACTATATTTTACAAGTATAAATACCTATAGTTCTTTGAGCTTTAGGACAGAGGCATTCGCTACTGCTTTCACCGATGCTATTCACTATCTCTGTAACACTTTTTCTTGATTACTATTCTCTTTCGGCTTTCTCTGTTGTCACCTTTTCTATGTTGTTTGAGAATCAAGACATAAACTTTGACGTTGCTGAGTTATTGTAAATTGTTCGTCACTCGCTTACTACTGTTGGTCGAATATCACTTGTCCTGGAATTCGATTTTCGGTCTTTTCTATATTGTTTTTGCACATCATAATCGCTGTTTGCACTAGTTTATTATTGTCCGTGGATATTAGTTATTGGTGCATACTGGTTTTCTGGGGTTCTAGTATTATGCTGCTCTGCAACAAACGCATTCTGTTGGAAGCCTTGCATATTCTTGGACATGCTGAATGTCGTGCGACATTCCATTTAAAGCATGCCAAGATAATAACCAGGTACGTCACTTAATCTCTATGTGTTGTGCCTCATGTACGGGTCCTTTATTCTCTGTGCATTAGAAGTCACCTCTTAGGTCTAACAATACGTATATGAGTTTACACCGCGTCCTTGAATGAGAGAGTGTGAGCATGTTGATCACCTAATAACCCTGTATAGACCTAAGGAAGTACGCTAGAGAATCATGAATAACGCTTGTTTGTGCCTTACTGCTAAAATGTGTTCAATAACTAGATGTCATGCCTTTAATTTTCTTATGACATAAAGCCATACTCCGTTGACGACCAGTAACTTGTAATCTATTTGTGCCTCTCTTGGTTTGGTTTGTTCAGCTGAGACATGTAATGGATAATCGTTAAGACGTAATAACTTAATTGATAAATACAAGTCTGTTATTGTGTTTAACTGGTTCCAGTATGTATCTGGGCTATTATTGTGTATTGTTTGAGGTGTAGGGAACCTAAATCTTGTGACTTGGATTAGAGATTTGGGTCATGGGAAGCGGGAGAAGGCCGAGAAGATACCTATGAGGAGTCTGCCCATATTTGTAGTTTATTTTAGTTTATAGTGTCAGCTTAGTCATTAGACTGTTGTGCTAATTTGTAATAAGTAGTAATCTGATAATGTAACAAACCTCTGGAGGGAAGGACTAACTTGCTATGTTTACTGAGTAATATTTGATTGATAAGTGTGTTTTATGTGTTATTTCCATGTTTAGATAATTTGATAGGTGAATTAGTTTATTGCCTTGACCACCAACTTCATGTTTAGTAAGTTTAACATAGGTGGTAAAGAATCAATTGTTTCTACTAATTTGTCTTTCTTGTTTTAATTTCTTCACTAGTTTTAAGTAGCGACCTGACTCTTAAAATAAACTAAGTATCCAAGTCTATAACTGGTTTAGCATTCATTATATGCAAGTTCATTTTAGCTTCGGTCAAAATTATTTTTGTTTTCCAGAAAATAAGTAATATCTCACATATTTTAGGCCTTACTTTACAATAGATTTTCAGTATTTTGGTCTAAATGCAACAAAGCGGAGATTATAACTTTGGTGTTAATTCAACAACCTCATTCTTAAAATTTCCCTTAGTTTAGCTTATTCTTCCAAGCGAACACGTTACTTCAAGGTTTGAGCTCAATAATCATCTTTCTGCTTAATAATTTTGGCCCGCTTAGTGTTTACTAGCTTGGAATAAATTTGTTTTTCACATCTAGTTATGTTACTATGTTATTTTGTGTATTGATTTTACTAAATCAGTATAGTTAGTATATTATAAGAGCTCATTTTACCACTTTAATTATCATCTCTCAATTTGATCAATTCGGAGGCCAACATGAGCCCTTACTTGCCTTATATGTTATTTGTTTAAGTCCCAATGTGCTCCCTTATATGTGACGCTAATAAGAATAGAAATAGAAACTTGAGATTTTTCTTTAAGTCTAGAACCATCCCTTTAGAATAGTGTCTAAAGCCTCCTGGACTATAAGAATGGGACGGGTAGGCATACTAATGCACGATTTAGAATCAATTAGTGCGCTCTTAAGTTAACAACTTAAAGATAGTAATGAGGGTAGCAGACATGATACACAAATTGCCCGAATAATCATTGCACTTTGGCTATAAAAGTTTTAGCAGACTTTGCATGGGAGTTGATCCATTAAGCGTAACAATTTAGGTCCCCTTTTAACTATTTAACTGATCATCCTTATATGTATCATTTGTGTGGGGATAGCTAGATTTAATGTCATTTATTTGGTACATTTCTAATGGTAATTTATGTAATACTCGTTATATAATAGGAGTTGTTTTACTTCCAATTAGTAAATTTGCTTCTTTGTTCCTTTGACGTATCTTATTTATACGTATGTTTTCAAACGATTTTGCTTAATCATATTAGTCGATTTTCTTTCTTTTGCTTTCTTTGTCACTTAGTACAATTGATAATTAATTGCATGTTAATCACTTAGCTATTAATGCTTAAACCACTTAGTTTACTTAATAACTCATATAATCCTACTTACTTTAAAATTGGTCCGGGAACTACATTTGTGGACCTCGAAGAGTGCCTAACACCTTCTCTTCGAGGTAATTTGAACCCTTACCCGATCTTTGGTGACGTTAACTAGTTAAAACAGAGTTATTTGCAAATAGGTGCCCTAAGATACCTCAAAATCGTTAGGTGGCGACTCTTCTCTTTTAATACTTCCTTTAAAAGAGTTGTCACACGTCGAAACCCGCTTTCGCGAGAAAATGGAGCGCGACAATAAGTGTAAAAAATAATTTTGGATTATTACAATTTTGTCAGTCCTTCTTTAGATTATGCATATGTCACCGGAGAATCATCACGTTGTTGGGGGTGCTCGAAGATAGCATTATGGTAAACATTCTATTCTAGATTGTTAGATTATGTTATTTCGATATAGTCTACTTTTGATTCTTGATGTATGCATTTTGGATAAAATTTTGTATTTTATTGTGTTGTAAGGATAACTATGTTAATTTGTAGACCATAAGACGGTATTTTCTTTTTAATCACCTACTATCGAGATTAATTGGATAAATGCACTTAGAGTTTTAATTTGAGGATCGTAATTTCAGATGTCGAAGGTTGAAACTTATGGTGCTGCAATCCTAGTACCACGCTTTTAGAAGGTTTGAAACGCGATTGATCAATGGAGGAAGCCAGGTGACTACTTTTGCTTACAATTGGAATGAGTCGTAGTCCCCTATTATCGGTGTAAAACTTTTGGTTTGAGTTTTCTATCCTTGGGAATTTATTCTAATTGTATTTTGAATGTAACAGTGTAAATCCTTTTTACACTTTAGTGTAATATTGTTAAGCATAATATTGTATATTTTATGGATTAAAAGCTTATTACTTGTGCTTGGGTTTTGAATGATCTAATATTGTAAGAAAAGTCTCACCGTTTGCGTATTACCGTTGGACTCAAATATAATAATATTATTTTCCTGTAAGTGCAACAAGTTAATATAGTTCAGGTTACCGGCTTAATTTTATCTTACAAGAAACACAGAGAAAGAATTAATCGCTATATGTATGTGGTGGATTTGAGAATAGAATGTAGAAATTGTTGGATTTTAAAAGGTAAATTATTTAAAGATAATTATTTGTTGATAGAATTGTAATATTTAGAACTTTTATTAATATTGGAAACTTTGAATTCAATTAATATTTTGTATTTGAAAACTTTTATGAGTAACTTTTAACCACGAACAAATTTTTTGCATGAATTAAAAAGAAAAGTAAAACGTTATTAGGTTTAAGTGTCCTTTCCCATAACAAAGCCTGCGTCAACAGTAATATATAAATATATATTACCCGCAAAAGAAACGTTTTGCTAAAGAAGCCTTAAATGAAAGGGGGGAAAAAGGCTCCATTGGAAAAGGAATCGTTTGCATTTTACCATAAATTTACAACAATAAAAAAACAATCACGTCCTACCGAATTCTTGAGACATTTTATGTGATGACCCAATAGGTCGTCTAGAGTTTTAGAACCTAATTCTGTATTTTGAAGCCTTCGATAGCTTCTTTAAGCCTTTCTCGATTTGAATGCGCAGTCCGGGTGTTTTTCCGGAAGGCTTTTATGTTAAAAACTGATAAAATATGAAATTTTATTTCAAAATCCATTTGAGTTGACTTCAGTCAACGTTTTGTGCAAACAGATCCAGACCACGTTTTGACGGTCTCGGTGGGTCCGTATTATGATTTGGGACCTAGGTGTATGCCCGAAATCGAATTCGGAGGTCCATAGCCCGAGTTATTAATTTTTGTCTAAAATTAAAAGTTTAAAAGTTTAATTATTTTTAAGAATTGACCGATGTTTGATTTTGTTGATACCGGATTCGTATTTTAGTTCCGGAGCCTGGTACAGGTCCATTACTATATTTATGACTTGTCTGTCAAATTTAATGAGAGACGAAGTTGGTTTGACGTGATTCAAACGTTCGGTTCTTAAAATAGAAGTTTTAAAGTTTTCTTAAAAATTTGATTTGATTTGGTGTCTGATTCGTAGTTCTGGCGTTATCTTGGACATGCATGCATAATTGGTTTGGAGCTACGTGGGCTCAGGTGAGTTTCATATAGGCTACAGGATGAATTTGTACTTAGAAACATTGCTGGTGTGCTTCAGTTCTGGTGCAGGTCTCTGACCTCGCATTTGCGAAGTCCGTGTTCGCAATTGCGAAATAATCCTATTCCTGCTAGGGTCGCAATTGCGAAGAAAATCTTTGCAATTACGAAGAGGAGTGGGTCAGCACTAGTTCGTATTTGCGATCAACGGGTCGCAATTACAAGAAGGCCACTGTTCACAATTGCGAACAAGTCATCGCAATTGCGATGATAGCAGAAACTGTGGGACTTCACATTTGTGAAGAAAATCCCGCATTTGCGGGGTTTGCATCGGGTCATAATTGCGACATCTGCAACTGGTCTAATATCTGAAAAATGGGATTTTCTCTCATTCTTAAAATTTTCAAAACAAGAAAAACCTAGAGGCGATTTTCCCAAGAGGCCTTCTTCATCAATCCATTGGTAAGTAATCCCAACCTATTTTATTTCAATACTTTATTACATTTCACAAGATTTCAACCAAAAATCTAGTATTTTCATGGTGAAAATTAAGGGTTTGAGTAGAATTAGAGATTTTTGTAAAATTGGGATTTAGACCTCAAATTGAGTTCGAATTTCAAAATAAATTACATAACCGGGCACAGGGGTGAATGGGTAATCGGGTTTTGGTCCGAATTTCGGGTTTGGACCAAGCGGGTCCGGGAGTTGACTTTTGTTAATCTTTTCAATAATGACCTAAATTGAATCTTTTGCAATCGTGGGTGGTTCCTAAGGCATATTTTGAATGGTTTGGTTGGTAATTTGCTAGAGTTTGTTGGTTCGAAGGCTTGTTTGAAAGGCAAAGTTGTGGTTGAGCATTGAGTTGATCTTTGAAGCGAGGTAAGTGTTGAGTTTAACCTTGACTTGAGGAAATTAGTAATCCTCGGATTATGTGCTATGTGAATTTCATGCGTTGCGTCGTATATGTAAGGTGGCGAGTGCTTATACGCCGCCGAATTACTTGTTTCTCCTAATTTCTTTGTTCTTTCTTCAGTATCTCCTTCCCTGCCTTAACTGTTATGTGCCCTAAATGCCTTCCACACTTTAATTGCTACTTGTCAATCATTTTTGCTCCTGTTAAAATGTTGAGACATCTTCATATTTTCATGACTTGCTGCTATTTGCCCTAATTGGCGTATTTGTTTGTAATGTCATTTCTTGGACTGTCTCATCGTGTAGTATTTCATACGTAGATTTCCAAGTTGGTACAAGGTTTATTTTCTGCTTCAACTTTATATTCATCAGCTATGGTGGTCCTTGTTATTTGAATTATTAATTTGACTGTGCTCATTGAGTCCCCCTCCCTTTTATTTAGCTGTGTATTTTCCTTCAAACAACTTTATATTTATTTCAGACCCTTGTATGTACTATTCTAGTATCTCGTGCACTCGTGATACCGGATTTAGAAATTTTAGCAGGCGTTTGGTTGTTTTAGATTCCACATTTTACTTTGGATTTCTGCAGTTATTCCAGTTCTTTCTTTTTATTTAATCTACACTGTTAAAAATGGATAGATTGTTCTAACGTTGGCTTGCCTAGCAAGTGATATATTAGGCACCATCACGGTCCCGACGGTGGGAATTCCAGATCATGACAAGTTGATAACGGAGCACTAAGTTGCATTGGTCTCACGAGTCACGAGCAAACTTAGTAGAGTCTGTAGGATCGATACGGAAATGTCTATACTTATCTTCCAGAGGCTATGGAGTTAGGAACAATTTTACTTCTATTCATATCTGTCGTGCGAGTTTATTTTACCATTAATGATTGAACTCTTCTATTCCTGATCTCTCATAGATGGCGAGAAAACGCATCATATCTTCAGCTGGATAGCAGCCAGAGCCCCTAGCAGCAGCTTCTACGAGGGGCAGAGGTCGAGGCCGAGGTCACGCCAGAGATCGAGGCAGAGGCAGAGCTCAGCCAAGAGCTCGAGCAGCAGCACGAGTAGTGGAGCCTTAGGTAGATTTTGATGAGGAGTTTCCAGCTCAAACTACACCCATTGGACTTGGTCCTGGAGGGGTTCATCGCTACCCTAGTGCTTCAAGACGCTCTAGTCTATTCGGTGGGCCTTATGAAGAGTGTGGCCCAGGCCTTTACATTTCCTATGGCACCGACCGTCTATCAGACTAGGGGAGGAGCACAGACTCCCGCTACTTACACTCTGGAGCAGATGGCTCCCCATTATCAAACTCCAGCAGCCCCGTCAGTTGGGGTAGTTCAGCCAGTTATTGCGGCGCAGGCCAGTGATGGACATGCCATGTCTTCTGAGGGCTTATTGAGATTGGACAAGTTTACCAAGCTCTTCCCAGATCACTTCAGTGGTTTACCTTCTGAGGATCCACAGGATTATCTTGGCCGCTGCCATGAGGTGCTGCGGAATATGGGTACAGTTGAGACCAATGGGGTCGATTTTGTTGTGTATCAGATGACAGGTTCCGCCAAGAGATGGAGAAAGGATTAATTATTTACCAGACCAGTTGGGTCTCCTACTATTACTTGCGACCAGTTCTCTCAGCTATTTCTTGAGAAGTACCTTCCTATCACACAGAGAGAGAGTTACCGCAGGCAGTTTCAGCGTATCCAGCAGGGCAGTATGTTAGTCACTCAGTATAAGGCCCGTTTTGTAGATTTAGCCCATCATGTTATTCTTCTGCTTCCTACCGAGAGAGAGAGGGTGGTGAGGTTTATTGAGGGACTCGCTCACCCTATCAAGCTTCAGATGGCCAAGGAGACTAGGGGTGAGATTTCTTTTCAGACGGATGCTAATGTCGCCAGGCGGATCGAGGATGTTCTTTCAATGGAGAGAGGGCAAGGGTCTGATAAGAGGCCTCGTCATTCCGATGGTTTTAGTGGTGCCTCATCTGGAGGCAGGGGTACTTTTGGTAGGGGCCATCCTCCTAGGCCATTTCAGCCAGTGCTTCAGGCATCCCACAGTGCTTCAGTGAGTTGTGGTCCTTATGTGCTTCATTCTACGCAACCAACCTACAGTGCACCGCCAGCTCCTATCAGTGCACCTCCTATTCAGAGTTATCACCGTGGTTATTTGGACCGTTCAGGTCAGTCTTAGTTTCAGAGTTTCAGCAGCCACAACACCAGGATGGATGTTTTGAGTATGGTAGTTTTGGGCATATGAGGAGGATCTATCCAAGACTATTGGGAGGTGCAACCCAACAGAATTCTCGTTCCATGATTCCAGCACCGGTTGCACCACCTCCCGCTCAGCCAGCTAGAGGCATGGGTCAGGTAGCCAAAGGTGGAGGTCAGGCTGTTAGAGGTGGAGGTCAGGCCGCTAGAGGTGGAGGTCAGGCTGCTAGAGGTGGAGGCCAGCCAGCTAGAGGCCATCCTAGGGATGTAGTTTAAAGTGGTGGCCCCCAGCCCCGATGTTATGCTTTCCCAGCCAGGCCTGCAGCCGAGTCATTAGACGCTTTTATCACATGTATTGTTCCAGTTTCCCATAGAGATACTTCAGTTCTATTTGATCCGGGCTCTACTTATTCCTACGTGTCATCCTATTTTGCTTCATATCTGGTTGTGCCTCGTGATTCTTTGAGTGCTCCTGTGTATGTGTCCACACCTGTGGGAGATTCTATTATTGTAGATCATGTCTGTCGTTCGTGTGTGATTACTATTGGGGGTCTTGAGACTAGCGTAGATCTTCTACTTCTCGATATTGTTTATTTTAATGTCATTTTGGGTATAGATTGGTTATCACATTATCATGCTATATTGGATTGTCACGCCAAGACGGTGACCTTAGCCTTGCCGGGGTTTCCTCAATTAGAGTGGAGAGGGACTCCTGGCCATTCTACTATCAGGTTTACCTCTTATGTAAAGGCTCGACATATGGTCGAGAAGGGATGTCTACCCTATTAGGCTTATGTCTGTGATTATGGTGCGGAGGTTCCTTTCATGGATTCAATACCAGTTGTTCGTGAGTTTCCAGAGGTGTTTCCTGTAGATCTGCCGGGGATGCCACCCGACAGGGATATTGACTTATGTATTGACTTGGATTCGGGCACTCATCCCATTTCTATTCCGCCATATAGTATGGCCTCACCCGAGTTGAAAGAATTGAAGGAGGAGTTGCAAGATTTGCTTGATAAGGGCTTCATTAGACCTAGTGTCTCGCCCTGGGTTGCGCTTGTTTTATTTGTGAAGAAGAAGGATGGATCGATGAGGATGTTCATAGATTATCGGCAGTTGAACAAATTCACCATCAAGAACAAGTATCCATTACCGAGGATTGATGACTTATTTGATCAGCTTCAGGGTGCCAAGGTGTTTTCAAAGGTTGATTTAAGGTTTGGCTACCATCAGTTGAGGATTAGGGCATCCTATGTCCGTAAGACAACATTTCAGACTCGATAGGGGCATTATAAGTTTCTAGTGATGTCATTTGGGCAGACAAATGCCCCAGCATCATTTATTGATTTGATGAACTGAGTGTTCAAGACCTATTTGGATTTCTTTGTGATTGTGTTTATTGATGATATCTTGATTTACTCCCGTAGTTGAGAGGAGCATGAGCAGCATCTTCAGATCGTACTTCAGACTCTGAGAGACAACCAATTATATAATAAGTTTTCAAAATGCGAGTTTTGGTTGGACTCGGTCGCTTTCTTGGGGCATGTAGTATCGGCAGAAGGCATTCAGGTAGATCTTAAGAAGATTGAGGTAGTTCAGAACTAGCCTAGACCCACTTTAGCTATGGAGATCCGGAGTTTCTTTAGTTTGGCAGGATATTACAGTCGGTTCATGGAGGGGTTTTCATCTACAATATCCCCATTGACCAGGTTGACCCAGAAGGGTGCCCCGTTCATATGGTCAGACAAGTGTGAGGCAAGCTTTCAGAAGCTCAAGAGTTCTTTGACTACAACATCAGTGTTGGTGTTGCCCACAGGTTCAGGATCTTACACGGTATATTGTGATGCATCTTGTATTGGACTTGGTGCTGTATTGATGCAAGATGGCATGGTGATTGCATATGCGTCGAGGAAGTTGAAGGTCCATGAGAAGAATTACCCTGTTTATGACTTTGAGAGTGCAACCATTGTTCATACGCAGAAGATTTGGAGGCAAAATCTTTACGGCGTGCCGTGTGAGGTATTCAGGGATCATCAGAGCTTGCAGTATTTCTTCAAACAAAAGGAGCTCAATTTGACGCAGTTGAGGTGGTTGGAGCTATTGAAAGACTATGATATCACCATCTCGTATCATCTCGGGAAGGCGAATGTGGTGGCCGATGCCTTAAGTAGAAAGGAAGTGTGTATGGGCAGCCTTGCGTACATTCCAGTCGGCGAGAGACCGCTTGCACCAGATGTTCAAGATTTGTCCAATCAGTTCGTGAGGATGGATGTTTTAGAGCCCAGCCGTGTTCTAGCTTGTAAAGTCGCTCGGTCTTCCTTGTTTGAGCACATCAGGGAGCGGCAGTATAATGACCCTCATTTGCTTGTTCTTAGGGACACAGTGCGACACGGTAATGCTAAGCAGGTTACTGTTTGAGATGACGTAGTTTAGAGAATGCAGGGTCATATTTGTGTGCCTAATGTAGATGGACTTCGTGAATTGATTATTGAGAAGGCCCACCGTTCCCGATACTCTATTTATCTGGGTGTAGCCAAGATGTATCAGGACTTGCGACAGCATTTTTGGTGGAGAAGGATATAGTTGCATATGTAGCTCGGTGTCTAAATTGTCAGCAAGTAAAGTATGAGCTTCAGAGACCTGGTGGTTTGCTTCAAAAGTTAGAGATTCCTGAGTGGAAGTGGGAGCGTATCACTATGGATTTCGTTGTTAGACTCCCACATACTCAGAGGAAGTTTGATGTAGTTTGGATCATTGTGGACAGGCTGACCACGTCAGCGCATTTCATTCCTGTGGCAATTACCTATTCTTCAGAGCGGTTGGCTGAGATTTACATCCGCAAGATCGTTCACCTCCACGGCGTATTCGTGTCTATCATTTCTGATCGAGGTACGCAATTCACCTCGCACTTTTGGAGGGTAGTACAATGTGAGTTGGCACGCATGTTGAGTTGATCATAACATTTTATCCTCAGACGAATGGACAGTCCGAGCGCACTATTCAGATATTGGAGGATATGCTCCTCTCTTGTGTTATAGTCTTCGGAGGTTCTTGGGATCAGTTCTTGCCACTTTCGGAGTTTCCTACAACAACAACTACCAGTCGAGCATTCAGATGGCTCCCTATGAGGCATTATACGGGAGGCGGTGCCGTTCTCTAGTTAGATGGTTCGAGTCGGGGGAGGCTCGGTTGTTGGGTACATATTTGGTACCGGATGCCTTGTATAAGGTCAAGATTATTCAGGATCGACTTTGCACATCTCGGTCCAGGCAGAAGAGTTATGTCGACCGTAGAGTTCGTGATGTTGCATTCACGGTCAGAGAGAGGGTATTGCTCCGGGTTTCACCCATGAAGGGTGTGATGAGGTTCGAAAAGAAGGGCAAGTTGAGCCCTAGGTATATCAGACCTTTTGAGATTCTTGAGAGAGTGGGTGAGGTAGCTTACAGGCTTGCATTGCCACCTAGTTTGTCAGCAGTTCATCCAGTATTCCATGTGTCCATGCTCTGGAAGTATCACGGTGATCTGTCCCATGTGTTAGATTTTAGCTATGTCCAGTTGGACAAGGATTTGACTTATGAGGAGGAGCTGGTGGCTATTCTAGCCTGGCAGGTTCGTCAGTTGAGGTCAAAGAGTTATCCTTCAGTTTGAGTGTAGTGGAGAGGCCAGCCAGTCGAGGCAGCTACTTGGGAGTCCGAGTCAGACATGTAGAGTAGATATCCACATCTTTTCACCAGTCCAGGTACATTTCTATGTCCGTTCGAGGACGAATGATTATTTTAGAGATGGAGAATGTGATGACCTGATAAGTCATCTAGAAGTTTAGAAACTAATTCTCTGTTTCGAAGACTCTGATAGCTTCTTTAAGTCTTTCTCGATTTGCGTGAGCAGTCCGAGTATTTTTCCGGAAGCCTTTTGTATTAAAAACTAATAAAATATGAAATTTTGCTTCAAAAATTTATTCGAGTTGACTTCGGTCAACGTTTTGAGAAAACGGACCCGGATCCGTATTTTGACGGTTCCGGAGGGTTCGTATCGTGATTTGAAAATTGGGCGTATGCTCGAAATCGAATTCGGAGGACCCTAGCTCGAGTTATTAACATTTTGTCAAAAATTGAAAGTTTAAAAATTTAATGATTTTTAAGAATTGACCGATGTTTGATTTCGTTGATACGAGGTCCGTATTTTGGTTCTGGAGTCCGGTAAAGGTCCAATACTATAGTAGTATGACTTGTCTGTCAAATTTGGTGAGAAACATAGTTGGTTTGACGTGATTCAACGTTCTTTTGTTAAAGTAGAAGTTTTAAAGTTTTCTTGAAAATTTTATTTCATTTCATTTAGTGTCTGATTCGTAGTTCTAGGCGTTATTTAGGTGTTTTGATCGCGCGAGTGAGTTCATAATGAGCTTTTTGGACTTGTATGCATAATTAGTTTGGAGCCCCAAGGGCTTGGGTGAGTTTCAGATAGGCTACAGAGTGAATTTGGACTTAGAAAAATTGTTGGTGTGCTTTAGTTCTGGTGCAGGTCTCTGACCTCGCATTTGCGAGGTCGGTGTTCGCAATTGCGAAATAATTCTATTCCTACTAGGGTCGCAATTGCAAAGAAAATCTTCACAATTGCGAAGAGGGGTGGGTCAGCACTAGTTCGCAATTGCGATTAATGGGTCGCAATTGCGAGAAGGCCACTGTTCGCAATTACGAACAAGTCATCGCAATTGCGATGATAGTAGAAACTGTGGGACTTTGCATTTGCGAAGAAAAGCTCACATTTGCGGGGTTCGTAATTGCGAACCCAGGTTGTAATTGCGACATCTGCAACTGATCTAATAGCTGCAAAACAGGTCTTTTTCTCATTATTCAAATTTTCAAAATAAGAAAACCCTAGAGGCGATTTTCCCAAGAGCCCTTCTTCCCCAACCCACCAGTAAGTTATCCGAACCCATTTTATTTCAATCTTTCATTACATTTCACAAGATTTTAACCTAAAATCTAGTATTTGCATGGTGGTAATTGGGGGTTTGGGTAGAATTAGGAATTTTTGTAAAATTGGGATTTAGACCTCAAATTGAAGTCAGATTTCAAAACAAATTACATAACTGGGCTCGGGGATGAATGGGTTATCAGGTTTTGGTCCGAATTTTGGGTTTTAACCAAGCGGGCCCAAGAGTTGACTTTTGTTGACTTTTTCAATAATGACCTAAATTGAATCTTTTGCAATCGTGGGTGATTCCTAAGGCTTATTTTGAATCGTTTAGTTGGTAATGTGCTTAGATTTTGTTGGTTCAGAGGCTTGTTTGAAAGGCAAAGCTGTGGTTGAGTTTTGAGTTGATCTTTGGAGCGAGGTAAGTGTTGATTTTAACCTTGACTTGAGGGAATTAGGAACCCTCGGATTATGTGCTATGTGAATTTCATGCGTTGCGTCGTATATGCGAAGTGATAAATGCTTATACGCCACCGAATTACTTGTTTCTCCTGATTTCTTTGATCTTCCTTCAGTATCTCCTTCCCTTCCTTAACTGTTATGTGCTCTAAATGCCTTCCATGCTTTAATTGCTACTTGTCAATCATTTTTGCTCCTCTTAAAATGTTAAGACCTCTTCATATTTTCTTGACTTGCTGCTATTTTCCATAATTGACGTATTTGCACCTTTTAATTGTCATTTGTTGGACTGTCTCGCCGTGTAGTATTTCATATGTAGATTTCCAAGTTGGTACAAGGTATACCATCTGCTTCAGCTTTATATTCATCAGTTATGGTGGTCCTTGTAAATTGAATTATTAATTTGAATGTGCTCATTGAGTATTTGGTATTGATACAATGGGATCGGGTTGCACGCCGCAACATGTGAAATAAAGGTAGATTTATATGGTGGAATAAGGGTGAATTTGTACTGATACGGTGGGATCGGGTTGCACGCCGCAACATGTAAAATAAGGGTGGATTGATATGGTAAAATAAAGGTGAATTATGATACTGATATTGATATATGGCAGGCTCGGGTTGCGCGCCACAACATATATATTATTTATTGTTGTTGATGTTGTTACGGTGAAATAAGGGAGGATTCTGTGTTGTACGGTGGGATCGGGTTGCGCGCCACAACAACCTATGTATTTCTATTTCCTCGAGCTGTATTGGTTTTCGGTATTTTCACTTGAAACTCTAAGGATTGGTAATTCTGAGTCACTGGCTTAAATCTTGAGACTGTAGCTATTATCTTCAGTTGATTGTTTTATTTTGTTCCGTATTTTCTCGAGCTGTGTTAGGCTCGGAACTTACAGAGTACATGGGGTCGGTTGTACTCATACTACATTTTGCACTTCTTGTGCAGATTTTGGAGTCGGTTCCAGCGGCGGCTATTAGCGTGCTTGGATTGATTAGCTTTGCGGAGACTTGAGGTATAGCTGCTCAGCACCCGCAGCTCCTAGAGTCCCCCTCCCTTTTATTTAGCTATGTATTTTTCTTCAGACAACTTTATATTTATTTCAAACTCTTGTATGTACTATTCTAGTAGCTCGTGCATTTGTGACATCGGGTCCAGAGATTTTAGCAGACGTTTGGTTGTTTTAGATTCCACATTTTACTTTGGATTTCTACAGTTATTCCAATTCTTTCTGTTTATTTAATCTACGCTGTTAAAAATGGATAGATTGTTCTAATGTTGGCTTGCCTAGCAAGTTAAATGTTAGGCGTCATCACGGTCCCGACGATGGAATTTCAAGGTCGTGACATTTTATTTTTTATTATTATTGGAAAAGGAAAGGTTTGATCCATTAGTTTTATATGTTGATATATATTAGTTTCATATAGATCACGTCCATATAATTTCGGTAGAGTATGCACTTATACTTATTTAGTGACACTATTCAAACACTCACGTTTTAGTCTAGGAGTCTTTAAAACAGAAATTTCATGAAGTTAAAACCTTTTTTCAGGACAAATTTGTATCGTTTTATAATTTGAATCCATCGGTTATATTTTCTACTTAAATTTCAGCTCTATAAAAATAGCTCAAAACATTGGCATACAAGTGACTTCAAAAGATTTGATAAAGGATATTAATCATATTTGTTTGATGAGAAGATCAACGGATATTAATCATATTTGTTTGATGAAAACCTCAATGGATATAAATCATATTTCTTTTCAATCTAATCGCTTTAATTCTATAAGAAACACATGATCAGGTAGAGTGTTAACCTAACATCTTTAATTCTAATGTACAATTATCGTCTTCACATAAATATATAAGATATAAATAGTCTAAACAACACATTAGTGGTATAAGAAATATCAAAAGACTAAATTAAGAAAATAAATTGAATGAATTATATCATGATGATTTTCTTATAAATCTTTAGGTTAAGTTATGTTGTAAGAAGATACTAGGACATACATACAGTATTAAAATCCAAGTAACAAATATCCACATACTATCCATTTAGATTTAAGTTGTGTTGGTTAATTGTTTTATCATTCTTTTTTAATTTTAAGGTTTTATGTGTGTATGAGCCATGTGCATATAAATTAGTTATATTAACTAAATACAGAAAATTCCAATCTTTAAAGTTAAATTACAAAAGTTTCATTCTTGATTACCTAAATACCTTATTTAATTGAAAAAAACACTTACAAAGAGACCTAAATACTTTGCGCTATTATTAAAAAAAAATGTAATGCCTACAAACAAAGCCACCGCTTCACCTGTTCATTAACAGTCTATCCACTCCAAACGGTATGGAAGCAATAAGACTGAAGTTGATCTCTACCATCGACTGTAAAGTGTAAACAAAAGGTCATCATCATCGTCCGATAATAAACCTTCTTCTCCAAAACGTCAAGAGCTTCACACAAATTTCCCCTTCAATCAAGTTTATTTGTTTACTCTTTGTTCGTGAGTCAATGATTCTTTTTTTTTTTCTTTTTTGGATGATTTCACACAAATTCTTTCTTCTGGACAAATGCCGAATTTTTTTTAATTCTTTTTGGTGCGAAAGATAATACTGCATTAACTCGATAAAAGAGTTGCTACAGAGACGGTGATGCGTAGGGTGCATCACATTAATAGAGCTAGTTAGTTGGCTATTACAATTCTGATCATGACATAAGTTTGTACAAAATAATGTCTGGTCATTTGACAAAACGGAGTTTTCTACTATAGTAACTCCATTGGTAGCTGTGGAGGCAGGTCCATCATCTTGTGCAGCAAAAAGTGTTGTTGTAGTTTCCATGTCCAGGGCCTGCTCAGTTCTCGTTTGTTTTATCTTCCTATAGCGTATGGCTCCCGCTTGATCCATTTGTAAGGTGTTGATAACAAAATCTGGAAGCCAGTCAAAAACAGTTGGTGTCATAGTCGATGCCATTGTACAACCTTCCTTAGCTAATCTATCTGCCACCCCATTTTTCTCACTGTAGACATGTGTGATTGTTACATTATGCAGCCGGTCCAGGAGGTGCCTGCAATCAGAGACAATATTAATGTAATGCATGTTATAGTTTCTTAGAATTGTTAATACCTCTGACGCATTGACGTTTACTTCCGGCGGAACCAAATGAAGAAGGGTTGCCAATTCCAACCCATGAAAGAGTGCTTGTGATTCCACATGAATGCTGTTAGTAGGGGAGATGTTTCCCGCAAATCCGATAATCCAATTTCCTTGGGAGTCACGAATGAGCCCTCCTATACCTGCTTTGGTAGTAGCTACGGAGGCTGCTCCATCGGTATTTAATTTGAAGTAATTTGGTTTGGGAGGGATCCATTTTATAGGCAGTAGTATGGAGTTGGGATTTGTTTTATGATTGGTAGCCATGTAAGTAAATTTCAGAGCTTGATTAGTGACAAGTTTGGTGGATATTTGACGTTGGATGTGATTAAAATTGTTATCGTTAGGAGTAAGCCAAATGTTCTACAAGGTAAAGGAGATGAAAGCTTGATGGTTAATGTTATAAGGCATGGGATTTGTCTAAGCGTGCAATAGAGGTATTCAGTGGCGGAGCCAGGATCTCCGCAAGAGGGGTTCAAGAAAAAAAAGATCATACCTAGTGAGAATTGAACCTATGACCTTTTAAAGATTTTGAACCCCTTTGACCACTAAGCTACACTTTTGGGCTGTGTCAAGGTGGTTCAAAACTTAATATATAGAGGTAACAAATAAATTTTTTCTTATATATACAGTGTAATTTTTCGGCGAAGGAAGTTCGGGTGAACCCCTTCCGCCCCCCTAAATCCGTCCCTGGAGGTATTAACCATTATGATGGCTGGGAAAACCTATTGATATGGATAATAACATGATTTAACCTATTGGTTGGGAATAAATGATTAATAGATTCAGTGGCGTTCTTAAAAATTTGGCAAAGATCGTTTGAAAGTATACCAATATGATGCAAATATTGTCTCGTAGGGAGACGATTGTGCATTATAAGCCACAAAAAGGTTTTAATTCTTGGGGTTACCGGAATTCTCCAAATCCATGCATATGGAGTTGGTTGATTTATTGTGGGTAGGCACTGTTGTAATAGGGCATTATACATGGATTGCACTGTAAATTTCCCGTGATGAGTTAAACCCCAGTAAAGAATATCAAAATTGGTGGTGTAGGTAGGCATATGTACCCTATTAATGAGCTCTTTAATTTGTTTGTAAATTTAAAGGGAAGCTTTTCCCAATCCCAAGCATTGTTTGTCCTGTAAGTTGATATAGTATGGTGGTTTGAAGGCAGAGGACCCGAGATTAGTGATCTGATTGTGGTGGCCGGAGCAAGCCAGACATCCGTCTAGAAGTTAATATTAGAAGTGCTACCATTTTGCCATTGGATACCTAATTGGCAATGTGTCCAACCCAAAATGATATTTTTCCATGTACTAGAATTCTCCCATTTTTTAGGATGATTCTTATTATACTTATGTAAGAGGGTTTCTGCCCAACGTTGAGCGGGAGAGGAGGCTAGCTAATAGAGCAATATTTTTTAGTTCCAATCGCTGGATTCCTAGCCCTCCGAAGACTTTTGGGGTGGTGAATTTTTGAATTTTCCCTTTTAGATGAGTAGTGCCCCGAAGGAAGTTACACATGTCTTGCTCCATCTTATGAAAAATAGATTTAGAAATTACAATATATTGCATTATATGGTTGGGCAGGCTAGTAATGGTTGATTTAATAAGGGTTGTTCTCCCTGCTAGGGATAGGAAATTTATTTTTCAGCCCGCAAGTCTTGCTTTGAAGTTGTCTAGAAGAAATTGAAAATCTGATTTATTAGGTCATTTCTGAAACATTGGGAAGTCCAAATATTTCCCAAAGGTCGTGCCTTCATTCATGCTAAAGCAAAAAGCATGTAATTTTTAGCTATAATATTACAATTCCTTGAGAAGAAGATTTTTTATTTTTGAAAATTTATAGTTTGGCCTGATAGAGTAGTAAAGTCATTAAGAGTGTCAATGATAGTGTGGCAACTTGTTTTAGTTACTTAAGAAAGGAGAATGATATCGTCCGCAAAGAATAAGTGTGATAATCGGGGGCCATTTTGTGACAATTGTATGAGTTTCCATAGTAGGTAATCAACTGACTGAAAAATTGTGCGGGAGAGGCATTCATACACATAATAAAAATATATGGTGTAACGACCCGACCGGTCGTTTTGGGCTCTAGCGCGTCGTTCGGAGGTTTGAGGCCATGAGCAGCTTCACTTCAGGTATTATGACTTCTATGTGTGGTCGGAATTGAATTTCGGGGAGTTCGGAGTTAATTAGGAAAGAAAATTCTCATTTCGGAAGCTTTAAGTTGAAAAATTGACTAAGGTATGGTTTTTGAGTAAATAACCTCGGAATCGGGATTTGAAGGTTCCAACAGGTTCGTATGATGATTTTGGACTTGGGCGTATGTTCGGATCAGATTTTGGAAGACCCGCGAGTATTTCGGCGCCTATTGTGGAAAGTTGATACTTTGGAAGAATTTCATGAATTGGGGTTGAAGTGCATTTCAATGTTATCGATATCCGTTTGGGATTCCGAGCCTGGGAATAGCTTCGTATGGTGATTTTGGGTTTAGGAGCGCGTCCAGATGTGGATTTGGAGGTCCGTAGGTCATTTTGGGGTCATTTGGCGAAAGTTGGAATGTGAAGGTTTTTGAAAAGTTTGACCGGGAGTAGACTTTTTGATATCGGGGTTGGATTCTGATTTCGGAAGTTGGAGTAGGTTCGCAATGTCTAATATGATTGTGAGCAAAACTTGAGGTCAATCGGACGTGATTTGATAGGTTTCGGCATCGAATGTAAAAGTTCGAAGTTCTAAAGTTCATTAAGCTCGAACTGGGGTGCGATTCATGATTTCAAATGTTGTTTGATATGATTCGAGGCCTCGAGCAGGTCCGTGTTATGTTATGGGACTGGTTTGTGTGATTGGACGGGGTCCCGGGGGCCTCGAATGTATTTCGGGGTGATTTTAGACCATTTCTTGGCCATTTTTAGCTGCTGGTTTTTGGGTACAGCAGTATGATATGTGATCGCGGCAAATTGGTCGTGATCGCAATGAGTAAAATGGGAGAAATTGGCCCGTGATTCGCGATCGCGGAAGACATTTCGCGATCGCGTAGAGGAAAGTTTCTGCTGCATTGAACCAAATTTAGAAGCTTGTATCTCGCAATCTATTAGGAACTTGGAGATGATCTAAAAATAAAAGTTATAGCCTTTGTGTCTAGTTTTCAGAAAATTAAACCATTTGGAATTTGGAGTTGTGTACAAGAAGTTATGATTGCTATACTACACCTTATCCGGGAAGAGTTTGGAAATCGTGAAGAAGAAATTTGTGTTGCACAGGGCTGAATTTGGCAGCTTATATTTCGTAACCTATGAGGAACTGGGAGATGAGAAAAGCACGAAAGTTGTAGCCCTTGATGTCTAATTTTCAAAAAGTTAAACCAATTGCAATTTGGAGTTTTCTACAAAACGTTATGAGCATTATAGTAGAGGTTGTCTCGAAGATATGGGCACTTGTTCTTCGCGATCACGTAGCATTTTCCGCGATCACGAAGGGAAAACTTTGGGCTAAGAAAAGTTATGCTTCGCGATCGCGAAATATTTTCCGCGGTATCGAAGAGTAAATACCTGGGCAAAAGCTATATTTCGAGGTTTTCCCTATTTTAAACATATTTGGAGCTATGGAGATCAGATTTGAGCGATTTTTGAGGCGATTTTCACCATATGGATTGGGGTAAGTGTTCTATATCCTAAAGTGGTTATACTTCAGGATTCTATGGTTATATTCATATTTTATTTTGTATTTAAATGGAAACAATCAAGAGTTTTGCAAAACTTTTCAATAACAAAAACTTAAGATTTGGAGGTCAAGTTGTTATCGAAATTTGATAAAATTAGTATGGTTGAACTCGTATCGGAATGAGTTATCGGATTTTGTGAGTTTAGACGGGTTCCGAGACATGGGCCCCAACTGGCAACTTTTCGAGTGGTGTTGGAAATTTTTATAAATTGTTAAATTTCATGCATTGGAGTATATTTTTGATTAATTTGCACGTTGTTTGACTAGTTTCGAATTGAATGACACCAAGTTAGGGCTTTAGAGAGAAATTGTGACCAGAAAGTGGGCTTTAATACGAGGTAAGTCTTGTTTCTAACCTTATAAGAGGGAATTAACCCTATAGGTGAATTAAATTATTATGTGCTTCTAGTTGTGGGGGCTACGTATGCACGAGGTGACGAGAGTCCGTGCGTAGCTACTATTATGCTTATGTCCGGGTAGTCTAGGACCCAAATCATGTTATTCTTGCGATATTTGCACCCTACTTGTTAATTTAATTTCTTAAGACATATTCGAACTTGATTAAGGAATTGTAAAAGGTTTACCTTCATTTTTCTTGACCATTAGCAAGAATTGGTATTTCCCTGAATAATTGCCCCTTAATAAATCTCGAATTGGTTATTTTAAATGTATTTTTTTGTGGAGTGGGCCGAATGCCTCGGTAGAAGATAGATGCATCTATGGTTCACGCCGTTCGACCCTCGGTAGTGCACAATTTAAATATTTATGTTGGATCGTGTCGTACGACCTCAACATGATTTGCGCATGATTGAATTGGTTGCTTTGAATTTATAATAATTGATATTGCTTCATTGGCCTGAGAGACGAAAATGTTAGATGATGAAAATGAATTTGGAAATTTCCTATTAATAAAAGAATTGTTTACTTACTTCATGTTATTGAGTTTACAACCGTTCTATACAATCCACGCTTAGTTATATTATCGATATTTTATTTTTAGCCCATAGTAGTGTCGGAGTCGACCCCTCGTCACTTCTTCTTCGAGGTTAGACTGGATACTTACTGGGTACGCGTTGATTTACGTACTCATACTACACTTGTTGCACACTTTTGTACAAGTGCATTTATGTCTAGTGGCCTTATGGGCGCAGAGGCACGGTTATTGCAGGGACTTTGGTGGGCTGCATTGCACGTTACGAGTCCACAACACGCACAGAGTCTCTATCCGAGTTATTTTATATTTTTCCTGTCTAATTTTGTATTCTAGACAGAAGTTGTATTTTATCATACTTCCTAGTTAATGCTCATTCATTTGTGACACCGGGTTTTGGGGATACTTTTGGGTTGTTCTTTATTAAAGTTGTAAAACTATTGTCATTTACTCGGTAAATTTTATCTCTTACTACTTAATTTAAGGAAATTATGATTTCAAAAATGCTAAAATGAGTAATGAAGTTAATAATTTATTTGTTGGCTTGCCTGATAATGGTATTAGGCGCCATCATGACCTTTAATAGATTCTGGGTCGTGACAACATGGTATCAGAGCATTAGGTTCACTTAGGTCTCACGAGTCATGAGCAAGTCTGGTAGAGTCTTGCTGATCGGCATGAAGACGTCTGTACTTATCTTCGAGAGGCTACAGGGATGTTAAGAGTATTTCCCTTCTTGATTCCTCATCGTGCGATTTGATTCATTCTAGGCTTATGCCATTATTTATTTTCTATTCTATCTTATGCGACGTGAAGCTCTTGTTATCAATTGGGGATCGAGGAATTGTAATGGTACTACAGATGTGGTGTAAGATGTTTCTTTATGCCTAATTGATTGGGCTATTGTCTTTGACTTCTGGAATGATGTTATGTCGTTTCAGCTCAGTATCAGTATTGCCTATGGTTTTGAAGTTGGGCACTGATAAGTTGGTATTTTACCCACTTATCTCTTCTTGATACTTAGGCTTTTGTATGATTTTGTTGAGAAACTAAGGCATTTATTGAGGTTTATTGGCATATTTCAGGTATCAAGTGATTTCGAGAAGATACGGAAGAAACTAAGTCAAAATGTGCAAAATTAAGGAAAAATAACTACTGCCAGATAATGCTCTTCGCGATCGCAAACAGTGACACGCTATCGCAGAAGGCCAAGAAACAATACACCGCGAACGCATGGCTAGTTCTGCGAACGTGATGAATAAGCTGGTTAACTGCTCTGAAATGCTCTACGTGAACGCCTGATGCAGTCTGCGATTACAATTCTTTACAACATTACTCTTCACTATCGCAAGCCTCTTTTCGCGATCGCGATTCACAAATCTGGGTAGAAATCTGGGCAGTTCTGGATCTCACGATTTTGACCCCAAAACATTTAATACACGACCTAGCTCATTTGTAAGGGATCTTTGGCTTATTTTTCAGTCTTTAAGACTAGAGAAGACAAGTTTTGGAGCTAGGGTTCTTGCATACACACTTGGGTCTTGAAGATTTGAAACTTTTGGTTGAGAATTTCTTACTCGTTTATGCTCATTTCTTCATTTACTTCCTTTGTATTGTATATCTAAGTGTGTAGTATTTGTTTCAACACTTGAATCTTGTTTATGGAAATATTCATATTTAAAGTGTGGATTAAATATCTTGTTGTGCTTATATATTGAACGATTTTTATTTATTATGAAGTGAATTATTGTTTCTTTAATTATTCTTGTTCTTTAATGTTTCCAAAGGGATTAGCTAACCCTAGGACTCGCCCATTCCCTTCGGATTAATTTTGGAAAAAATAATTCGGGGTTGGGAAAGATTTATTAACAAGAACTTGAGGCTTTAACCCTCACTTTATAGATTCTACCCAGGGATAGGATTGAACTACTTGTAACAATATTCGGGTGTGCTTAATCTCTTAATTGTTTTAGGGATAATTCAATTAGGAAGTCTTGCTAGTCTTCGGAAGAAGCTAATATAGAATTATTACCCGAGGCTAATTAACGTAAACTCGCTCATATTTATAAAATTGTGAAATACATTGGATTGTTACTTGAGTGTGATTCCCGATGTATCTATACTTGTAGCCATTGATTATTTTACTTGCTTTCTAGGTTAGTTTACATTTTTGCATTTAGCTATAATATTTTCTCAACAACCATTCTAAGTGTTTGGCATTGCATAATAAGTGATAATTCTCTTACATTCATAATCGCCTATATATTGTTTTCTGTGGGATTCGACCCCGACTCATAGTTGGGTAAATTATATTACATGCGACCGTGTCTATTTACTTTTTAATAGTGGATTTGGACGTCATCAAATTTGGCACCATTGCTGGGGAACAATTTGGCGTATTTAGGTTGTTTGAGAAGTAAGCGTAAGTGGTTTGGTCCAAACTTGTGAATATTTGTGTAATTATTTTCTTATGTTTGTTTATTTTTAGTATTTATTTTCTTGTTTATTTTCATAATATTTGAAAATGGCATCATATAATGAAAATTGGTCGGATGGTAGTGGTTCATATTTTGATGACCCCTGTCCTTATTGTGGAGGACCATACTCGTGGAAAAATTATTTAAATTCTCCCGGGGGCAGATTTTGCGCACAATCTGAAACCCATGAGTGGAGTATTTGTGATAAGTGTGGTCGTCAAAACGGTCATTGGAATAATTGTGCTTATTTGTCCTTCCCTTCCCCAAGCCCCCGCTATGATGATTCTAGTTTTTGTGATGAAAATTATAGGGATATGGAAGTAGAAGAAATTGAGCATGGTCAAAATGGAGAGTTTAAGCTCATGTTAGAATACCTACTTGAAGGAGGAAACAAAGAGCAAAATGCCTTGGAGGAGCTTTTGGAAAATAGTCTCCAAAATAATTTGGTGCTTGAAAGATTGAACTTACAAATGGGAGAAATGCTTGAAGCTTTAGAGGTCCAAAAAGCCTCGGAGGTGAATGATATCCAAGAACCTTCCTTAGATGTGGAAGCCAAAAATCCTTCCTTGGCACTTAATCAAAACCAAGAAGAACTCTCAAATGCTCAAAATGAGAGGATGATACTCATGTTGGAGGCCATTTTTAAGGAATCAAGTATTGAACATCCTCCAACCAACTCCATGAGTGTTAGTGATGCCAAGAAAATATGGAATTAGAGCCAATCGGTGCAAATGAAAATATGGTTGAGATTGACTCTAGTTCGGGGGAAAGGAGAATGGCAAAATTCGGGAAGATTTACAATTTGAAGGCTTGAGGTTGCATTCCAAGCATTTTTCAACCTTGAAATTGCATGGTGATATGGGAATTGAGCAGTGCGAATCCATATGGAAGTGCAAAGAAGAAAATCAAGAGCCATACATTTTGCAAATTGCATATTCAAAAAGGCAAAATGACATTCCTCACATGAAAGCCAAGAAACGCAAAATGAAGAAACTAAAGTTTAGCTTGATTATTTACTTACCACCCCCCGTTTCTCGTGGTCACAAGCTTGATTCCAAGTTAGGTGCCCAGTTCATATCGTCCAAGTTGCGAGAAAAGTGGTAAAGTTGACTTGCGTCATGCCACGACATTAAATGCGGCGCTTGGTGGGATGCAACCCATCGTTTTCCAATTCGTTT
The DNA here is from genome assembly GCF_000390325.3 of Nicotiana tomentosiformis. Taxonomy (NCBI): domain Eukaryota; kingdom Viridiplantae; phylum Streptophyta; class Magnoliopsida; order Solanales; family Solanaceae; genus Nicotiana; species Nicotiana tomentosiformis. Next base: position 66,720,879 of record NC_090821.1, on the reverse strand, counting down.
GGTCATTTTTGAAATTTTCTCTTTTAGAATAGTTTTGTATATTATTTTTGACTAATCTGTCAAGTTTTAGAATTTTTGGACTTGATTTGAGTAGGTCGGGGTGATAGGGCAGCCAAAAGTAGTAGCTGATGAAATTTGCAGAAAACTGTTGCACTATGCGATCGCATTAATTCTCTGTGTTCACGAAAAGCAAAATTTTTCTATCCCTATGCGATCGCAGAAAGAGAAATGCGATCGCGTCTTTTTGGAAAATTAGTTCTACGCGAACGCAGGTTTATCCACGCGATCGCGTTTAACAGGTAAGTTCTAAACCTTAAAACACTGGAAATAACAAAGAACACCCCCTTTGCCTCAAAACAAAGAAACGACTTTCTCATACTCCCCTAACCCCTGGAAACCATCTCCAATCCTCCTCTTTCTTCAATTCCATTGCAAAAGTTTCACCCATCACTCTCAAGGTATGTGCATTTCTCTCCTATCTCTTGGATTTCTTTTTGTTTCTTCTGCTCCTCTGCTTAGTGTGAAATGATAAATGGCAGAAACTCTTGCGATTTTAGGGCTTGAGTTAAAATTTTAAAATAGAAATCTTGTGTGTTGTACATGTTCTTGCTTGCTGGGTGAGGTTGGTTTAGTGTGAGGGTTTTATTGTGAAAGATTTTTGGGTGAAATGTGTGCTCAACTGACTGAAAAAATGAACGCAAAATTGGTGCACACAACCTGTTTGATGCAATGCCCAAACTAACTGTTACTGGGAGAGGAAGAAGAATCTCTCGATCGCGATGCCCATTCCACGATCGTGTAGGTCTAATTCTGCTGAGAACCAAAGTTGCACACTGCAATTGCATATATCCTTCTGCGATTGCGTAGCTTTATTATAGCTGGAAACCCAATTGTTCTTCTCGATCGCGTGCCCAGTTCTGCGATCGCGATTCATTGAAGTGCAGACAATAAAACAGTAGCTTCGCCATTTTTGATCCTAAGACCTTTTGATCTTTTTCTTTGGCCTAAATACATCCCAATACAATGCTTTAAGTGTCCATATAGGTATGTAACATGTTTACTCCTTTTATAGGTACTTTGAGCTCTAAAATGTATTCGGTACCAAATGAAAATGTTCAAGAATATGTCGAACAAGTTGCCTAAGAGGAGTACTTTGATCGGGACATATTCTCATCATTAAGATGTTCCCACCGCTACGACAAACAACTGTGTAGAAGTATGATTAAAGAAAGAGGAATTCTCTTGACCGACCTTGAAGGTCGATGGTCTGAGTTCCATGGAATATTAATATCGAGTGGATGGATTTGCTTTGCGGAAGAGCCAAGAACAACCAATCATGAAGTGATAAGAGAATTTTATGCAAATGCTGTAGAGACCGAATTCAAGAATGATTTGGTTGTTATTTTCAAGGGCAAACAAGTCCGCTTTGATCCAGAGCTGATAAATGCACATTATAATCATCCAATGCTGACAACCAGGTGTACAGGGATAGAGCTAAAGACATGGGCACACAGTGGTTTGTAGACCATTTGCACGGTGGAAAGATGCCAAACTGGATAAGAAATCACTCAAGGATTTAGTCTTCTGAATTCACTGCCGAGGCCAAAACTTGGCTCTCCATTATCTGTGCTCGAGTCATGCCTTCACGTAATGAGACCGAGGTGACACTTGAGAAGGCAAGGGTGATTTGCACAATCATAGAGGGCACACCAGTGAATGTGGGACAACTTATTATTGATGAGATAACAGAGGTTGTTGTAGAGACGACTAAGAGTTTATTCTTCCCATCCCTGATCACTCATTTATGCTATGAGGTCAGGGTGGAGAAGAGGCCTACAGAGAAGGAAAAGAACCCAGAGAAGCTCATTCATCCATTGCTGAGAAAGGGAGCAGGGAATGCACAGAAGAAAAAAAAGATTGATGTAGCATCTCCCTCATTTGGCTAGTGTCCTGACACTATCACTGAGATACCCGATTCTGCCACAGATACCACAGAGCCTTATACTGCTATTGTACCACTGGATCATGTACCTCTCACACTCAAGTATATCTCTCGCCAGGTCTATGGCATGGAGACACAAGTCCGCCAACTTATAGCTAGTCTCCTTTCTGGACCATCTGGAGAGAGCACATCTGCAGGTCTAGCCGGCCAAGGAAAGGATCCAACTTTGTCAGATCTTGCTAAGGAGCAGCAAGCCATTAAAGCCAAATTGGGTAAGATTGAGCGGAGGCAGTTAAAGAAAAAAGAACATGAAAAGAATAAAAAAAAGTTCTTGATAAAGATGATGAACACCTTGACGAAGTGTTGTGGATCAGAGGACAGCGACGAGGATGACTTGGAGCTCTCAGTTCCCAGTACCTCCAGCTCGGAGTGATGCCATTCAGGGAGCACCTCTTTCATTTTAGCTTGTTTTGTTTAGTTTCATTGGGGACAATGCAACACTTTAGGTTGTGGGTGGCTCATATATGATGGATGTATGTAGAGCATGATCAATTTTGTGAACTCATGTAGATTGGTTGACATTTGTAGTTTATTAGTAATATTTTGTAGTTTAATTCTAGCATGTTAGCATTGGCATTTTGTTGTTAGTTTTTATTTTTCATAGTAGTATTAATGAAACTCCTTGGTTTTTCTTTATACCGCGGTTCTTTTCCAAGGAATTAATTTGTATTGAACAGGGTGACTTTTCCCTTTGATGGATGGCGCGACATCTTTCTTAAGGGATTAGTCTTGTTTAGTTTTTTGGAGACTTTTGGATTGTTTGGTACTAATAAAATTAGTCTCTTATATGTGAAGTGTGAATTAAGAATACACCTCCGATGTTTGGTTTTAAATTGAAAAAGTATGTTGCATGGGAAAGAATAATTTTTGTTACAACGTTTTGGCTCATTTGGTAACTCTTTGCCCACTAGTTGACATGATATTGCTCTAAATGCTCTTGTTAAGAAGTGAAATTGATCCGTCTTGATTAGTTCATGTTCTATGTGTGTTAGTTTTTGTTATAAATAATTCTTGTGTTTACTTCTATCATCTAGAACTTGCCCGATTGGTCTTTCAATGGTAATGTTAATTATGTTTGGTTAGAGGGATGACCTTAGGCATTCTTTGTAATCCTTGAAAAAGCCTCTTTAACCTTTTAAGCCTACAATTGCATAAATATTATCACTAGTTTACCCTAGCATTTAACCTTTTCTTTGGCTACCTCACTACAAACCTTTACCCTTTTGTGAAATAATTCCCTTTTTTTAAACCCGTCCCTCCTTGAATATTGAGAATGAGTCTAAAATCCTATGTTGGGGGTGTTGGTGTCAAGTTGAAAATTGGTAAGGTTGTACATTGAGGGTAGAAACATATGCCTCACAGTTGTTCATATGAAGTTACTCAAGTTCCAAAAGAAAAAAAGAAAAAAAGAGAAAATAAATTATATATATATAAATATGGAGTCTTGAGAAAATTAAGGAGGTACTGTAAGTTGGTTCTATATTGGTAACTAGATGCCAATAAGGGCTATGCAGTTTAAAAAGAAGCAAAGTTGAAAAAGAAAGACAAATGTGAGTAGTGTTCAAGGAGGGTGTAGTCACTTGTATCTCAAATACTTATCCGATCCTTCCCTAAACCTACATTACAAGCTTAAAATGTCCTTATGGGATCTCCAACCGAATGTTCTTGAATAGACGGCGAATTAAAATAAGGGCAAGCTATGGCATGATATTTTGTAACACTTGAAATTCTTTGTTGAGAGTGAGTGTCTTTGTGCATTTGTCCCTTGTGTTGTTATTGTAAATATGGTGATTTTGGGACTTTTCTTTCTTGTGAGGGCACATGAATTAGGATGGGTTGGTGACATTGATGTATCCCTAAATGAGTAAATTGAGCATGTGTAGTAGACTAGTGCTTTTGAGTCACTTCTTGAGGCTTTTTGTTGTCACTTGATCATTTTGAAAATCCTTTGCATTTCTTGAACTTACTTCTAAATGAGGGAGTTATTTGGTTAAGATCCACATACTTGAGCCTAATTATTAGTACAAACCAAAGTCACTAGATTGTGTTTAATTTGAACATTTTTGACTTGAAATGGTGTTTGGTATGCCATTGAGCTTAATTGATGATTTTATTGAAGGATGTTCTTAGTTTTTGAATTGCCTGAGGACAAGCAATAATTTAAGTTTGGGGGTTTGATAAGTTGGTATTTTACCCACTTATCTCTTCTTGATACTTAGGGTTTTGTATGATTTTGTTGAGAAACTAAGGCATTTATTGAGGTTTATTGGCATGTTTCAAGTATCAAGTGATTTAGAGAAGATACGAAAGAAACCAAGTCAAAATGTGCAAAATTAAAGAAAAATGACTGCTGCCAGATAATGCTCTTCGCGATCGCAAACAGTGACATGCGATCGCAGAAGGCCAAGAAACAATACATCGCGAACGCATGGCTAGTTCTGCGAACGTGATGAATAAGCTGGTTAACTGCTCTGAAATGCTCTATGCGAACGCGTGATGTAGTCTGCGATCGCAATGCTTTATAGCATTACTCTTCATGATCGCAAGCCTCTTTTCGCGATCGCGATTCACAAATCTGGGCAGTTCTAGAATTTTATGATTTTGACCCCAAACTATTTAAAACACGACCTAACTCATTTGTAAGGGATCTGTGGCTTATTTTTCAGTCTTTTAGACTAGAGAAGACAAGTTTTGGAGCTAAGGTTCTTGCACACACACTTGGGTCTTGAAGATTTGAAGCTTTTGGTTGAGAATTTCTTACTCATTTATGCTCATTTCTTCATTTCCTTCCTTTGTATTGTATATCTAAGTGTGTAGTATTTTTTTCAACACTTGAATCTTGTTTATGGAAATATTCATATTTAAAGTGTGGATTAAATATCTTGTTGTACTTATGTATTGAACGATTTTTATTTATTATGAAGTGAATTATTGCTTCTTTATTATTCTTGTTCTTTAATGTTTCCAAAGGGATTAGTTAACCCTAGGACTCGCCCATTCCCTTCGGATTAATTTTGGGAAAAATAATTCGGGATTGGGAAAGATTAATTAATAAGAACTTGAGGCTTTAACCCTCACTTTATAGATTCTACCTAGGGATAGGATTGAACTACTTGTAGCCATATTCAGGTGTGCTTAATCTCTTAATTGTTTTAGGGATAATTCAATTAGGAAGTCTTGTTAGTCTTCGGAAGAAGCTAATATAGAATTATTACCCGAGGCTAATTAACATAAACTCGCACATATTTGTAAAATCGTAAAATACATTGGATCTTTACTTGAGTGTAATTCCCGATGCATCTATACTTGTAGCCATTGATCATTTTACTTGCTTTCTAGGTTAGTTTATATTTTTGCATTTAGCTATAATATTTTCTCAACAACCATTCTAAGTGTTTGGTATTGCATAATAAGTGATAATTCACTTACATTCCTAATCGCATATATATTGTTCTCTATGGGATTCGACCCTAACTCATAGTTGGGTAAATTATATTGCATGCGACTGTGTCCATTTACTTTTTAATAGAGTATTTGGACGTCATCAGGCACTGATTTTTATGATGACTCGTGCGTTGCTATCGTGCAGTGTTGGTGTAATGGTAGGATGCTTATTTATGGATCACGACAGGAATGATTTTATTGAAGGATTTCAGAGTTCACGGCTTAGAGGTTCAACATTTAGTTCCCGCGGAGGAAAGGCAATCAGACTATGAATGCTCAGGTTTGGGTTGCTGGAGTAACGAGACTTGGTATTTTCGAGCGTGGTGGGATTTTCATATGTGATGTGGTGTCGTCATCCTTGTTGAATGCGTTAAGTTCACCGGTGTTATGATCTTCTTCAATTCGCCTTTGGGACTGAGTATTGTGAAATGGTGTCGGGGAAGCGGCTGTTAAAGATCACAGTGTGTAGTGGTTCAGGATCGAATCGGTGTTCATAGTATTGATGGTTCGAGAAGGATGATCTTCGAAGGGGCTTTAGAGTTGGTAGCAATCTATTGGTTCAAGTGCTACAGAGACGGATTTTGATTTAAGGCAACAACTGGGCAGTGGAGGATGAGGAAGGACATGTGGGAGGTGTCTTGTGGTGGTTAAATTTCTAGAAGACCAAGTGTGAGAAGCAAAAATCGAGTAGTTGCTTAAAGGAGAAGGTTGACCAAATTGGGAGAGTGACAGAGTAGCATATGGGTTCTGCGGTAGGATAGTTGCACGTCTTGAGGAAAGTTTAGAGTGATTTGGGATTCATGGTGGACAGTGACTAGGTATACAGACTTAATTTGAAATATTGGTTACTATATTGAGGAAGATTGGATACGACAGAAAGGAGTTGCTTGATATGAAGTGGGATGCAACTTGACTTTGGATTGGAATGTATTGTCACACCTTTAGTTCATGTCAATGGGGAGTGGACGGATTTGTACAGCTGGTGAACGAGCATGGGCTTGGGATGGTTTACTAGTTTCGTAGTAATAGTATTAGTGCAGTGTCATTGGAAAATATCGGTATGGAATTTCCATAGGTGGTGTTGAGGATTTGGGAAGACTCAGAGTTTATGCTTCATGTAGAGGTGATGTACAAGGAAAGTGATTCAGCCGGGTGCTCCTTTGAGAGGGTGATCATGTGCTAGCGGAGCCTTGGAGTTGATTATATTTAGGAACAAGTAGGAGTGGGTGACTCTCGACAACGGTCCTAGTGGATTCAAAATTTAAGTGCGATGCCTAAGGATTCGAGTCCGTAGTATGGTTAAGTATTGAGCTTTTGCAGCGGATTATAAAATGGGCTTGGATTGTTCTATTTTATCTTCTATCTCCGGTGTAGCATTGGAGGAATGGGATAAAATAACTTCGGATTCATAGAAGAATTATCAGATTTGGTGTACCAGTTGAAGATGCTAATGTGCGCACAAGGAGGGCATGAGATGGTTCATGGGTTTTGAGACAATGTGGTCTCGTGAAATGGGGTCACTCAGGATGAGTGCGGATTGAGTTTGTCATATTTTGAATGGAGCTATTGTTATTTCTAAGGAAAGTCCAGAGTAAATTAGAAAAAAGCTGGTTCGTTTAGCAATGGTTGGATCGGCATGGTGGTGGCAATAATCAGTTCCTTCAACGTGTTAAGTTATGCAGGTGAATTGTGGCGGTATGTGCGAGGCTTGACGGCCGCCAGAATATGATTTATTGGGAGGTATTCGATTATAATGGCCTGTTATGTGTAGATGGAACGCGGAAGAGTTATGGTGGTTTAGACCACTACTTGGGGTTTGTATTTTCTGCGGTTATGGGAATTCAGTCACGTGTTACAGTTGTTCTCCTAAAATGAGTTAGGTGAAAGGTTTCTATATGATGAAGTGTGTATCCTATTAGCGGTTTAAGAATTAGGATGGAATTCTTATGCTCCGCGTATTGGTAGGATAGGTGCATTGAGCGACATGAAATTTGAAAGTTGAGGATCAAGGTTTCAGTTTGGTGTTGACAAGAATGTCACGAGCTCAGATGATCGGGAAATGATTCAGATGTTTAGAGTAAGCTGGTATTATCTTTAGCGTCTCTTGAGATCGATGTCTTGTGTAAGGGGCTTTGTGTACTGATTTGCGGTTTCTTGATTTGCTTTACAACATTAGTATGGCCGATGGTATGGAAGTGCAGACTTGTTACCTGGTGCGGAAGGTTGTGGGAGTATATCCCACAGGAAGATTGTAGAAGTGTGACATGTAGTTACTTGATTGATTAAAGATTGAAACCAAGTATGGAGATTTGGTACTATCGCTAATGTGAGAGTTTAGGCCTGAAAGGCGCTCTATTCAGTTGGTTGTGAATTATGCAAGTTTGTTTCGGATTCGACGGTTGTTCTTATGTGTCATGGGAAAAAGGTCATTGTGGATCCTTAAGAGGGTATTTGCCCAAGCATGGTATGATCATAATTGGTTTGAGGTCGTTGGGTCCAAATGTGGATGTGTACTCTACACTAGCCTAGGTGTGTTCATTCAGCACAACATTCCTTATGGAGGAGTATTCGGGCGTTAGATGTTATTTTCGTCGTCAGCTACTTCATGTAATACTCTATTATGCCGTGTGAGTTGTGAGACGGCTTGATTATTTGCACATGTGTGGTGGTCCTGTACAACTTGTGGTGTTATATGAGCAGGAAGGCTCTCAAGATGCAGGTCATTCATTGCACCTTAGTCGTGCTTAAGTTTTGTAGCGTATGGCGCTATCTATCTCCCCATGGATGGTATTGCGCACTTGGCGTGCTTATGGTTGATATTAGGGCATTTTGTGAGTTTGAGCGTTACGGTTTGAGGCGTGTATTCTCTAAATTATTATGTGAGGATCGGGTGGCACGCTGCCACGTGTACATTGGTTGGATCGGGTTGCACGCCAGCATCATATGTTGATCGAGTTTCATGCCACAACACTGTGATGTTGAGAAAAATTCCCTATATCTATTCCTGTGTTTTTTTCCCGCATCTTCTGAGGAAGGTTCATAACACCCTTTCGGTTATTTAATTAGTTACGTGGGTTGAGTAGTTCTTTCCAGAATTCATTTTCCTTATGTATCACATTCGAGATTATGGCTTGTTGGAACATGGTAGAATCATATGAGACTTTTGGTAGTATTTTTGGTGGCTTATTGCCGGAACAACTTGTACTGGTGAGACGCAATTATTGGACCTGGGATCAGTGCGATCGGATTTATATGAAGTATATTAAAGATCTATTATCGTTGCGTGGTTCAGAATGAGGTAATGGTTCTTGTGAGGAGAAAAGACTAAAAGATTTGCTGATTCGACTAGTGGTTATGAATTTATGCATATCTCTTCCGTCGTGGCAGTACTGCAGGAGTTGGAACATGACTTACATGTGTCATGAGGTGTGTTGTGGGCATCGAATTTGTGGGATTTTGACTATTGATGTCGGAGGATGCTATTATGGTCATGTGTATTATACGGTGCATGGTGTGAATTTTGGTAAAGGTATGCAATCAGGTATTGGTACGCCGCGTAATGATTGATATGGTGTTCGTATGTTGGAAACAGACCTGGTAGAGAATTTCGAATGTTGGAATTTGGCTCTGAGGCTTATTTGACTGAATAAAAGGGAGTATCTTCGGACTGACTTAAGCTAATGTGCTCAACTGGGTTATGGTAGCACAGGTAGGTGCACGATGTGTTGACCAATGATTTCAGCAAATTCCGGAGCAGTTCTTAGTACGTTCCAGGATGAACGTATGTTTAAGTGGAAGAGAATGTAACGACCCGACCGGTCATTTTGAGCTCTAGCGCGTCATTTGGCGGTTTGAGGCCATGAGCAGCTTTACTTTAGGTATTATGACTTGTATGTGTGGTCGGAATTGAATTTCGGGGAGTTCGGAGTTAATTTGGAAAGAAAATTCTAAATTCGGAAGCTTTAGGTTGGAAAAATTGACTAAGGTGTGGTTTTTGAGTAAACGACCTCGGAATTGGGATTTTAAGGTTTTAACAGGTTCGTATAATGATTTTAGACTTTGACGTATGTTTAAATCGGGTTTTGGAAGACCCAGAAGCATTTCGTCGCCTATTGTGGAAAGTTGATACTTTGGAAGAATTTCATGAATTTGGGTTGAAGTGCATTTCAATGTTATAGATATCCGTTTGGGATTCCGAGCCTGGGAATAGCTTCGTATGGTGATTTTGGTCTTAGGAACGCGTCCGGATGTGGATTTGAAGGTCCGTAGGTTATTTTGGGGTCATTTGGCGAAAGTTGGAATTTGAAAGTTTTTAGGAAGTTTAACCGAGAGTGGACTTTTTGATATCGGGGTCGGATTCTGATTCCAGAAGTTGGAGTAGGTTCGCAATGTCGAATGTGATTGTGAGCAAAATTTGAGGTCAATCAGACATGATTTAATAAGTTTCGGTATCAAATGTGGAAGTTCGAAGTTCTAAATTTCATTAAGCTCGAATTGCGGTGCGATTCATTATTTCGATGTTGTTTGATGTGATTTGAGGCCTTGAGCAGGTCCGTGTTATGTTATGGGACTGGTTTGTGTGATTGGACGGGGTCCCGGGGGCCTCGAATGTGTTTCAGAGTGATTTCGGACAATTTCTAGGCCATTTTTAGCTGCTGGTTTTTAGCTACAACAGTGTGCTACGCGATCCCGTGGAATTGGTCGCGATCGCGATGAGTAAAATGGCAGAAATTGACCAGTGATTCGCGATCGCGGAAGACATTTCGCGATCGCGTAGAGGAAATTTTTTACTGCATTGACCCGACTTTGGAAGCTTGTATCTCGCAATTTATAAGGAACTTAGAGATGATCTAAAAATGAAAGTGATATCTCTTTGTGTCTAGTTTTCAGAAAATCAAACCATTTGGCATTTGGAATTGTGTACAAGAAGTTATGATTGGTATACTACACCCTATCCGGGAAGAGTTTGGAAATCGTGAAGAAGAAATTTGTATTGCACAGGGCTGAATTTGGCAGCTTATATCTCGTAATCTATAAGGAACTGGGAGATAAGCAAAGCACTAAAGTTGTAGCCCTTGGTGTCTAGTTTTTAAAAATTTAAACCAATTGCAATTTGGAGTTTTTTTTTGTAAAACGTTATGACCATTATACTAGAGGCTATCTGGAAGACCTGGACATTTGTTCTATGCGATCGCGTAGCATTTTCTTCTACCGCGAAGGGCAAAGTTTTGGCTGAGAAAAGTTATGCTTCATGATCGCAAAGCATTTTCCGCGGTCGTGAAGAGTAAATACCTGGGCAGAAGCTATATTTTGAGGTTTCAGCCATTTTTAACATATTTGGAGCTATGGAGCTCGGATTGAAGCGATTTTTGAGGCGATTTTCACTATATGGATTGGGGTAAGTGTTGTATATCCTAAAGTGGTTATACTTCATGATTTTATGGTTATATTAATCATTTATTTTGGATTTAAATGGAAGGAATCAAGATTTTTGCAAAACTTTTCAAGAAGGAAAATTTAAGATTTGGAGGTCAAGTAGTAAACGGAATTTGATAAAATTGGTATGGTTGAATTCGTATCGTAAAGCGTTGTCGGATTTTCTGAGTTTTGACGGGTTCCGAGACATGGTCCTATTGCCAACTTTTCGAGTGGAGTTGGAAATGTTTAGAAATTGTTAAATTTAAAGTATTAGAGTATATTTTTGATTAATTTGCACGTTATTTGACTACTTTCGAATTGAACGATACCAAGTTGGGGCTTTAGAGCGAAATTTTGACCGTAAAGTGGGATTTAAGACGAGGTAATTTTCTTTTCTAACCTTGTAAGAGGGAATTAACCCCATAGGTGATTCAAATTATTATGTGCTTCTATTTGTGGGAGCTACGTACGCACGAGAGGACGAGAGTCCGTGCGTAGCTACTATTATGCTTATGTCCGGTTAGTCTTGGACCCAAACCATGTTATTCTTGCGATGTTTGCACAGTACTTGTTAATTTAATTGCTCAAGACATATTGGAACTTGATAAAGGAATTGTAAAAGGTTTAACTTAAATTTTCTTGACCGTTAGCGAGAATTGGTATTTTCTTGAATAATTGCCCCTTAATAAATCTTGAATTGTTTATTTTTAATGTATTTATTTTTGTGGAGTGAGCCGAACGCCTCGGTAGCAGATAGATGCATCTATGATTCGCGTCATTCGACCCTCGGCAGTGCACAATTTAAATATTTATGTTGGATCGGGCGGTATGACCTCGACATGATTTGCGCATGATTGAATTGGTTGCTTTGGAATTTATAATAATTGATATTGCTTCATTGGCCTGAGATACAGAAATGTTAAATGATGAAAATGAATTTGGAAATTTTCTATTAACAAAAGAATTGTTTACTTACTTCATGTTATTGAGTTTACAGTTCTTCTATACAATCCATGCTTAGTTATATTATCGATATTTTATTGTTAGCCCATAGTAGTGTCGGAGTCGACCCCTCGTCACTTGTTCTTCGATGTTAGACTAGATACTTACTGGGTACGCGTTGATTTATGTACTCATACTACACTTGCTGCACATTTTTGTGCAGGTGCATTTATGTCTAGTAGCCTTATGGGCGCATATGCGCGGTTGTTGCGGGGACTTAGGTAAGCTGCATTCTACGTTACGAGTCCGCAGCACGCAAAAAGTATCCATCCGAGTTATTTTACATTTTCCCTATCTAATTTTGTATTCTAGACATAAGTTGTATTTTATCATACTTCCTAGTTAATGCTCATGCACTTGTGACACCGAGTTTTGGGGATGCTTTTGGGTTGTTCTGTATTAAAGTTGTAAAAATATTGTTATTTACTTGGTAAATTTTATCCCTTACTACTTAATTTAAGGAAATTATGATTTCAAAAATACTAAAATGAGTAATGAAGTTAATCATTTATTTGTTGGCTTGTCTCACGGCGGTGTTAGGCGCCATCACGACCTTTAATTAATTTTTGGTCGTGACACATGGAGATAGTGGGTCCCCTTGTCGTATACTCCTTGATGGTTGAAAGTAGTTTGTCCGCGTGCCGTTGATCAAGATAGATATGGAGGTCCTTGTAATACAAGACATTATAAAGGAGATGAGTGTGTTTGATAGTTTAAAATAGTGAAGAGTATTCTTGATAAAAGACCATTCTAATGTATCGAAAGCCTTTTCCAGGTCTAGTTTGAGTAGCATGTGACTTGTGTTGCCTCTTTTTTTTTTTTTTTTTTTGGAAATGGTTAAGAATTTCCTGGACAAAGATTGCATTGTCAGAGGCTTGCTTCCCTTGTTGGCAACTAGACTATGTAGGGCCTATAGTTTTATGTAAAAAAGGTTTGAGACGGATCATAATTATTTTTGTGATCAATTTATAGATGGTGTTGCAAGGGCTAATAGGGAGAAATTGGGTAATGGAGGCCGAATATTTGATTTTTGTTATTAGACACAAGTAGGTTTTGTTTATCTCCGGTGGAATCTGATTTTATTGGAAAGTATTTTGACATAGGAGGGCAACGGATCTTACTTCTTTCCAATATTTTTGAAAGAAGTATGGGTGTAAACCATCTGGGCCAGGTGCCTTTAATGGTTTAAAAGTATGAAAGGCTTGCGAAAAGAGTTAAGGGTGCTGATAACTTTTGTTGATCTATGGTGCATAAGGATGAAGTTGTTGGCGAAGCAGGATGTTGGCTAGTACTGGAGGATTGTGTAGTGGTAAATAATTGATTATAATAAGTGAAGATTTGTTGTTGAATTTGTGTAGGATCGAACGTCCGATTTCCTACATTGTCCTTAAGAGCGTTGATGTGATTACGTCTATGCCGTTGTAAAGTAGTCATATGGAAGAATTTAGTGTTGGCATCACCTTCATTTAACCAAAGGATACAGAATTTTAACTTCCAAAAGTCTTCATCTAGTTTTAGTACCTCACTAAATTCATGAGATAGTTGAATCTCTAAGTTTTGTAAGAACCTACTAGTTGGGTAGTGTACTGAAGGTTGATCCCATTAATTCTTGCAAGTAATTTACGCTTTTTGTAAAGATGTCTCCAAAAGTATGTTTATTCTAGTACTTAACATTATTTTGGAAAGTCTTAGTAGCTTCTATTAATGTGAAAGAATTCAGCCAGGATTGTTGTACAAAATATTTGAATGTAGGATGTGTTGTCCAAATCTTTTCAAATCGGAAGATGTATTGCTTATGGATCCCATTGGGTTGAAGTGTTACAAGTAATGGACAATGGTCCGAATAGGTATGAGGGAGGTGTTGTACCATTGCTTCAGGAAAGTGGGTTAGCCAATCATAATTGGCTAGAAGCCGATCTAGTCTTTCTAAAATCGTGTAATCATGACGACGTTTGTTAGTCCATATATAGCGACTACCCTTAAAGCCTAGGTCTACTTACTTACAATAATTTATACACTGGGCGAAAGCATCTGCCTTGCATTGCTAATAGGGTTGCCACCAAATTTTTCATTGGATCTAATTACTTCATTAAAATCCCCCCGACTAGCCAAGGACCCCTATAGGACTCCTGTATACATTTTATTTGTTCCCATAGTATTTTACGTAAATAAGAAAATTTATTGGCATATATTGATGAAAATAACCACTTAGTAGGGTTAGGCCATACCTGAACCATGCATTGTATATCTTAAGCATGACTATTGAGTGGTTATGCTGATGTCATCCACAGTAACTAGGTCAGCATACAACATGATAACTATACTACCTGACAGACCTTGTGCAGACACTTGGGACATATTGGAGAAGTTGAAATCATTCTTAAGAACAGTGTGATCGTGCATGTGAGTTTCTAATAGGACAACTAGAACTGGCTTATAGTTATCTAGTAGTGAGTGGAATTATCTCCTAAACTCCGCATTCTGCGAACCTCTACAATTTCATACTATGAGATTCATTATGGATTATGTGTGAGTGGTATTTTCAGGGAAGTCATTCCTCTCTCCCAAGGGGTGAGAAGATGTTGCATGAACTTGGGAGTTCATGGAATTTGTCGGGCGTAGTGTTGGAATTATGACCATGGTATATTTCCCCACTTTTTGGTTTGTAGTTGACCTGAAGTTGAGACTGCAAGATGTTAGCTCTGGGGGAAATTTGAGAATGAACCTTTTTGCGTACGGCTCTTTGAGGCTGTAGAGATAAATTCCCTTAAGCCACATAAATTATGTCCGTATTTTCCTCATTTCCTCCATTATTTGTGCTAGTTCTAAGCTAGTTTGGTCGCTTAGTGCTTTGGGTGATAGAGGGGGAGTATTGGGTGGACTGTGCATGGGGGATATGGGATCCTGTATGCTGGTTAGGGACATGGGGTGTTGTGGTGGTGTGAAGGAGCTCATGTGTTGGAACCACGAAACATAGATCATCCCTGTGTGATGGGATGGGTAGAAAGAGAGTAGCCTTATCGATTGGTTGAGAGTGTGGACCGAGGGAGTCGGTGGATATGCCCATGGTGTTGTTGTAGAGGAAGATAGCCAGTGATGGTCGAGTAGGAGTGGCGTTTGAGTTGAGTACCACTGGCTCCGAGCATACGCCTCCATCCCCAGGCACATACTCTCTGTCACTATCTCCGCTAAGTGGATTGGGTTCTGAACAAGTAGTATTACTTCCTAGTTGTTGGGTTCCATCGTGAATATCAGGGCATAAACCTGTAGCCCATCTCGAGCAATGATTGGAGTGGATGATCTAGTGGAGGAGTTTAGGAGGTGTAGATAAGAGGTGTGGTCGGATTTGGATGGGGTGGTCCGTTCATTATTAGGCGTGTGCATTGGAAATATTGGTTGTTTGTCTTAGTTCTCTCTCTAAGTGGTGCGTACCAGGGTCATTGTGTTATTGATGGAGTGGTTGGATATTGATATAGTAGTTTGGGGGTATACATGCTTGGGAGGTAGTGATTGGTGAATGTCTTTTGTAGAGTTGATGGGTGTATCTAGGTTTTGAAGAGAGGAAGTGTGTGTGTGTGTGTGTGTGTGTGTGTAATGGTTAGCGTAGGGTTATATGATAATAAAGGGGTTTCATATGAAATGGAATTACGATGTTCCATTGGAGTAGTAGAGGTGTTGCGTATGGTATGTGTATGGTTGTCTGTCATTGGAGGAGAAGGGGTGGCATGCAAAGAGAGGGTTGAGAAAACAGAAGAGATGAATTGTGTAGATATGGTGTCAGAGTTGGTTGTTGATGTGTCGTTTAAAGAGCAAGTTAAATTTTTATTTAGGCCAGCTGTATGGGCTAGGGAAAGGTGTGGTGATGGAGGTGGAGTATCCATCTATGCATGGCCTTTAGTAGAAGTAATAGGGGTGTCGTATATGCCCGGGGATGTGGGATCCATAATGTGTGGGTCTTTCCCCAGACCATTGTTTGTTAGGGCATTAGGTTGGACGAATGTGTTTGTATGCATTGGACTCGCTTAATGGGCTTGTACACATGGGGCCAGTGTTGAAACCGACAATTTATTTGTGGGTAATTGTAGGCTTTTAGGCCCACTAGTATGTTCCTCAGTAGGACTATCTAACCCTTCTAGATAGGAGAAAGAGTTATTTGTTGACAGTGTAAGTGGGCTAGTAGGAGTACGATATATTAGTGTGGGCCTATGAGTGACTAATATTAGGGTTAGAAACATTACTTGGCCATACCTGATGTGCTGACGTGGCTGTCGCCTTCCCCTGCGTTAGTGGTGGGTGGTAAGCATTGGCAGGGAGTCGTGGAACTTTGGATGATGATCGTCCATTGATGTGCCCCATGTGTTTTGTTTTTGATTTTTTTGGAATGGTAACTGTTTTCTATTCCGACTCTGGGTTTGAGACTGGAGAAAGGGTGGTGGGTGGGTTTATGGATGAGGATGGGAGGGAGTTTAGCAATGGAGTTGGAGTGAAATGGCAGTTCCAGCTTGCGTGGCCAAATCTGCCACATTTGGTGCGTAATAGATTTAATCTTTCATAAAGTAGAACTTGTTTATGGGTTCCTATATGAATGTGGGTTTTGCGAGGCTTTTCAAGAGATACCTCGATACAAATACGGGCATACCTGCCTCTTGTAGTTGTTGACATACAAGTATCGACTTTTAAGAGTTGCCCTATTTTGTTTCCCACTCTTTGCAGTATTTCAAGGTCATAAAATTCTATTGGGAGTTCTAGGAGACGTACCATAGGGAAACATATGTTAGTTGTGCACTTGAAGCGATGAATTTAGGCTCCCAACGACGGAAAAAAAGAAAATGATTTAAAATGAACTAAGGTCTTTCGTGTAAAGCTTTGAACATATTTTCCTCATAATGAAACTTAATCAGGAAAACATTTGACCCCAGATCTATGAGGGGGAGTTCTTCAGTAGGTTTCCAGAGGTTGGTAATTTTAGTTTTTAATAATTGATGTCCCACAGTCTTACCAAAAACCTTGACTATGACTGAGTTTTTCCAGGGCGAGTATAGCCAGATTTATCATTTGTTGTTCATGGGATTAAAGTGTCTCTGTCTTCCGAGTTAGAAAGTTCATCTGTAAGATCTATTGTATCATGTATTGAGTGAGTGGTGGACGTGTACGCAGGAAAGTGTAAATTGGAGCTAAGTGTATGTAGGAAAGATTTGGGTAGTAATTGGTGGTTAGGGCTGTCGATTTGCATGTTATGGAGATTTGGTCAGTTCGTTGATGGAAGGGGATGGACATGCAGATGCATAGACATCATTAGTTATGGTGCATTGCTTGTTGGTCGTGAAAACGAGGCAAGGTGGAAGATTTAGGTAGTCGGAAAGTTAGAGAGAAGGAAAAGAAACATTTAGAGCAGGGAGGTTGTACTTACCACAAACGTTTTCACATACATACATTAGGACTCTACTAGCTCACGTTTCTCAACTCCCGAAAAGTTGATGACGTGCTTGAAATATTTATCGTCTCACCTATCACGGTCCAATAGAGGGTAAACATTTTTTAATAGGAAAAGGTCTTAAATTGCCCGTCTACTATACTATATTATTTACTTTTGTTACCCGTTATACTATTTGTCCATTCTAACCTCTATCGTAATGACCTTAAAATATTTGCCCCTATTCCTAACAGATCTACACCGTGGCAGCTGACCCATTCTATTTTTTCCATGTCAGCTACCAAGTCACACGACCAAACAATCCCAAATCGGATTGTTTCTGCTACCTCACCATCCTCTTCCCCTCCCATTTCTTCTCCCACCTGCACCTCCAGGCTCCAACCACCATTATCACCCCTAGTACTTCACCATTACAAACTATTAAACTATGACTTCAAGTTATCCGACATCA
Source organism: Nicotiana tomentosiformis (assembly GCF_000390325.3). Lineage (NCBI taxonomy): Eukaryota > Viridiplantae > Streptophyta > Magnoliopsida > Solanales > Solanaceae > Nicotiana > Nicotiana tomentosiformis. The sequence continues at coordinate 66,703,128 of NC_090821.1, read as the reverse complement.
TCCTTAAACTAGATATTATCCATAAATATCATTAGAAAATGTAAGTTAAAAAAAAAACTCAAAATCTCGAAATCTGTTTGGAATTCGAGTTTATGATCTATGAACTTTCTACTTCATTATATTAGCTTTCCTCGTAATCTCCCTTCTTTTTTCCTTGTCGTAGTCTCCCTATTAACTATTAGCTTTCCTCGTAATCTCCCTTCTTTTTTCCTTGTCGTAGTCTCCCTATTAACTAATACAAAATCTTGCAAAATCAAGGACTCCTTTATCACACAATTGCAACCTCAATCGAAACACCAATTTCAGGTTGTAATTGTCCCTTTCTTTTACTTATTCTTCTCCCTCAACCTTCTCTCCAAAATTTAGCGTCATCAAATTTAATTACTGACATTAATTCATGTCGAAAATGCAACAAAAAGTTATCCAAAAGAATAGGAAAATAACAGATACATACAAAATTCACATTACCAAAGAACACTGCAACAATGAATGAAAAATGGTGAAAAGCCCAAAAATAAACTGACAATACAGCTGCCACCGAAGATTATCAGTTACGTTGTTGAGTTTTGAGCTTGGTTGGATTAATTTTGAAAAAAATTCGAAAATCCATTTTGGGTTTCCAAATTCACGGATCTGAAATTTTTAATGGATGTTCAGTGATTTATTGTTTAAATCTTCTAGAAATCATTTATTTGTATTAGATTCGGAGCTTAACACATATTTTATCAAGATTTAAGAGAAGAAAGCTTGAAACCTCCATTTCTAGACAATGAGAAAAGTTGAAGAACTCGTCAAGTACTTCGAAATCTAGAAAAGTCGTTGTAAAAAAAAATTGAGAATCAATAGTTGTTGTTTTGGAAAATACGAAGTTACTTGAATCTGATTTGGGATTATTTGGTTGTAACGATGGTTGGAGCCTTGGAGGTGCTGGTGGCTTTGAGTAAGGGTGGAAAAGAAATGGTAGGGGAAGAGGATGGTGAGGTGGCAGAAACAATCCGATTTGGAATTGTTTGGTCGTGTGACCTGGCAGCTAACATGGAAAACATGGAGTGGATCAGTTGTCATGATGTAAATCCGTTAAGGATAGTGGCAAATATTTTAAGTTCATTAATGATAGAGTCTAGAATGAATAAATAGTATAACCGATGATCTTTTTTTATTTTCTTGAGAGATCTTCGATTAAATATATTCAATGCGCGGGTCATTCAATTTTCTTGTAATCCACTATATTTTAGGAGTACCGCCTATTATAGTAGATAATTTTTGGAGTTCGTTTTCTTTAAGAAACCATATTTAAGTTTTGAAATGAAGATTCACCGGTGTCGGAGCTTATCTAAGTACAGTCAGATCTCTCTATAACAACATTTTTATATAACAATCATTCACTATAAAAGTCAAATTTTACTTGGAACCGATTTTTATGTTATGTTATAATATATGTCATCTATAACAGCATTTCATTATAGCAACCAAAAAATATCAAAATAAATAAGGTTGTTATAGAAATGTTTGACTGTATCCGAATATTTCTAGCATTTCTAATTCTTTATTATTTTTTGTTGAATTTTATTTAATACGTTTTATATCTAGTAAATTTCACTGATGGTCACTCAACTGTGAGTTTATAACATAAAAGTCACTTTTTTTATTTTTTGTGACATAAAAGTTATTTAACTTTGAGTTTGTAACACAAAAATTACTTTTTATTTTTTATCACATAAAAGTCATCCAATTTTGACCAAGTTAACTAAAAAGTAAATATCACCCTAATTTTTATATTTTATACTGAAAATAGGACATGACAGTCCAAAATAGCTGGTTATCTTAATAAAATATATTAAATATAATAAATAATTTTATAGAAAATAAGATATGATATGGCACCTTGTAACACTACTATCCCTTGTTGTCATGAAATTACTATTATCTTCGTATTTTGATTTTTTTGTAACAACTCGAAGCCATGAGAATATATCTGTCACGACCCAAAACTGAACCGTCGTGGTGGCGCCTATCGTGGAACTAGGCAAGCTAACTATTCAACCATTTCAACATAATGAAAACTTGAAAGATACAGAAGCAGTTAATATTTAAGGGAAACCTTTTAAAAATCGAATAAAATTCGCAACTCAATACAAATCTCTCCCAAAAACCGAGGTGTCACCGAGTACATGAGCATCTATACAAGGATATAGTCTACTACAATGTCTAAGGAATAAGAGCTGAAATATAAGTAAAGAAAAGAAGGAGAGTCAAGGACTGCGAACGCCATATAGCTACCTCGATAGTCTCCCAAGATCCTGAGTCCACACCCAGCAGCCGCTGTGACCGGAAGCACCTGGATATGCACACGAGGTGCATGATTTAGCGTGAGTACAACCAACTCAATAAGTAACAAATCCAAACTTTGGACTGAAAGCAGTGACGATCTCAACCGACACAGTTCAATATAGAAATAACTGTCCAGAAACGTAGACATGCTTTCAAGTTCAACAGTTAAACTCAATACAGTAAGATAGATCAAATCTCAATGACATGAAGAATATAACTCCTCTATTTCTACATGCCAATGCACACGCTGTATATGATGCACCATGCTGACAGCCTCATGTACTCACACTCTCGAAATGCTCAATCACTTAGTACTGTATATGGCCAATCCGGCCCAGGGAAGATCCATCCCGGAATATATGCATCAACTGACCATCAGTCACTCAGTACAGGGTAGGGCCAATCCAACCCGTGGGGAAGATCCATCCCCAGGTATAAATGCTTTGGACAAGATCCATGTCCAGGGAAGATCCATCCCTCAATATAATTAATTGCGCACACTAGGAGGGTGTGTAGACTCCGGAGGGGCTCCTTCAGCCCAAGCGCTATCATAAATCAGTAAAACCGATGCGGCGTATAGCCCGATCCCATAAATGTCACTCATGATCAGGCCCTCGACCTCACTCACTCATCAATCTCTCCAGTCTCTCTCTCACGGGCTCACAATGTCATGAAACTAGCCCAAAAATAATGATATGATGTATCAATAAACAACAACATAGATTGAAATATGATACGAAATGAATGAATATGACTGAGTACAAAATATCCATGAAATCAGTAAGTCAACAGCAAGAAACGACCACCATGGGTCCGAACAATACCAACATATAGCCTAAACATGATCTCTAGCATGATTGACAGCTGAATTACTTTATCACATGATGAAAATACGGATATTAACAAGATACAACCACTGTACATTGCCATGGAATCGACCAGATTTCAATTCTTATGGTGCACGCCCGCACGTCCGTCACTTGGCATGTGCGTCACCTCAACACCAATCACATAACACATAATTCGGGGTTTTGAATCCTTAGAACTAAGTTTATAAGTGTTACTTACCTCAATCCGAGCACAACTCTACACACCATTTCCTCGCAAATTGGCCTCCAAATGACCCGAATATAACCACAAACAGTATGATACAATCAATACGGCTAAAGGAATCAATTCCACAAGAAAAATACGAAGTTATTAATCAAAATCTGAAATTGGTTCAAAGCTGTCCCTCGGGCCCACGTCTCGAAATCCGACAAAAGTCACAAAACCCGAAAGCCCATTCAACCACAAGTCCAACCATACAATTTATATCAAAATCCAACACCAAATCATCACCAAAATACCTAAATCACACTCTCCGATTCCCTAGCCTTAAACCCCCAAATTTCACCTCAAAACCACATAATCTAGGTGGGAAAATCGATGAGGGAAACAAGATTATTGAATAAAAATGAACACAAGGAACGTACCTCAAAATCCCATCGAACATCCTCTCCAAAATCGCCAAAACCCTCGCTCCAAATGTCCAAAATGAGGAAAATCCCGAAAAGCCTCGTTTAAACACTGCCCAGGCATTTCCGCACCTATAGAGCCTAGGCTCGCACCTGCGCATCCGCTTTTGCGGAAAAACATGCGCTTCTACGTGAGTCACTTACCCAGCGAGCCTCCCCTTCTGCGATCCTTGCCCCGCATCTGCGCAATTGCAGGTTCGGAATTCACCATCGCACCCGCGGTCCCTCCGCTTCTGCGCCCACAATGTCGCATCTACGACCACGCAGGTGCGGAACTAACCTTGCACCTGCGACCTCTCCTCATTGCCTCCAAACTCCACACATGTGCTTCACTCGCCGCACCTGCGGCATCGCACTGCGGCCTAGACCCTCACAAGTGCTATCACACCAGAAGACTCCCAGTTCAGCAATGCACCAACTCTCATTCTTTATCCGTTAACCAACCGAAATCAGCCTGAGGCCCCCAGGACCTCAACCAAACATACCAACAAGTCCTTAAACATCACATAAATCGCACATAGATTCAAGCCTAATGAACTAAGAAATTTCCATCTTTAACAAACGACGCCGAAACCTATCAAAATATGTCCGAATGACCCAAATTTTGCACACAAGTTACAAATGACATCACAGACCTACTCCAATTTCCAGAATTCCAATCCGACCCTGATATAAAAAAGTCCACTCCCGGTTAACTTTTTTCAAAAATCCAACTTTTACCATTTCAAGCCTAATTCGACTACGGACATCCAAATCACTATACGGACATGCTTCTAAGACCAAAATCAGCCAACGGAGCTAACGGAACCATCAAAACTCCATTCCGTAGTCGTTTACACATAAGTCAACACCGGTTAACCTTTACAACTTAAGCTTTCCATTATGAGACTAAGTGTCTCAATCCATTCTGATATCCCTCTGGACCTGACTCGACTACCTCGACAAGTCACAAAGTAGCTATAAAGTACAAATAAGTAGTAAATAGGGGAACGAGGCTACAACTCTCAAAACGACCGGCCGGATCGTTACATCCTCCCCATTCTAAACAAATGTTCGTCCTGGAACGGGTCTAGAAACATACATGGAGTCTCAAATAGGTGTGGATATATTCTCCGCATCTCCCGCTCGATTTTCCAAGTGGCCTCCTCAACTGGTTGACCTCTCCAATGCACCTTCACTGAAGCTATATTCTTTGACCTCAACTTTCGAACCTGCCGATCCAAAATGGCCACCGACTCCACATCATAAGTCAAATCACCATCCAACTGAACTGTGCTGAATTCCAAAACATGAGACGGATCGTCGGCATATTTTCGGAGCATAGAAACATGAAATACTGGATGCACGCTCGACAAACTAGGTGGCAAGGCAAGCTTGTAGGCCACCTCTCCAATCCTCTGAAGTACCTCAAACGACCCAATATACCGAGAGCTCAACTTGCCCTTCTTTCCTAACCTCATAACACCCTTCATGGGTGAAACCTTGAGCAGAACCTTCTCCCCAACCATTTAAGCAACATCACTGACCTTCCTATAGGCATAACTCTTCTGTCTAGACTGCGCCGTGCGAAGCCGCTGCTGAATCAATTTAACCTTGTCCAATGCATCCTGAACTAAGTCGGTACCCAATAGCCTAGCCTCACCCGGCTCAAACCAACCCACCAGAGATCTACATCGTCTCCCATACAAAGCCTCATACGAATCCATATGAATGCTCGACAGATAACTGTTATTGTAGGCAAACTCCGCGAGCGGCAGAAACTGATCCCATGAACCCCCAAAATCAATGACACAAGTGCGTAGCATATCCTCCAATATCTGAATAGTGCACTCGGACTGTCCGTCCGTCTGAGGGTGAAATGTTGTGCTCAACTCAACCTGGGTGCCCAACTCTTGCTGTACGGCTCTCCAAAATTGCAATGTAAACTGCGTGCCCCGATCTGAAGTGATGCACACTGGCACACCATGAAGGAGAACAATATCTCGGATATAAATCTCATCCAACCGCTCCAAAGAATAAATAGTCCCAAATGGAATAATGTGCGCAGACTTGGTCAGCCGATCCACAATCACCCAAATAGCATCGAACTTCGTCAAAGTTTGTGGTAGCCCAACTACGAAATCCATGGTGATCCTCTCCCACTTCCACTCTGGAATCTCAATCCTCTAAAGCAATGCACCCGGTCTCTGATGCTCATACATTACCTGCTGACAATTAAGGCATCGAGCTACAAATCTCACTATATCCTTCTTCATCCTCCTCCACCAATAATGCTCCCTCAAGTCCTGATACATCATCGCGGCACCCACATGAATGAAAAACCGCGAGCTGTGGGCCTCCTCAATAATCAACTCCCATAACCCATCTACATTGGGTACATATATCAGGCCCTGCATCTTCAATACCCCATCATCCCCAATAGTAACATCTCTGGCATCACTGTGCTGAACCTCGTTCTTGAGGACAAACAAATGAGGATCATCATATTGGCTCTCTCTGATGCGATCAAAAAAGGAAGGCCGAGAAACCACACAAGTCAGAACCCGACTTGGCTTCGAAACATCCAATCTCACAAACTAGTTGGCCAAGGCCTGAACATCTACTGCAAATGGTCTCTGTTCAACAGGAATGAATTCAAGGCTACCCATACTCGCTGCCTTCCTACTCAAGGCATCGGCCACCATATTGTCCTTGCCGGGATGATACATAATAGTGATATCATAGTCCTTTAGCAGCTCCAACCATCTCCGCTGCCTAAAATTTAGATCCTTTTATTTGAACAAGTGTTGGAGACTTCGATAATCCGTAAACACCTCACAAGACACACCGTAGAGATAATGCCTCTAGATCTTCAATGCATGAATATTGGCAGCCAACTCCAAATCATGAACAAGGTAGTTCTTCCTACGAGGCTTCAGCTGGCATGAAGCATAAGCAATTACTCTACCCTCCCTCATTAAGACACACCCAATACCGATCCGAGAAGCATCACAATATACTGTATAAGAGCCTAAAGCTGAAGTCAAAACTAGAATTGGAGTTGTGATCAAGACAATCTTGAGCTTCTGAAAGCTCACCTCACACTCATCCGACCACCTGAAAGGAGCACCCCTTTGGGTCAATTTTGTCAAGGGCGATGCAATAGACGAGAAGCCCTGCACGAAGCGACGATAATAACCGTCCAAGACGATTAAGCTTTGATTCTCCGTAGTTGAGGACGATCTGGGCCAACTCTGAACCACTTATATCTTCTTCAGATCCACTTGGATCCCCTCAGTGGACACCACGTGCCCCAAGAACGCCACTGAACTAAGCCAAAACTCACACTTGGAGAACATGGGATAAAGCTTCTCCTCCCTCAGTTTCTGCAACACAATCCCCAAATGCTCAGCATGCTCCTCTTGGCTACAAGATTACACCAAGATATCATCAATGAACACAATGACAAACGAGTCGAGATAAGGCTGAAACACACTATTCATCAGATGCATGAATGTTGCTGGGGCGTTGGTCAGCCCAAAAGACATCACAAGGAACTCATAATGACCATAACGTGTCCTGAGTATTATCTATAGAATATCTGAGTCCCGAATCTTCAACTGGTGATACCCATACCTCAAATCAATCTTGGAGAACACCCACGCTCCCTGAAGCAAGTCAAACAAATCATCAATACGCGACAAAAGATACTTGTTCTTTATTGTAACTTTACTCAACTGCCTATAATCAATGCACATCCTCATGGTACCATCCTCCTTCTTCATAAACAGAACCGGTGCACCCCAAGGCGACACGCTAGGCATAATAAACCCCTTATGAAGAAGTTCCTGAAGCTTCTCTTTCAATTCTTTCAACTCAGTCGGTGCCATGTGATATGGTGGAATAGAAATGGACTGAGCGCCCAACACCAAGTCAATACCAAAGTCAATATCCATGTTGGGCGGCATGCCTGACAGGTCTGTAGGAAACACATCTGGAAAATCTCGCACCACCGGAACATAATCAATAGTGGGAGTATCAGCACCAACATCCCTCACAAAGGCCAAATAAGATAAACAACCCTTCCCAATCATTTGAGGGCCTTCAAGTATGAAATCACTTTTCTAGGAACATAGTGTAGAGAACCTCTCCACTCAATCCTTGGCAACCTTGGCATAGCCAATGTCATGGTCTTAGCGTGATAATCTAGGAAAAGATGATATGGGGACGACCAATCTATACCCAAAATCACATCAAAATCAACCATACTAAGTAGCAAGAGGTCAACTCTAGTCTCCAATCCCCTAATAGTCACTATACACGACCGATATACACGATCCACAATAATGGTATTGCCTACCGGTGTAGATACATGAACAAATGAAACTAAGGACTCACGGGGCATATCCAGATAATGAGCAAAATACAATGATACATATGAATAAGTGGAATCAGGGTCAAATAATAGCGAAGCATCCGTGTGGCATACTGAGACAATACCTGTGATCACTGTGTTTGAAGCCATGTCATCTGGTCTGGCAGGAAGAGCATAGAATCGGGCCTGGCTGCCACCTAATCGGCCTCCCCCACTAGGGTGACCCATAGCTTCTTGAGCTCTACCCCGATCTGGCTGGGTGGGCGGTTATGTACTGGTGATAAAGTCGTAGGCTGACTCTTTTGCTGAGCTAGACCTCCCAAAAGGCGGGGACAACGCCTCTTGATATGACCCAAATATCCAAACTCAAAACAAACTCTCTCAGTGAATGGCGGTGAGTACTGAGACGGACACCGAGAACCAGAATAACTATCAAAAGGACCCAGTACAGATGAACCCTGAGCTAATGGTGCACGAGACGAACTCTAAGCTGGACGAGCACTAAGAGACGAGTGACCCTGATGAGTACTGTCTGAACCATGGAAGGATGATGGACCACGGTGAACTAGATAAGCCGTCTGGGCGTGCCTATAAGGACATCCCTAGCTGTGGTAGAACTGACCCCCGGAAGGAACACCACTGAAACCACCTTATCTACGAGGCCTCTTGGCTTCCCTCTCATCACGCTCCTGACTGCGAACTATCTCTATCTGACGAGCAATGTCGACCACCTCATTAAACGTAGCACCCGATACCCTCTCCCTAGTCATAAGCAACTGCAGCTAATAAGTGAGGCCATCAATGAACCTCCTAATCTTCTTCCTATCAGTGGGAACCAACTAAACTGTGTGACGAGCCAACTCAAAAAACCTCATCTCGTACTGCGTCACAGACATGCCATCCTAACGAAGGTGCTCAAACTGTCTGCGCAGCTCCTCCCTACGAGACTACGGCATAAACTTCTCCAAGAAGAGAACGGAGAACTCCTTCCATATAAGTAGTGCTGCACCGATCGGCCTGCGCCTCTCATAAGCCTGCCACCAACTAAAGCAGCCCCAGAAAATTGAATAGTAGTGAATGAGCCCCCGCTGGTCTCTAGAATACTTGCTGTACGAAGGAACCGCTGACAATTGTCCAAGAAACCCCTGGCATCCTCCGACTCTGCCCCACTGAAAGTTGGAGGCTGGAGCCTCCCAAACATCTCTGGTCTCCTCTACTTATCATCAGTCATGGCAGGAATCTTATGGGCCTGAGAAGCGGTAACCGACTGGGCTGGTAGTGCCCCCGGTGTCTGGAGTCCCTGCATCACCTGCTCTTGTGTACGGGTGGCGCGATTTTGAGCACCTCCCCCGGCCTGATAAGTGGTTGTTGCAATCGGAATAGAGACTGCCTAAACAAAACTGGTGCACACTGTCAAAATCTGAGCCAACGCCTCCTAAAGGCTTGGAATCACGATGGGCACAACTGGTGCCTGAGCTGGCCCCACTGGCTCAATTGTATCTGGTACCTGCTCCTGAGTTGGAGCGACCGATGGATCTGCAGGTGCTGCTCTAGCTGTTGTATGAGCTTCACCCCTGCCCCTACCGCAGCCTCTACCTCGGACTCTCGCTGCCCTAACTGGTGGTTGTCCATCTTGTCCGGTAGCATGTGTCCTCAACATCTGTGAGAGAATAAAATAACAGAAGTTTAGTTATCGGAATCAGCAGATTTGTACGACAAAAATTCAAGAATGTAAAGCTTCCTATGGGTTCGGCAACCTCTCGAAGATAAGTACAGATGACTCAGTACCGATCTGCAAGACTCTACTAAACATGCTCATGACTCGTGAGACCTATGTAACCTAGGCTCTGATACCAACTTGCCATGACCCAAAACAGAACCGTAGTGATGGCGCTTATCATGGAACTAGGCAAGCTAACTACTCAACCATTTCAACACAATAAAAATTTGAAAGATACATAAGCAGTTAATATTTAAGGGATACGTTTTTAAAACTGAATAAAATTTGCAACTCAATACAAATCTCTGCCAAAAATTAGGGTGTCACCGAGTACATGAGCATCTATATAGGGATATAGTCTACTACAATGTCTAAGGAATTAGAACTAAAATATAAGTAAAGATAAAGAAGGAGATTCAAGGTCTGTGAACGTCATGCAACTACCTCAATAGTCTCCCAAGATCCCGACTCTACACTCAGCAGCCACCGTGACCGGAAGCACCTGGATCTGCACACGAGGTGTAGAGTGTAGTGTGAGTACAACCAACTCAATAAGTAACAAATCCAAACTTTAGACTGAAAGCAATGACGATCTAAATCGACACAGTTCAGTATAGAAATAACAGTGCAGAAACGTATGCACGTTGTATGTGTTACACCATGCTGACAGCCTCATGTACTTACACTCTCGAAATGCTCAATCTCTCAGTACTGTATATGGCCAATCCGGCCCAGGGAAGATTCATCTTGGAAAATATACATCAACTGACCATCAGTCACTCAGTACTGGGTAGGGCCAATCCAGCCCATGGGGAAGATTCATTCCCAGGTATAAATTCTTTGGACAAGATCCATGTCCAGGGAATATTCTTCCCTCAATATAACCAACTGCGCTCACTAGGGGTGTGTGTAGACTCCGGAGGGGCTCATTCAGCCCAAACGCTATCATAAATCAGTAAAATTATTGCGCCGTGTAGCCCGATCCCATAAATGTCACTCATAATCAGGCCTTCGACCTCACTCAGTCATCAATCTCTTCAGTCTCTCTCTCACAGGCTCACTATGTCATGAAACTAGCCTGAAAATAATGATATGATGTATCAATAAAAAGCAGCAGAGAATGAGATATGATATGGAATGAATGAATATGATTGAGTATGAAATATCAATGAAATCAGTAAGTCAACAGCATGAAACAATCATCATGGGTCCCAACAGTATCAACATATAGCCTAAACATGATCTCTAGCATGATTGACAACTCAATTACTTTATCACATGATGTAAACACGGATATCAACAAGATAGAACCACTATACAGTGCCATGGAAATGAAGATGTCATTATTCTTACGGTGCACGCTCGCACGCCAGTCACTTGGCATGTGAGTCACCTCAACACCAATCATATAACATATAATTCAGGGTTTCGAACCCTCAGAACCAAGTTTAAAAGTGTTACTTACCTCAATCCGAGCATAACTCTACTCCAACACACCTTTGCCTCGCACATCGGCCTCCAAATGGCCCGAATCTTGCCACAAACAGTACGATACAATCAATACGGGCTAAAGGAATCAATTCCACAAGAAAAATACGATGTTATTAATCAAAATCCGAAATCGGTTCAAAGTTGGCCCCCGGGCCCACATCTTGAAATCCGACAAAAGTCACAAAACCTGAAAGCCCATTCAACAACGAGTCCAACCATACAATTCATATCGAAATCTAATACCAAATCGTCACCCAAATCCCCAAATCACACTCTCCAATTCCCTAGCCTTAAACCCCCAAATTTCACCTCAAAACCACACAATCTAGGTGGGAAAATCGATGGGGAAACAAGATTATTAAACCCCAGACAAGATTGTTGGACCTACTATTTGGGTGGTTCTAGACTTCACTTAGGTTGCTCAAAAAAATGATAAATCTAAACGACATTCAAAACATGTAGGACTACACATAAAGACAAATGAATAGCTCAAGTTGGTCTCCACATGTAAGCAATAAATGCACGCAGGCAGGTTTATATTACAATCAGTATTAAGGCGTGCTGGAATCATTAAGTTCTATAGGCATGATTTCTATGTGATTCTGATTTTTAAATGTGTAGGCAGTGTTGTCACGTTTGAAAACTTAAAAATACCCTCGTTTGATTTTATTAGCATACTTTCTAGGTGTGTAACAATACCCTATAGGCAGGATTTCTAAGAGTTGGTAATTGAAACTGACTTTATAACATTTTGCCCCTATAGGCATATTTTCTAGGCGAGAAATATGATAACAATAACAATAGCTAATTAGTCAATTAAGGTCTTATAGACATGATGTCTAGATGAGCATTAGTGATCCTATAGGCATGGTATTTGGGAAACGTTCTGCAGTTGCGCAAATTCAATGAACACTTACTGACATTTGTTTCTTATAGGCATGATGTCTAGTAACACATAACAGTAGACATGGGGAATAAATAAAGTACATAAGCTCATTCTTTGATAGTAAACAGGTTGAGTGAGTGCGTGATTACTATAGGCATAGTTTCTACTAGTGTGCAACGCATGAGAGCCAAAACAACAAGTAGAGCACATAGGCATGCTTTCTACCATTTGTGCAAAAATTAAAATACCCTAGCCCTTTTTATTAATCTCCCCGTCTGTTCAATAACAAAATTATTACAGACCCATAATTACATATGAATAATTACATAAGAAGACCACTATAGGCCCAGTATAGATAACCTAGTATTTTCCAGGCTTTCGACAGCTCCAGTAGACTCGAGTTCCCAACTCATAAGATCAGTCTAGTAAATCTGAATCCAACGGCCAAGCCCAACATCACATAGAACTAGATACCAAGCCCAAATGAATGATATGGTCACACAAGCAACATACTATGTGTTGAACTAACTAAACATGGAAGGAAGTCCACATACTTATTTCTTAGGATTGTAAAGCTGATTACCATTAAGACGCATAGACAAATTTGTGTGGCATGTTGGCAGGACATACATAAAGCAAGTTCATGTTTGCATTTTTCATTATAGGAGACATGATTGATCATCACAGGATTACAGACTATTTCTAAAGAAATTACAAACAGTGACATGGTCAAAAATAGCTTAAGACCATTTCCACCAGGGGATCTAATTATGAATGATGAAGGATCAACAGAGGACGACCTTAATAGAGTAGTTTAAGCCTAAGGAATGACAAAATGGGTTCATAACAAGTAAAGAGTATAGCATGTGCAACATTAGCAGAGTTGAAGAGGCATTTCATGGGAATTAACAAGATAAGCATGCTAAGTCTTCCAGAAAACAATTCCACAGTAAAGCATGATCCAAACTTGGTCTAAAGGGACTTTAGACCCGAGGTTCTTAGTCATGATAGTCTAATAGAGTAATAATCTGGAGAACAACGATATTCACATGAGATCCTAATACACCTAGAAAACATGCTAGTAGGCATGATCTACAACAGTCAACACACAGCGTAACATGCTGAGTACAACCCAAAGATTCCAAAATACATAGAACTCATGGTAGAAAAGCATATCAACTTAAGGTTAATATAACATGCACACTCTTGGGCTTATGCTAGTTGACTATGCATAATAGAAGAAGCTAAGTATATTGAAATTCAACTAGAAGCTTTAGGCAATGCTGAAGAGTGTAGGATTGAGAAAAAAACATAATAGAGCTACATGTTTGAGTAAACATTGAGATAGTAATTCGCACATAAGGTTCATATGAGCATAAAGCAGGGAAAATAGTAGAGTATTCATCGGAAAGAAGTTCACTCAAATAAGCTCTGGGCAGGAGATGATCCCCTGAGAGTTTCAGTACAATAATCAAAGGCAAGGCATGTGAAGGGACTCATAACAAATAATAGCGATCAAAATAGCAGAGCAGGCTTAAGGGAATCATTCAAGTTACACACATAAAATAGGCATGCACCAAAACTCAGAATCTAAGTAGGTTCAGATATTAAAAAAAGGTATAGGATAATGAGAACAAACTTGAACATGAACAGAGGAAAGCAACATCATATTGATTGACAAAGGTCTGAATGACATGAATACAAATAAAAGAGAGTAAAATCGCAAGAGTCTCATTACTCACTAATTTGCAGAATTAACGAGCTAATAAGGTAGATATTAAGAGCCAACAACTTGCTTATCAGTAACATAGAGAGAACACCATAAACCCCAAATTTCTCAGTGTGACAGAGTTCCGAAGGGCTTTAAATGAACCCCGGGCAGTGCTCACACTGAGAGAGGTTGAATAGTAGAGTTCCGATGGCCTTGGCTTTCAGCCGGCCAAGAGCTAAAGTATAGAACAAGAAAGTGAGAGAATAAGAGAGCAATATCTTTTAGTTCTTAGTGAATCCAGTGATTAAAAGTCTGTAGAAGGGGAATAGGGGAAGGATTTATATAGTATAGAAATCGAACAAGTAAACAGGGAAAATAATTATTCAAACACAAATAAGGAAAGAAGATCAATCAAGTTTAAGCAGGAACAAGGAAAGTCACATGCATAGCCTATTCTGAATCAAAATAGGTAAAAATCGGACAAACCCTAGTTTGAAAATGGTCAAAATTAGCCAAGAATCTCGGTGAATCGGACCCATAGGACCTTGTTGAGAGTGTATACAAACATATTTTTTTGAATCTTGTAGGTCGAGGATGATTGCACTTGATTAGGAGAGGTAATACTTGCCAAAATAGGGCAAGTACTAAGTAATACCACAAAAGTATGAATGATAATGAGATAATACAAATAAGGTAAGCGGATCGTGAAAGAATCTCATGATTTAGCCAGGTTTTGAGGGGATTTGGGAGGAGGCATCTAGGGTTTCTGAAGAAAAGGGGAAAGTGTTTAGAGGTGGCTGGGGCGTGGGAATGGGATTAGGGTTTAGGGTGAGGGGATATTAGGGAAGGTAGGGATTTATTATGGGCCGGTGATCATTTGAGATGAACGACCGTGATCGAAAAGGAAATGGGCGGGTCGTTTGAACGGGTACCGACCGGGTTAATTAGAGGGGTTGTTTGGTTTGGGCTGGGGAATTGGGCTTAGAGGTTTTGGACGCCTCGGCCACTAAATTGACCAAGGATTGGCTCAAAATTAGGCTACAAATTAAATACGCGAAAGAAATTATAAAAAATATTTATAAGAAATAATTATCAAATAGTAAAAGTATTATTTATGTAGTAAGATGATTTAAAAATAATTGTTTAACATTAAAAATATAAAAATACTATTTTGAGCACAAATAATGTAATAAAAGAGCACTTACGTTTGAACATAGGCTATTACTGTAAACAATTACATAAATAACTAAAATAGAGATATAATTATATGAAACGATATAAAAATATTTTAAAACATGTGTGTGGGTGTAAAAATAATAAATTTGGATGATTGAGTTATTGCAAATAATTTAAGGGAATAATTAGTAAATATTCAAGTAATTTAAATGTAAGAAAAAGCTCTAAAAATTATGGAAAATGCTTGTATAAATCTTGTAAATTAAGTAATGATGCAAAATGATATTTTGAAAATTATATATACTATTTGGAAAAATGTGAGGGCAAAACTAGGTATCAACAGCTGCCCCTCTTTACCCGGGAATAATGAAGGTGTTATCGGGTAAAGAAAATGAGGACCAGTTTTGGCCGAATTGAATGGGGAATAATGTGATTTGAAAAATGGGGCCGAACCCTGGTTCCTGAGTTAACTACATATTCCTGGTATTACGGGAATCAGGTCATGTGTAGTTCTTGATCCAACGGCGAGCGAAACCGATGGAGTTGTTATGAGAGTGGTTGTATGTTTCGAAAAGGATATTTTTGGGTTGGATAGTATCGTAAACGGAGTCATGAATGTGAAATGAACGTTACGAGCATATCATGGTCATAGAGCGAGTGGTAGGCACTGTTGGTTATGTTTGAAGTAGTCAAAGGATGTGAACGTTGTGAACGAAAACCGGAGCAAAGGTTGCTCCCGTTTGCAGAACAGTTACTCCCGAGTTACCTGCAAAACTTAAAACATGATGCATGCAAATATACATGGGTTATTGCAAAAATTTAAACAGGATGCCAATTCCCTTTGGACCATGAAGGTTGTCTTTGGACAAGGAGGATGATGCCCTTAGACCATGACATCCTGGCCCATGAAGCATATGACAAGGGATTCGCGGGCCATGAAATGGTGTCCAGGGGCCATGAGGATGGTGCCTCTGGACTATGATGTCACACCTCCTTTTTTCCTAGGGATAAGGAGTTTTTCCAATTTAAGTGACATTAATTGAAATGAGATTATTTATTAGATTCAGAGTCGCCACTTGGGATAATTTCTGGTGTCCCAAGTCACCGGTTTATTTTAAATCCCAAATCGAGGAAATTTGACTCTGTTTTATGGTCCGCGAACACAGAAGACCGGGTTAGGAATTCTGTTAACCCGAGAGAAGGTATGAGGCACTTTCGGATTCCGTGGTTTTAGCACGGTCGCTTTAATCATACCTGGCTTAATTAAATTTTTTAATTACTCATTTTAGAACCAATGTACATTTACCTTTTAACCGCTTTTAATTGCTTGATTATTCATGATTATGAAATTATCTTGAAACGAATCATGCGTACGTGTATTCATTTTGTTTGGTGTGTCAAGAATCATGTCACGCGTACGTATACACAATTAATAACACTTTATTATTTTTAAGATTATTTTGTCAAAGTTGCGCAAACGCATACTTTGACTTTAGTTGGCAAATCATAATTATGTTACTCGGACGTGTGCATAATCATGATAAGTAATTGATTAACACGTGCCTAAAGTATACTATCGATTTGTAAATTGTTTGAGATTGTTGTAAGACCCAAGAACTTACGGAGTTCATCAATGATATATCTAAATTATTGGAAGTGTTCATAGCTTAGTAAAAGTGTTAAAGTTCTTTAAAAAAAAATGCACTAGCTAATCCATGCACATTTTGTAGTCCAAAGTATGTACGTTTTTTCAAAATGATCAAAGATGAACTTCTTTACCATTATATCATCTAACTTTCCAACTCGGATGAACATCAGCTACGTACTATATATGATTGAGATCTAAAACGAACAGAAGTACAATAAATAAGCTAAGCACTTTAGTTGTCAAAAAACCAAAATTAGTACATAATTTTGCCAATAAAGATGATAACAGAAATGAATTGAAAAGCTTGATGGGTCAAGAATAGAATATTTTGCAGGAAAGCAGAACTTCAGTTGACATAAGGGGGCAACAACAATTAATACAGTATAACATTGAGAAGGTACATTAATTTTATCAAAATAAAATCAAATCCATATCTAGACAGAGACCACAAACACACGCAAATAACAAAGATTTAAGGTAAAAGGTTGGACCTTTAGTAACAAAAATCTTTCTTCTATTAACAAGCACCTCAGGTGGAATTACAATAGATGAATCGATGCCAAATGATCCCCAACGGTGAAAATCCGCCTGAACCCGAACAGAAAATGCGGCAGCGTTGGAACCTCGCCGACAACTCGAACGGAACTAATGACCAACGAACGGAGCTAGCGACCTATGAACTTTTTGGAATTGGGTGCCGCTGGTAGTTCCTAAGTAAGGGAGATGGGTTTATTGGGATGAGAGTGACAGAGGGGGTTCTTTGAGAGGGTGGGGTAACTGATTTTTTATTTTTTTATTTTTGCAAATCAGATTTTTTGGGAAGGGAAACGACTACCCTTTTTTTCTGAATGTGTTTTTTCTTTCTTTTTATACATTATTTAATGTGTTTTTAACGGTGAGATGGATAACTGAATGGAAAATTATGGAGTCGTGCACTGTGTGTGCATATGACGTGAGGGAGTGGAGGTAAATTATGAGAGAGTCAGTTTTTACAAAGTGACGTGATGGAAAGGGAGTTGTTAGGGGATAATGGCTGATAGTTTAACACATATTTTTATTTTAATATTATTTTATTACTTTTTATTTATTTATTTAAAAAAAGATAAAGTAAAATACATAAATAAAAATGTTAACCTGCTTCTTTTAGACAAAGAAAAAATATAAATAAATTAAATTAAATATATATACACTATAATTTGAATGATACTAAGAAAAATATATAAAGTCACTAGCTTACTAGTAAAATTGTAAATTAAAAGAAAACCAAATATATATATATTTTTTTATTGTAAATTTTCTTTTTCTCCTTAAAAATAAAAAATAAAATATTTACTATAAGTATATGAACATTTTTTTTTTGTAATTTTAATTTTTCTTTCAAAAATAAAACCTATTAAAAGTAAGATAAAAGTTTAAAATATGATCATTAGACCTAAAAGAAATATTTACACTAAAATAGTATAGAATTTGGGTGCGGTCAAAAATTAGGTGTTCACAATGACGCCTTTGAATAATGATGTGCAGTTTTACTAGATCCTTAGGCCATGGAATGGTGTCTCCCGGCTATGAGGATGATGCCTTCGGACAATAACGCTTTCAGACAAAATGGAAATATTTCAGGCTATGAAATGCAAAAATAGGATGCTTAGTCAAGTGCGAAGACGAGACAAGACGATTCTTGGTCTTGTGTGAGATGAGGGAAGTGCTTAGCCCAATGCGAAGGAGGGATACAGTGCTTAGTCTCACGCAAGGAAATTCAATGTTTAGCCTTGTGCAATTACGGAGGCAATGCTTAGCCTTATGCAATAAACGGAGACACTGCTTAGTCTCATGCAAGAAAGGGAAACAATGCTTAGTCTCATGCAAAGAATGGCGGTGCTTAGCCTTATGCAATTATGGAGGCAATGCTTAGCCTCATGCGGGAAGAAGAGACAATGCTTAGTCTTATGCAGGGAAGGCAGTACTTAGCCTTATGCAATTAGGGAGGCAATGCTTAACCTCATGCAAGAAGAAGAGACAATGCTTAATCTCATGCAGGGAAGGCAGTGCTTAGCCTTATGCAATTAGGGAGGGAATGCTTAGCCTCATGCAGGAAATGGAGACAGTGCTTAGTCTCATGCAAGGGAAGGCAATGCTTAGCCTTATGCAAGAAAACCGATGAGCGACAGTGAGAGAGTGAAGTATTTCTTAGCTGGATGTGTTTGCGCTTGGTAACCTGTCGTCACGAAAGTAGTGATTTGATGTGCGTATGTATTTTGAATATTGCTGCTTTTCTATGCCTGGATTCAAAGAAAAATCATGAGTTTTGTTGGGGGGGGGGGGGGGAGGTCGGTTTGCGCTCTTGATCCCTTGCTTTTTCTTCACTCTTGTCTTGAAGTATTGTTTGAGTTGCCCTGGGTAACATCTGGTTGTCATAGAAACAAAGTTTTCGAAAAATATGTATGCATTTGACAAATTATTTGCAAAAATATAGTTGTTTGAAATGTATTGTAGTATGTGAGATCAAATAATTTAGATGAACCGGTGATTGTGATACATTTAGAGACATTGCAACCACCTTGCCTTAGAATTTTGAGGGTCCTCCTCAAAATTCTGCCCCAGTTTAAATACATACTTCTGACAATGCTTTTCGGTTGTTCCACACATAACGATGTCGACTTGAACTTGCGATCTTGATCCAGTTTCTGATCATGGGAAAATGAGGATTTTATGAAGATGTGACCGAACCCACAGGACTGCCTACGTATCCCCTCATAAACAGGAATCATGTCAAACTTAGTTCAGTTACATCAAATGAAGAAATGTGTAGGATCCTAAACATAGTATCTTTTGACTGCGTCGGAGTTGATAGGTTTTGGACAAATTTCTCAGTCCATTTCTGCAAGTATAAGTTCTCCTCCTGTTAGTACTCGATGAACCATGTAGGGACCCTACTAATTGGGTGAAAACTTTTCCTTGGCTTCATTTTGATGTGGGAAGATTTGTTTTAGCACCAATTGCCAGGGTGTAAATTTCCTCGGTCTAACCCTTTTTGTTGAAGGCTCTTTCCATCCTGTTCTGATAGAGTTGACCGTGGAACACCGCATTCATTCTTTTACCATCAATGAATGTTAGTTGCTCGTATCATCTCTGTACCCCTTCTGCATCGCTGAACTTGGCTTCTTGTATAATTCTTAAAGAAGAGATTTCTACTTCGGCGAGAATAACTGCTTCAGTGTCGTAAACCAATAGGTAAGGAGTTGCCCCGATTGATGAGCGAACCATTGTACGATATCTGAGCACAACGAATGGCAGCTTCTCGTGCCATTGTTTGTAATTGTCTACCATTTTCCTCACTATCTTCTTGATATTCTTGTTGGCGGATTCTACGGCTCCGTTCATTTGTGGTATGTATGCTGTGGAGTTCTTATGCTTGATCTTGAAGGTTTCACATATGGCCTTCATCAGATCACTGTTGAGGTTGGCGGCGTTGTCGGTGATGATTGGCTCTGGTACTCCGAACCGACAAACAATGCGGTCCCGGACAAAATCTACTACAACCTTCTTAGTTACAACTTTATAAGATGCGGCTTCAACCTATTTTGTGAAGTAGTCTATGGCCACTAGAATGAATATATGCCCATTCGAAGCGGCAGGCTCGATCGTGCCGATGACATCCATACCCTAGGCCAAGAAAGGCCAAGGTGAACTTGTTGCATTGAGTTCATTGGGTGGAACCCATATCATGTCAGCATGTATCTGGCCTTGGTGGTACTTCTGAACATACTTGATGCAGTCTGCTTCCATTGTCATCCAAAAATACCCTGGTCATAGTATATTTTTGGATAAGGTGAAACCATTCATGTGTGATCCGCAGGTTCCGGCATGTATTTTTCTCGAGCAATCTGGAAGCTTCTCTAGCGTCGACACACCGTAATAATCCTAAGTCAGGAGTTCTTCTATACATAATTCCTCCGCTTTGAAAGAAATGGTTGGTAATCTTCGAAGTGTGCTTTTCTGAGTATGGGTAGCGTGCTCTGGATATTCTCCCTTTGCCAAATATTCCTTGATGTCGTGGAACCATGGTTTTCAATCTCTTTCTTCTTCAACATGAGCACAATAAGTTGGCTGCTTATGAATTCCTATGGGGATATGATCGATGAAGTTCTTGTCTGGGTATTGTATCATGGAAGATAGAGTGGCCAATGCATCTGCGAACTCATTTTGAACCCTCAGAACATGTTTGCATTCTATCTTCGTGAACCTTTTGATCAACTCTTGTACACAGTGCAAATATGGCATTATTTTGGTATTCTTTGTAGTCCATTCTCCTAAAATCCGATGCACTAACAGATCGAAATCTCCATGGATATTCATGTCAATGGCCAACCTAAGTCCCAAGATGCAGGCCTCATATTCTGCCATATTGTTAGTGCATGGAAACCTGAGTTTTGTAGATACCAGATAGTGTTGGCCAGTTTTTGGATACCAAGACAGCTCTGATACCTACCCCTTTGAAGTTTGCTGCTCCGTCAAAGAACATTCTCCAACCATCATATGCTTCAGTGATATCTTCTCCTACAAACGACACCTTTTCATCGTGAAAATAGGTTTTTAATGGTTCTTGTTCTCCGCCTACAGGATTTTCTGCCAGATGATCTGCCAATGCTTGCCCTTTTGTCGCCTTCTGAGTTACATAGATGATGTCGAACTCACTCAGCAATATTTTCCAGTTTGCTAACTTAACCGTAGGCATTGGCTTCTGAAAGATATATTTCAGTGGATCCATCCTTGATATCAGGTATGTAGTGTATGTACAGAAATAATGCCTCAACTTCTGAGTTATCCATGTCAAAGCACAACAGGTGCGTTCCAGCAAAGAGTACCGGGCTTCGTAGGGTGTGAATTTCTTACTCAAATAATATATTGCCTGCTCCTTTCTTCCAGTTTCATCATATTGTCCCAAAACGTAACCGAAAGCTCCGTCCAACACAGACAAATAAAGCAGTAGTGATCTTCCTGGATCTGGTGGGAATAGAGTGGGTGGTTTGGATAGATACTCCTTGATTTTGTCGAAGGCTTTCTGGCATTCTTCAGTCCAACTTGTTGCAACATCTTTCCTCAGCATCTTGAAGATTGGTTCACATATCATAGTTGATTGTGCTATGAAACGACTGATGTAATTGAGACGCCCTAAAAAGCTCATCACATCGTTCTTATTCTTCAGCGGTGGCAAGTCTTGGATTGCTTTGACTTTTGATGGGTCCAACTCAATCCCTCTACAACTGACGATGAATCGTAACAATTTTCCGGCAGGGACTTCGAAAGCACACTTTGCAAGATAATTTTTTTTTTGGTGAATCCACTAGGCATTGTGCCAATGGCTGATTCTCATATATATAAAACTAAAGTACAACAAGAAGGGGGACATAAACCTTACCTCCAAATAAGTGGTTGGTATCAGATGACTACTAAATCTATAGCCATTTGATACCTTACAAGTGTTGATACCCAATTTTGCCCTCATACTTTTTCAAATTATATATATACTTTCAAAACATTATTTTTGCATCATTATTTAGCTTACAAATCTATACAAGCAATTTTTATAATTTTTCATAATTTTTAGAGCTTTAAAATTAATTTTCTTGCATTTAAATTACATAAATATTTAGTAATTATCCCTTTGAATTAATTGTGATGACTTAATCATCCAAAATTTCTACTTTGTATCCTCGTGTATGTCCCATAATATTTTCACTTCATTTTTTTTAATATAATTGCATTAGCATTTTAAAGCTATTTGCACAATTTTGCAATAATAGCCTATATTCATATACAAATGCTCATTATTTATATTATTGGCGTCAAAATAGAATTTTAAATTTTTATAATGCTAAATCATTATTTTAAATCATTTTAGTGCATATTCTTTTTTATTCATTTACTAATTATTTTTATAAATTATGTGTGTTTAAAAGGCTGGCCCAGTTTTTTAATCAAATTTTCGGACAAAAATTGGCCTAACACCTCAGCCCAGTAACCCCAACCTAAAGTCAAACGACCCCTTTACAAGGCCCGGTCGGTACCCATTTTAATTAACCCGCCCCATTCATTTTAAATCCCAGACGTTGATCTTTCAAGATCAACGACCCTCATTTATTCCCCTCATTTTAATTACCCACCCCAACCCTAATCCTCTCATTATCTTTAACCCGCCTCCATAAAATTCTCTCCTATCCACATAAACCCTAGCCGCGCTTTCAAATCTCTCCAAATCCGTCTCAACCATGGATTCTCTCCATGATTTCCTTAGCTTTTGTGGGTTATCCCGTTATTTTCTACAAAACTATAGTATCACCTTCTACTTGCCTAAACATGGCAAGTACTTTCTCTCAGAATACGACCATTCAACTTCAATCTCTTGAATATGGAAATATTTAGTCCATATAAATCATGAACAAGATATATGGGTCCGGTTAGCCAAGATTTCCGGCCAATTTTCAATTTCTGTCAACTAGGGTTTACCTATTTTTTTCCTAATCCGATTTTTATTGATTCTGCATGTTATTATTTCGTTATTTATGTTTGCTTTTACAGTGTTTCCTTGTTTACTTGTTCAATTTCTGTCACTATATAAACCCTTCCACATTCTCCTTTGAGACAGAGCTGAATCTATATACTTTCACTAAAAGGTGGAGCTTTGTTCTATGATTCCCTCATTCTCTTATTTTGTATTTTGGTTTTGGCCGCCTGAAAGAAAAGGCCACTGAGATTCAATTATTCGAACTTTCTCTTAGTGCGAGCATTGCCCGGGGTTCTTTTGAAGCTTTTGGGAACTTTGACGCATTGAGATTCAGGGTTCTTGTGGAATTTTTGTTCTTTATTATTGTCCGTTTAACTGGTAAGTCAATTGACCTTTTGCAATTTCATTTTTTATGTGTCTCTGATTTGCATGTGCTCTTGCTTCTGAAATATATGGCTTAATGTGTTTCTGGGCTACTTGATGCACAACTCTGTTAGCTTTACACTCGTTTAAATCTCCTTAGAATTTAACTTCTCCTAATGCTGCTAGTTCTGAGATTGTCTATGTTTAACTTGGATAAATCGAACCCTCTTAAGCTCATTTAGGTAATGTATTGGGGCCTGAATGTACATGGATATGCTTACCTGCTTTGTCCTGAATCTCTATAATGAATGCCTTGCATCTGTAATAATCAGTGTTAAGACCTTCACTGTTAACTATGACTTGTTTCCCTGCTATTGTGTCACTCAGCACTCTCACTTGATCCTATACTCATTTAGTGGTTGCTTGAGGTTTTAGAACAATTATCTCAACTTATTTTCCCTACCATGTTTGAATTGTTTTATTTCATGATATTAGGATGAATCTCTGGCATAACTTGGACCTTCTTTAGTTAATTATCTACTGTGTCAATACTTGAATGCCTATATTTGCTATTTGACATATGTTTACTTTCCCACTCTGTTCTGAATCTCTGTAATGATAGTCTTGCATTTTTAATGTGTTCTAATTTGTGCTAAGACCTTTCCTATCAACTACGGTCTACTCCCTCACAACATGTTTCTGTTTTGCTTGGTCTTATATCCTTAATTATTGTTTGAAACCTTTAGAATGGCCATCTTAGTTTGTGTTTCCATACCATATTTGACATAATTAGGAACTTTAGCTTCAAATCTCTAAGTCAGTGCCTTACTTAAACTTGTTTGGTATTATGCACCTGTGTACGATAACTTTTGCCAATCCTGCAAACTTGTTTCTCCCCTAACTCTTTCAATATGTGTCTGCTTATGTGTTACTTTGCTATGTGTTGAAGTCCCACTGAACCTGCTTCTAAGTCATGTGACCTGTTTGATTAGCTGCTCTGTATGCTCAACTTTGCTATGTCTACTTTAAGCAATAAGTGCATTTCCTCAACTTCTGTCCCTCAACCATTGTCCATTCTCTCTCATTTGTTACCTATACTATTCTGAACCTATCATTCTTAGCACGCTGGAAGCCAAAGCCATCAAGGCTCTTGCTACTGACCTCCCTAGTGTGAGCACAGCTCGGGGTCCATTTGAAACTCTTGTGAACTCTGACACGCTAGGGTTTGGTATCTTTTAGCCACTTTCTTTACTACTGAAACCTGAACTACACCACTCAATTCCTTCTTTCTATTGTCTAATGAACACGTAAGCTGGTTGGTTTAAGTGATTTAATGCCTGGTTAATATGTTTGATCTATGGTTGTGTGATTTGGCTTTGAGCTCTTCTATGGATTCTGATTTGTGCTGATGAATATGGTTCTTTGTTGAAAATCTGGGTATACCACGAGAGTATTGTTGAAGGCCCAGCAGTGCTGGATATTTCTTTCGGGCCTGCTGTCATTATTTGTATAATATTTGTAATCATATTCATTATTGGGCCTGTAATAACTTTGTAATAAACAATTGGGGTGTTAGTAAAAACGGGGAATGGGTAAATTCTGATGTTTGCATGCAAAGGTAGAAAACATGCCTATAGGATTCAGTGATTCATTTGCTATATATGCCATTCAATCTCTATGTGCACTGTAGAAATCATGTCATTAAGAGAATCACACACTCACACTACTTGTCTACTAGCAAATCATGAGTTCAAATGATTCAATTATCCCTGCTGCTACATGTTATTAGAAAACATGCCCATAGGAAATAAATATCATTGAATTTTCCTTCAGTTTGCATCGCTGCCGCATATCCACTAAAAATCATGCTTATAGGATTTTAATCATTTCATTCGCTACTGTATCGCACTGTTCACCTAGAAAACATACCTATAAGGTAAAAGTATAACAATAGAATTGGGTCCAATCGCCAATTGTTAGAGATCCTGCCTATAGGGTATTACAACTCGCCAAAAGTGTTAATTTTTTAAATATTGTTTGCTGCTCGTTTATGCTACTGTCAGAAAAACATGAATAATTATGGGCTTTTCTCCAATAGATTTCATTGTCACTTAGTGCATAAATCACCTAGACACAACATCTATAGGTTAAATAATTGGAAATCTGCAATCTCAAATCAGCATGCAACAATCGTATAATTATTTGGAGATAAGCAGCGCCTAGCCTCTGAAATTGCTTGTATGTTTTAATGCATAGTCACATAGAAATCATGTCTATAGGGCTTAAGGTTCTTAATTCTGAAACGGCCTAACATGAAAACCTGTTTCGCGTGCATTTGTTGCCTAAGTGTGGACGCTAACTTGAGCCCTTAACTGCCCATATTTGAAGTTCAATATGTGTTTTGTATGTCATCTAGTTTTGACATTTTCTGAGCCACCTAAGTAAGGTCTAGAACCACCCTAGCAGAGGTCCAATACCTCCTGGACCATAGTAATGGGACGGGTAGTGCACGCATAGAGCGCGACTTAGAATTGAATTAGCGCGCTTCACGTAAACAACTTTAACATAGTAATCAGGTAGCAGGAGATAATAGTATGTGCCAGCTGAATAATATGAGTAACTCCCTATCTCAAGGGAGTTGCGAAGTATTATTTATGTTGCATGAGGTTATCCTTTAGGATAAAAAACTTAGGACCCCTCTCCCCCTCTTTTACATGTTGTTATTAGATCCAAATAGTTGTATCCCTATATTCATACTAAGATTTGTACTAATCATGTTGTAATGAAGTTCTTTGACTTTTACATTCTCTTTGTTTATTTGATCACTTAGCCTAATTGTAATCCACATAATCTTAAGTTCGGCCTGGACCCACAGTTGTGGACCTCGAAGAGTGCCTAACACCTTCTCTTTGAGGTAATTTGAGCCCTTACCCGATCTTTGGTGATGTTGAGTAGCCAAACAGATTCATTTGCATAATAGGCTTCCTAACACACCTTAAAAACTGTTAGGTGGCGATTCTTCTCTTATAATACCTATCCTCCATTTAAAAGAGTTATCATATGTCGAAACCCGCTTTTGGGAGAAAATGGGGCGCGACAGCATGGCGACTCTGCTTGGGATTTACACTTTGGCTCTTACCATAATGAACTTGGCTTATGTGGATTAGTTTTCTTTGTTATAAAACGCACATTCCTTTTCCATCTTTATTTGTTAAATTTTGTTATTACATGCACATCCCTTTCCCGTTCACCTTTACTTGTTTAAACCCGTTATAACATGCACATCCTTTCCCTTCTCCTCCTTTATTTGCTTAAATTTGTTATAACATGCACACCTTTTTCCCTATTCTCCCTTATTTGCTCTAACTGCTCTTAATTTTTTTAAAGACTGCTATATCATGCCTCTCCCGTCCCTACTCCCTTGCTTGCTTTATTACATTCTCATATATTCCATGAACTAACTTCTTCTCTGGTCTTTCTTTTATGCCTTTCATGTTTTACCTTAATATTATATTTACCGCTTTTACATATTTACCATGCAAATATTTGACAACGTGTTATTATCTCTGCATAAAGTATGCTCCACATAATACTCCACTAGTGCCAATTATCAACATAGCGGCGCTTGATGAGTGTCCGCGCTCTACTAAAATTACCCTTTTAAATAGGAAAGGCTTATTTGCGGTAGACTAGTCGATCAACGGTGCAGTCGACGGTCCTGTGCCTTTCCCTCTCAAGTTGTCCACTTGTGAGTACCGGTCTAGGCCATTTCTAGAAACATTACTCCAATATCAAATGTACATGCATCATGTCAAACCTAGTATGGGTTAGAACGTTGTTAACATGATAGCCCGTTAAGATAAGCCTTGTCCAAAGTCCAATGGGATTTCCACAATCCCTATGGACTCCATCATGTTATGTGCATTACTTGGAGAAAATATGCCAATATGTTGATCATTAGTGTGTAAATAGTTGAATTTGGAGGGGGAGAGGTCTAACCTTATTTGTTTACAGAGAATGAAGCATGAAGTCCCTAGGTTCGGCATGGTCCAAAACATCCCACCTCTGTTACTTGATTGGTGGAAACATCTCGTGCCTAGAGACAAGAATCACGTGAGAAGGATCCTTGGTAATTTACCGTCCTTGCTAGACATTCGGCCGAATAGAGCATTCATTAAGGACGCCACTATGTTTTGGGATGAGAAAAAGGTTGTCCTCCGCTTTGGTGACATAGATATGACTCCTCTCCTAGACAAAATAGGAGGCTTCGCTAAGCTGCCGTGGGATAGTCCAGGTTTATTAGTGCCAGAGAATCGCACCCCTTGCGATTTTCTGAAAATGCTAGGTTTCAAGAAAAATGATGAGTTTCTTTGTTTGAAGAAGTCATACATCCTATTTGAATTCCTTTATGAGCGTTATGGCCACAGGAAGTCATATCTCCTTCATCATGATGAACTTGCCATTACTTCCTTGGGTTGGATGCACCGTTGAGTTTATGTGTTCATTGTCTGCTTCTTGGGGTTGCTGATATTTATGATGAAAGGGGGAAAGATACGCACTCGTCTAGCCATGGTCGCCGGGACCATAATGGAAGGCATCGAGGAACAAACCTATACTATCGTCCCCACAATCTTGGCTGAAATGTACCGCGCTCTAGATCGGTGCAAGTAGGGGTTCGGGCACTTCGAGGGTTGTAATCTGTTATTGCAAGTTTGGTTATTAGAAAATTTTCAGAGGGGCGAATATCGTCAGGAACTTCTATGATGACCATTAAACTATTACATAGCTTACCATCACCCAAAGATAATGACATTTATCCTAGACAGGTTTGCACAACCGGGAAGTGTTGTAAGCTGGGTGCGTTTCTTCAGCAATCTGACAGACGAGTAGGTACATTGGATGTTTGAATGGTTTCCTAGTAGTGAGTTCATCATCTGGTCAAGAGAGACTACTCATTTGGTATTGATCGGGTTAAGAGGCATATATCCTTATGCTCCTATAAGGGTAATGAGACAAGCGGGAAGAAAACAGGTTATACCTCGGGTTTCCAACATGGTCCAGTACAAAATAGATTTTAAAGGGGACGTTATTCCATTCAAGTTCAAGGCACAACATATGTGGAACCAGAAGGTTATCGTGGAAAATGACACTATTGAACCAGACAGGTATCATGCTGGCCATGTGTACTTCTACCCATCATGGTTAGTGGACGATATAACAGGAGACGTCAAGCCGAGAATTAATCTGAAAAACAGGATCATAGATGACGCTGGTGAAGCACAAGTCAATTATAGGAGGTTACGCAAAAGGCTCTTCGAGTCTGAAGCTACGCATCTGGAACAATACAAAGTGGATATGGAAACAATCAACGAATGGAGGGAAATTACCACTAAATCGACAGAGAGATTGGAATATTTGGAGCAAGGGTTGATGGAGCTTGAGAGAAAGATGAGGAAGAGGCTTTCAGATTGTTAGAACACGGATGGCAATGAAGGAGGGAATCTAGCAAAGGCTTACCTATTGTTGGCTATGCGCGACCTAGGGAACCTGATTAATGGAGTCAAAACAGCCAAGCATGGGAAAGGTCCTTCTGGGACCAAGTAGATTAGGAAATGATGTTCTTTACTACTTTCTAACTTAGTTTAGATATCGATTGTAATAAGGCATATGCCATTAGTAACTTTATCATTATTGTCATTTTAGTAAAGATTTGATTCATTTTTGCATTAATGAAATGACACAATTATTGGCACCAATTTTCTCCAAGTCTATGTGTCGCTTAGGCATACCTCCGGCACAACGAGGTCCCCAAATTAGGACGCAAATGTATTACATAATTTCGCAAAGCATGTTCAATATTGCAAGCATTCTTTCAATATCCCTTACTCACTTGGTAACCTTTTGTTTTTCTTTCTTTTGATTATTCCCATTCCCCAAGGTTGGTTCGTGCATATTGGCATCATCCGCATATCACACTATATCCAGAGGTCCTCCACCTCCTCCTTCACCAAGTGATCCTAAAGGCAGAAGCAAAGGGAAAGGAAAGATGGATGATTTAAGTGGTATTAGAAAGGACAGTGCAGAAAATGTTGAAACTTC
Organism: Nicotiana tomentosiformis; assembly: GCF_000390325.3. Lineage (NCBI taxonomy): Eukaryota > Viridiplantae > Streptophyta > Magnoliopsida > Solanales > Solanaceae > Nicotiana > Nicotiana tomentosiformis. The sequence continues at coordinate 66,673,327 of NC_090821.1, read as the reverse complement.
GGATGGTCGGAGTACTCCAGCACAAAACGAATTGATCCTACACCTGTAACAGAAAATACTGGAGCTATAAGGAGGACTTGAGCAGGTCCGAAACTTAGCAAACCTTTCCCTCACCTTAGTGTTCCTGATTTCAACCAACAAAACCCAAACGCTTAAAACCTGGCACTTCCCCAAAATCCACAGAACCAAAATCCACCGGCAAACCCTCCCGCACCACATCAATACACCATGCTTTCTTAGAACCGTAACCTTCCAACGGTACCTACTCCTCCACAACACCATCACCATCCTACTCAATACCCATAAACTATCACTTACCACACTCCTCATATCGCACCACAACCTATTCCTTATCCCCAAAACTCAACCAATGACCACCATTATGCCTAAATTCCCGGAGTCTACCAAAGCAATCCCATATATGTGGAAACTTTACCCAATACCCCAAAACAAACCCTATATATACCGAAATCCACCGAGAAGGACCTGCTCATCAAGAACATGGCGTAAGAACTCAGGAAGCTCACTGGTAGAGTTCAGAGTCTCGAAGGGGGCAAGGGCATTGAAGGTTTGAATTATGAGGACTTGTGCATTCAACTAGATGAAGAACTGCCGGAAGGTTTGAAACCTCCCATGTTCGAAATGTTCGACTGAACTGGTGATCTGAAAGTGCATCTAAGAACATACTTTGACAAACTAGTAGGGGTTGGCAAAGATGAATGAATTCATATGAAGCTGTTCATGAGGAGACTCACCAGAGATGCTTTTTCTTGGTACATCTGTCAGAACCCTAAGAAATGGGCTAATTGGGTGAGCATGGCGTCAGATTTAATGGATCGATTCAGGTTCAACACAGAAATTGTACCAGACGTTTTCTACATTCAAAATCTCAAGAAGAAACCAACGGAAACCTTCCGCGAGTATGCTACTCAGTGGAGATCTGAAGCTGTGAAAGTATGGCCGGCACTTGAAGAAGAACAGATGAATAAGTTCTTCATCATAGCTCAAGACCCGCAAAACTACAAAAGGCTGATGGTTATTGAAAACCATAAATTCTTTGACATCATCAAGCTGGGAGAAAGAATAGAAGAAGGGATCAAGAGGGGAATGGTGAAAAATTTCAAAGCACTCCAAGCCACAAATAAATCTTTACAGTCAAGAGCTATCTCCAAGAAGAAAGAAGTGGGTGCGGTAATGGTATCCGAAGGTCCGAAGTCTCCTCTCACATACTAAATACCTCCACGCACATACCAGCCTTCACCCTCCAGATACCAACAACATGCTGCCACATACACACTTATAACACACAACCCGCATATTACCACTCACCGCCACCAGCCCGCCAAAATTACCAAAACCCAAGACCAAATTTCGATCGCAGACAACCCAAACAATACACTCTGATTGCTGAACCCATAGACCAACTATACGAGAGACTGAAGGTTGCCAGTTACGTCACTCCCATTCCCGTTGTTGCTATGGAAAACTCTTCTCAGTGGATTAAACCAAACAAGACATTTGCATATCACTCAGGCATGAAAGGTCATACCATTGATGAGTGTCGCACTCTAAATGACAAGATTTAGACATTGATTGACACTAAAGTCATTGATAAGTAGGGATTTTAACCGCTTATTTGCTCTCTTTTACTTGTGTTTTAGCTCGAAAATACTTAAAGGTATCCCCAAGAACTAATGAAATGAGCTTTCTTGCTGGAATATTGGAAAACGAGCCAAGAAAGTGAAAATCAACTCAAAAAGGAGTCAAAGTTAGACAAGGACAAAAACAGGGCAAAGGTACTTAGAGTGCGGACCGCACAATACTGTGTGTGGCCGCAAACAATGAAGGATCCTTGTCAAAGTAGCTTCAGAGTATGCAGACCGCATAATTTTGGTGCGGTCGCAGAAGAGAGATTCAGAGAGTTGGGATTTTGAGCAATTAAAGGTATGCGGACCACACCATTATTGTGCAGCCACAAGAGCAAAAGTGCGGCCGCACTCACTAATATGCGGACCGCAGAGGAAGAGATTCAGAAAGACTTGAAGTGATGATGTGAGGACCGCATGAATTTTGTGCGGCCGCATTCACAAATGTGCGGTCCGCAGAGTCAAGTCCAGATCCCATTTCAAGCCAAGTGTGCGGCCGTACTCCCAAATGTGCGATCCGAACAACTTGATGAAGTGCGACCGCATCCCACTTTTGTGTGACAGTAGAAGGCCTAGTTGACCAGTCAAGCTCAGAGTGCGGACCGCACTCAGAATTATGTGGCCGCACAACCTCCGCAAGAGCATTTTTGTCAGATATTTTCCACTTAGTATAAATAGGAATTTTTGTAATTTTTAGGTTAAGTTTTGTTTTTAGTAAGAGCACCCGAGCCGTTTTTCTTTACTGCTTTAAGTAATGTTTTACTAGATTTGTCTCCAAACATTAGATTTTTATCCTATAATTAACTATTATGGATTCTATCTTTATTTATTCTTTAATTTCTTTATTTTTCATGAGTAGCTAAATTTCAAGCTAGGGTTGTGACCCAAACCTAGTGTGGGTATTTAATGGGTGTTTGAATTAGGGCTTGTTTGTGATTGAGTTAGCGATATTTAGCCTAGTTTTTGCTTGAACTCAAGAATTAATGGTTGAAAATATTGATTCATGCCTAATTGACTTAGTATTTATTTGAGAAAGAGAGACTAAGTCTAGGAAAACGTGGCTAAAAATTAGGGTGAACTCAAGAAATTGATAGCCCCAATTAAAGGGTTGAATCTAGAGATCGTAAGACCCGACTTGAGCATTTATCACTTGTTTTGTGCAATACCCATTTGGAGTTGAGAAAGCCAAATTGGGCAAAATCACTCAAACTACCGAGGGGTATAGAGTGAGTACCCGAGTGTGATTGCTATATTACAACCCTGGCCATTCAAACTTGCCTTAGAGTTTACAACCCAGTAGGTAACACCTAGGTGGAAGTCACGACCCTAGATCCTTTTATCATTTGAAAAACAACTCAAAACCAAAAATATTGTCCCTTAGTTTTATACTTCCAAACAATAGAACAAAGCAGAAGTAGAACAACAATCAAAATTGTGGAAGTGTAATTTGGGTCAAAACATACATTCACGCTAAATATATACCTAATACCTATTCTAACTCCATGTGGATTCGATCCTGACCTTCGTTGGGTTTATTATTGCATCGACTGCCTCACTACCTAATTGTGGTGTGGGTTTGGCCGAGATCAATTTTTGGCGCTGTTGTCGGGGTGTTAAATGGATTTAGCTGTCTATCCAGGTTTTTGTGTCTTTTTTCTTTCTTTCCTTTTGAGTCACTAATTTTGTTTTGAAATTGCTTATAGGTACGAAATAGCTCTCAACAACGAGCCCATCGAAAATTTGCCATTGGGGGAGGAGGTAGACGATGATCAAGGAGATGAGATTCATCCTGAACCTCAAGTAAATAGGCGAGGATGACCGCCTCATGATAATATCCCAAACCTTCCCCCACCTCTACCAAGAGCGGCATCACACCGGGTGTTGCCGAACGAGTGTTATGCCAGTGCTATAGTCCCGCCCCGTATAGCCCCGCACCGGGTGTTATAGTGATGCTTACACTACTTGAGCAACGGGGTTTCTTCACCGGAGCTCCAAGCCAAAATGCTTACAAGCATCTCAAGGGGTTCGTCGATATTTGTTGGGGAGCAAGAAATCAAATGTTTCCGAGGATGCACTGCGTTTGAGGCTGTTTCCCGGGGAAAGGCTTTGGACTGGTTAGAGAGATTTTCCAATAATTCCATCCATACTTGGGATGAGTTGGACGAAAAGTTCATTTCCAGATTCCTCAAAGTAAGGCCAATGTTCCTTAAGGTGACCCAAATGTCATTCACCTATAGAAGGAGGTACATGATCATGGGCAAGCTATTGCGGAGTTGACAACCACAATGAACCAATTGGCCAAGGCTCAGCTTCAACAGGTTCAAGGGCCGAAACAAGTGAATGTTATGGAAGGGGTGAACATGATGATGAACAAGAGACGACAAAGAGGTCAACAAGTACAAAGCTGCCCGGAACAGTTTGAACAAGAAGATAGTGGGTATGACAAAGGTGATTCATATAATGAGCAAGAAGAAGAAGAAGTGAAATATGTCAACAATTATCAAGGTCAAAGAAATATGCTCAAAATCAACAACAATGGAGATCACAAGGAAGTCAAGGAAATTGGAAAAACCAAGGCCACCAAGGCAATTGGAGTAGTGGAAACAATAATAATCAAGGCAACTGGGGAAATAAAAATAATCAAGGCAATTGGAGTAATCAAGGTAACCAAGGCAATTGGGGAGGCAATAATCAAAGCAATTGGGGAGGCAATAATCAAAGTAATTGGGGGAGGTAACAATCAAAGCAATTGGGGAGGCAACAACAATCAAGGGGGTTGGAACAATAACAATCAATGGAATCGGGGGTCGGGCTTTCAAAGTCCTCCGATGTATCAACAACCAAGCAACCAGCCTCCATATCCGTCACAAGGTCCTAGTTCGTCCAATAGTGAAATGGGACAGATTGAAAATATGTTTAAGCAAATGATGGAGAAAAATGCCGATTCAGATGCTCAATTGGCCTCCCACAACACCTCCATCCGCAAGGTTTAAACACTTACCCTAAGGGGGTACTACCTAGTGATACAGTGGAGATCCCAAAGGGTAGGAACAATACGGGGCATGCAATGGCCGTAACAACAAGAAGCGGAAGAGGTGGAGTTGCAAGTACCTCCAACCAAAGAAGAAATGTGGATGATGATGTGTTGGTTCAAGAAGATGACATGACAAGCAATGATGTTCAAGCTAATAAATAAGTGAGGATTGACATTGATAAAAGTGTTGAGGAGACACAAGAAGAAGTGTACCCGTTTAGGGAGCACGTGATAGACATACCAGATCCGGTAGTGCAAAAAACCAAGGAACCCATGCCAAGGCCTCCTTCTCCATATCCTAAAAGACTCGCAAAATAAAATAGTGAGAATCAATTAAGTAAATGTATTGATATAATGAAGAGTTTGTCCATAAATGTGCTGTTGGTTGAAGCCTAAGAACAAATGCCGGGATATGCCAAGTTCTTGAAGGATTTGGTAACAAAGAAGAGATCAATGAACTGTGAAACAATCAAAATGATACATCAAGTGAGTTCTATTGTGCACTCCATGGCTCTAAAGTAAGAAGAACCCGGTGCCTTCACAATCCCGTACACTATTGGGAGCACCGAGTTTGCCAAAGCTTTATGTGATTTGGGGGCAAGCATTAACTTGATGCCCTACTTTGTGTTCATAAATTTAGGGATTGGGCAACCAAGACCCACATCGATGAGGCTACAAATGGCGGATCGGACCATGAAAAGGCCATTGGGATAATTGATGATGTGGTAGTTCGGGTCGACAAGTTCATCCTTCCAGCGGACTTTGTGATCTTTGATTGTGAGGTTGACTACGAGGTACCTATTATCTTGGGGAGACCTTTACTTGATACTGGGAAGGCTCTAGTTGATGTGGAATCCGATGAGCTCACCTTCCGGGTGGGTGATAAAAATGTGGTGTTCCATGTATGCAAATCAATGAGGCAACCAAATAGCACCGAAGTTTGTTCGTTCGTGGATCTAGTGACCGAAGTAATTGTTGATGACACATGTGCTGTGATGAATGTTGAGGATACCTTGGAATATTTTTTGCTAAATCATGATGAGGAGGAGAAGGAAGGCTTTGTAGAATATGTCATTGCTTTGCAAGGAATGGGGTCATATACTTATGAGCCCTGAAAACTTTCCTTGGATCTTGAGAACCAGAAGACTCCTCCAACAAATCCCTCAATCGAGGAACCTCGCCCCCTGGAGCTAAAGCCTTTTCCTTCACACCTCAGGTATGCGTTTCTTGACCTTTGTTCCACTTTACCTGTTATTCTTTCCTCGTGCTTAACTAACGTGCAAGTAGACTCTACCTTGGCGGTGCTTCAAAGGAGGAAGAAAGCAATAGGTTGAACCCCGCCTTTTGTATGCATAAAATTATTCTGGAGGAGGATGCCAAACCCTCCGTGGAACGTCAAAGAAGATTGAATGAAGCTATGCAAGAGGTAGTGAAGCAGGAAATCATCAAATGGTTGGATGTCGGGGTTGCTTACCCCATTTTCGATAGTTCATGGACCTCGCCGGTGCAATATGTCCCAAAAAATGGGGCATGACTGTAATAACAAATGATAGAAATGAATTGATCCCCACAAGAACTGTCACCGGGTGGAGTGTGTGCATGGATTATAGGAAGCTCAATAAAGTTACTCTGAAAGACTTCCGCTTCCATTCCTTGATTAAATGTTGGATAGGTTGGCCGTACATTCTTTTTATTGCTTCCTTGATGGATACTCCGGCTATAATCAAATTCTTATTGCTCTTGAGGACCTAGAGAAGACCACTTTCATTTGTCCCTAAGGCACTTTCGCATTCTCGCTGATGCTATTTAGGTTATGCAATGCACCAACGACTTTTCAACGGTGTATGATGGCCATCTTCACTAATATGTTGGAGGACTTTCTTGAGGTTTTCATGGACGATTTTCTGTGGTGGGGAATTCTTTTGAAGAGTTCTTGGATAACTTGGACAAGGTATTGGCACGATGTGAGGATATTAACTTGGTTTTTAATTGGGAGAAGTGTCACTTCATGATCCAGGAAGGCATTGTCCTCGGTCACAAGATTTCAAAGAATGGTACTGAGGTTGATAAAGCCAAAATTGAAGTGATATCCAAGATCCCTCCCCTACTTCCATGAAGGGAGTGAGGAGCTTTCTAGGTCATGCGGGGTTCTACCGCCGATTCATCAAGGAATTTTCTAAGGTGGTAAACCCCATGTGCAAAACCTTTGGAGAAGGATGCCAGGTTCCATTTCAAAGAAGATTGTATGAAGGCATTTGAATTACTCAAGTATAAGTTGACTACCACTCCTATTATCACCACACCAAATTGGAGCTTACCTTTTGAGCTAATGTGTGATGCAAGCTTTGTGGCGGTTGGAGAGGTATTGGGGCAACATATTAACAAGATCCTCCATCCGGTCTACTATGCTAGTAAGACCATAAACGAGGCCCAATTCAACTATACAGTGACCGAGAAAGAACTCCTGGCTATTGTCTTTGCTATGGAGAAGTTCCGCCCGTACTTGATGGGTACAAAGGTTATTTTCCAGACCGACCATACGGCTCTTCGATATTATATGAGCAAGAAAGACTCTACGGCAAGATTGATGCGGTTGGTACTTCTTTTACAAGAATTTGATCTTGAGATTCAAGACCGCAAGGGGAGTGAAAACTAAGTGGCGGACCACTTATCCCGATTGGAGGAGGAGGGGAGACCACATGATGGCCTTGATATCGATGATTTATTTACCGATGAGAAACTCCTATCCATTCTTATGACCGGGTTGCCATGGTTTGCCGATGTGGCCAATTATCTTATGAGTGGCATTGTACCGCATGAGTTCTCTTCAAACCAAAAGAAGAAGCTCAAACGGGACTGCCTAGACTACTATTTAGATGGGCCCTATCTCTTCAGAGTTTGTACTGAGGGTGTGATCCGAAGATGTGTACCAGAAGAAGAACAATTGGGAATCCTTGAGGCTTGACACTCTTCGCCATATGGTGGTCACTATGGTAGAGCGAGAACAGCTGCAAAGGTGTTAAGCTATGGATTCTATTGGTCTACTCTTTACAAGGATGCTAGCGATCTCGTCAAGCATTGTGATGAATGTCAAAGGGCTGGTGGGATTTCCAAAAAAGATGAGATACCCCTCACCACCATCTTGGAGATTGATATTTTTTATGTGTGGGGCATTGATTTTATGGGTCCGTTTGTGAGTTCATATGGGAACACCTATATATTTGTAGCTGTGAATTACGTGTCAAAATGGGTTAAAACCGTGGCTTTGCCCAACAATGAAGCTCGGAGTTTGGTAGCATTCTCTAAGAAGAACATATTCACAAGGTTTGGTATTTCAAGGGCCATTATTAGTGATGGGGGATCGCACTTTTGCAACAAAGCTTTTGATACTTTACTCTCCAAGTATGGTGTCATTCACAAAGTATCGACCCCCTATCATCCTCAAGCAAGTGCACAGGTTTAAATCTCCAACCGGGAGATGAAGAGCATTTTGTCAAAGACCGTGAATGCCAACCGGGCGGATTTGTCGAAGAAGCTTGATGATGCTCTTTGGGCTTATAGGAAAGCTTACAAAACACCAATAGGTATGTCTCCATATCGGTTAGTGTTTGGGAAAGCTTGTCACCTTCCTGTGGAAATTGGGCACAAGGCTATGTGGGCATTGAAGAAGCTTAATCTTGAGTGGGATGTAGTTTCCAACTTAAGGGTGGAAACATTGAATGAGCATGATGAGTTTCGCTTCCATGCATATTCAAGTTCGTCCTTGTATAAGGACAAAATGAAGTATCTCCATGACAACTAATCCGGAATAAAGAAATCAAAGAAGGCGATCTTGTGCTATTGTTCAATTTTCGGTAGCGGATATTTCCGGGAAAATTGAAATCCAAGTGGAGTGGCCCATTTGAAGTTGTGCATGTGACACCCTTTGGTGCTCTAGATCTGAAAAATAAGAATGATGAGGTGTTTAGAGTCAATGGGCACCGGGTGAAACATTATCTTGGCAAGGTTGATAATGTCCATGCTTTGGCGTTGCTTCATTTCAAATGATTGGTAATCTGCGCCGTGTCGCGACGTTAAATCAGGCACTTCTTGGGAGACAACCCATGCAATGTTTTTTCTTTTATTTGATTTTCTTCTTTAGATTAGATAGGCTTTGTTTTATGCTAACTAGTTTTGAAGTGTATGCAGGAATGGATGTGCATTGCAGGGACAATGCAAGAAAATTTGGCTAAGTGTCACAAAAGTGTTGACCGCACCAGAATTATGCGAACCGCACAATCACTTCATTTTTGAGAAAATTGCTCAAATATTACCCTAGATGTGAGAAAATTTCATAAAACAAAGAGCAGTGCCCGTCATTTTTTTTAAATTGTGCGGCCATACCCATTTTTGTGCGGTCTTCATAAGTGAAATTTAGGGTAATTGATGTTTGAATTTTGCAGACCGCACCCATAATTATGCGGTCCGCGGTGTGGTAGTGCGGTCCGCGGTGTGGTAGTGCGGTCGTAGTGAAATTGTGTGGTCCGCACTACCGATTGATCAGATAACCTAGTAGTCTGAACCTGGGGGTTGTGCGTCCGTACTCACTTTTGTGCGGTCCGCACTTGTGGTTGTACGGCTGCACTGTGAAATTGTGCGGTCCGCACTCGGCTCTCTGCGGCCGCACTCACTTTTGTGCGGTCCGCACATTCATTTTTGAGTTTGTTGTACTACAACTTATCAACATGCATCTGTATACACTTTGAGCTTCCATTCTAACTGATTCCTATTGCAATGTGTTGCAGAAAATGGTTAGATCCCGTGGCAGAGGTGATGCACAAAAGGGAGGGGTGAGCCCTCCCGGGGCCGAGGCCGAGGAAATAGTAACCTACCACTTTCCGTTCAGAAAATCATAAGCAAAAAATCAACTGCCAATAGGCCTCCTAAATCCTCTAACACCAGTTAATATGCCTCGTCTAGGGAAACCTCCGAGGGTCACTCTGTGGAGGTCCAGCCTGAAACCCAATGCATTCACCACAATCCACAAGGCGCTATCTATTGCGCCAGCTCCTCCGCTAGTTCTGATGCGGGAAGCAAGGGTTCCGAGCCCTTCTCTTCACCTCTTCCTCCCGCACCAATCAATGTAGATGATGATGATGATATACCAGATGATGGGAGAGGAGGTGACACTTGAGTGGGTGGCCTTGAGAGGTCAAGGAGAAGAGAGATGTGGGAGGATAGATTTGTCAGTCTGATTGCCTTCAACAGATTCAGAGAATGGTGGTCCCAAAGATCGCTCACACTTGAGCAAAAGTTTTTGATGAAGGACTTGGACATTCACAATCCAAATGTCCTCAGATAGTTCCAGGAGCGAAAAAGATGGAAATGGTTCACCCAAGATGTCCTCGATGCAAATGAGCACTTGGTTAAAGAATTTTATGCCAATGTGGCTCATATAAAGAAGGGTACCAAGGTAACTAAAGTGTGAAATCTGAAAATACGATTCAACCCATGTACTCTAAACAAATATGTGGGATTTGAAGAAGTGGAGGCCGTCCAATACTTGGAAAAGCTGGCTCTGGGTGATGCAGCCCGGCCGTGGTTAGCAAAAATTCTGGCAGCTCAAGGACTACCACCTCCGTGGCTCACAGCAGGGGTCCCCATAGTCCGGGCCACCCAAAATTTTGAGGCAAAAGGGTGGAAGACATTTGTATGCAGCCGCATTGACCCGTGTTTGAATGAGAAGAACCTGCCCCTTCCCCGAGCAGTCCTGGTGGCCTCAATTATGGCTAGGTATCCAATAAATGTGGGTGCCCTCATGTCCACCAATGTTACATTAGCTGTCCAAAAAGGTGAAAGATCATATCCATACCCAAACTTCCTCACTGAGTACTTCAATGATCAAAGGGTGTTGCCGAGGTAGTATGATACAAAGGTAAAGGCCAAGAAGCCTTTCTCATGGTACCACCTACAAGATACTGACAACCCGAAGTTCAAGGGTAAGGCAACTACTTCCACTGGCCAGTCTGAGGAGCCAAGGGTAGTAGTTACTGATTTATCTGTTGAGCCTTCCACAACTTCCATGCCTTCTACAGCAGCCATGCCACCACCTTCTTCATCTAGGCGATCAACTCATTTATCAGTACCAGCTTCTTTCACTTATCCGCAGATTGCGCTACGAATCTCCCAGACATTGGCGAGTCTCAATAACTGGATGCAGGCAGCTACTTCAAAGCTGTCTAATATATCCAATGTTGTTACAGCACAGTCCTCTACCCAGTAGCCCCACAAGTACCTTCATCAGTGGAGGAAACTTTGAAGAAGATTTTGGACAACCAGAAGATCATTATGGAGACTTTGGTGGCATACGGGGAGGCCATTGAGGAGTTGGGGAAGCAAACAAAGACGATGCGGAAGTCTCAGGCGTCGAAGAAGTCAGTGGAGAAGTTGAGCCAAGAGGTTTCCAATATTGCATCTGCCGGAGATCTACCATTGGACCTACTTATGGAGACAGCAACCCCAGCAGCACAGGCAGCACCAGAGGCATCTAAGCAACAGCTGGCCAGTCTGAGGAGCCAGATAGTACTGCCAACACCGTTGAGGAGATGATCCAGATGCTCAGCAGCCCGGTTGTCCCTCAGCCAAGTGACGATGAGATACAGCTTGACGAGACTGAGGGTGCTGAGGATGCTATACAGACTAAGGGTGCTGGAGATGCTATGCGGACTGAGGGTGCGGGAGATTCCATGCAGACTGAGACCACTTAGGGAGTTCTCTTAACTCTCTACCCTTCCCTGTTCTTATTTTTGTTAAGTATTGGGGACAATGCTTATTTTTCATTTGGGGGGGGGGGGGTCTATTTTGATGATTGATTGACATTGATTTTAGCCTGTAATAACTCTGATACTATTTTTTTCTTTTTTCTTTATTTTCTCTTTGGTATGTATATATTCTGCCCTTTTGTTTGATGTATATATTTAGTTTCCCTTATGTACATATTCATTTTACTTAGGTTTGTATATTCTTTTATCTTACTTTCCGTAGTTTATTTCGTAGCTTCTTTAGTTTGACTTTCTTATTAGTATAACTTCTTATTTAATTTAGTAGTTTCTTTTGGATTTGCTAGCTTCTTTTTATGTTTTGAGTGATCAATAAGCCTTTGGTTTTTTTTAATGCCATGGTTCTTTCCAAAGGTGGATTTTGTGGGAACCGGGTGGCTCTTCCCAACGATGGATGGCGTGAAAACATTCTTAAGGGATTGAGTCCGTTTTTTTTTCCTTATCTAGCCAAAAAATCGTAGTAATGAATAACGGGGTCAAGAATGTTTCACTTGGTACCAACACACTTAACTATGCGCTTATGGTTAATAATAAGTTTTTGTATAGAAATAGCTCTAGTTAGTACCTCGTGTATCATGTGTTGACTTAGGCAATCATCGAGTGGTTTAGTTGAACCATTAGCGATTTTCAATCTTGAATGCGGTTGTTGTGGGCCCTCGACTTCTTTCTCTTTAACAATCCGGTTGTGTGATAGGTGAGGTGTTTTGTTACAAGTCCAAGTACCCGTGCGAATGCTCTAAAACTTGCCCCGAATGTGTTTCTAGGAGAAATTCTAAGTTAGCTTGGCTTGAGAAGTGATTGTAGGCCCTCCTTGGCCGGTTTTGAAACCTTGAATGACCCACCAATGATATCATCCTTAGTAAACCCTTTTGAGCCTCAAGCCTTTTTTTCAATAACCACATTACAAACCTTTAACCATTTTATAATGACCCTCTCTTGGCACCCGACTTTTCTTTAGCACTCATGTAATTCAAACGGCAAGAACATAAGTTTGGGGGAGAGACAAGGAGTTTAAAGTTGGTTTCAAGGCACAAAAAGACAAAAGAAATGAAAAAGAGGAAAAGTCAAAGAAAAAGAAAGGAAGAACAAAGAAAAACACAAAAATAAAGTGAGTAATGTGAAAGGGTTGAAAAGATGCAAAAGAAAGAAAAAGTGCAAAGCATGGAAAAAGCAAAGAAGGAGATCGTAAATAGCATGACAATGAATGAGTGATGTCAAGTCTCTCTAATCCCCCTAAGGGAAAAGAAAATGACTCAAAGAGTCATCAAGGTATGAGCCAACAAGAGAATATGAAGTGCTAAAGGAAATATGAACCGATTCCAGTCTGATATTACCCTTCTTAATCCAAAAGCCTGTATTACATGCAGAAAAAGCCCTACGTGATTTCAAGCCGAGCAAGCTTACATTAGTGGTGATCTACATGAGAGGAAAGCATATGGTACTTAGAGTCGGGCTTGTGATATTCTTTTGAGAGTGATGAGTAAGTCTTCCTCGAGTCATTGTTTGGAATTCTTCATTTGCGAGTGAGTTGAGCTTCCAGAAAGTATAGGAGGAGGAGTTTGGTATCCTCAATGACTTGCATGAAAGTGCGAGCTTCCTTGATGAAAAAAGTCAATCCTTGATGCTCAAGTGTTACATTAGAGCCATTTGTGCTTCAATTTTCAAATCATAGACTTGTTAATGATTCATGAGCGTGTGGGTAATTGTTGGTCCCAATTGATTTGTGTTTTGACTCAACTTAGGCTAGCTGAAATATCCCTTTTTCTAATGGATGTGGGGATTGCCTTAATTGCTTGAGGACATGAAAATGCTTAAGTTTGGGGAAGTTGATAAGTAGGTATTTTGACCGCTTATTTTCTCTCTTTTACTTATATTTTAGCTTGAAAATGCTTAAAGGTATCCCCGAGAACTAATAAGATGAGCTTTCTTGCAAGAATATTGAGAAATGAGCCAAAAAAGTGAAAATCAACTCAAAAAGGAGTCAAAGTTGGACAAGGACAAAAATATGGAAAAAAATGCTTAGAGTACGGACCGCACAACTGTGTGTGGCCGCAAACAATGAAGGGTCCCTATCAACGTAGCTTTAGAGTATGCGAACCGCATAATTTTGGTGCGGCCGCAGAAGAGAGATTCAGAGAGTTGGAATTTTGAGCAATTGAAGGTATGCAGACCACACTATTATTGTGCAGCCGTAAGAGCAAGAGTGCGGCCGCACTTACTAATATGCGGACCGCAGAGGAAGATATTCAGAAAGCCTTGAAGTGATGATGTGCGGTCCGCATGAATATTGTGGGGCTGCAGAAGCCAGTGTGTGGCCGTACTCACAAATGTGCGGTCCACAGAGTCAAGTCTAGATCCAAGTTCAAGCCAATTGTGCCGCCGCACTCAGAAATGTGCGGTCTTGATGAAGTGAGGCCGCATTCCAATTTTGTGCGACCGCAGGAGGCGCAATTGACCAGTCAAGCTCAGAGTGCGGACCGCACTCCGAATTATGTAGTCCCACAACCTTCGCATGGGCATTGTTTTCAGATATTTTCAGCTTAGTATAAATAGGTCTATTTTGTCATTTTAAGGTTAAGTTTTGTTTTGTAAGAGCACCCGAGCCGTTTTTCTTTACTCCTTTAAGTAATTGTTTTACTATATTTGTCTCCAAATATTAGATTTTCATCCCATAATAAATTTTTATCGATTCTATCTTTATTTCTTCTTTAATTTCTGCATTTTTTATGAGTAGCTAAATTTCTAGCTAGGGTTGTGACCCAACCCTAGTGTGGGTATTTAATGGGTATTTGAATTAGGGCTTGTTTGTGATTGGGTTAGTGATATTTAGCCTAGTTCTTGCTTGAACACAAGAATTAATGGTTGTAACGTTGATTCATGCCTAATTGACTTAGTCTTTACTTGAGAAAGAGAGACTAAGTCTAGGAAAACTTGCCTAACAAGAACTTGGGGTGAACTCATGAAATTCATAGCCCCAATTAAAGAGTTGAATCTTGAGATAGTAAGACCCGACTTGAGCATTTATCACTTCTTTTGTGCAATACCCATTTGGACTTGAGAAAGTCAAATTGGGCCAAATCACTCAAACTACCGAGAGATATAGAGGGAGTATCCGAGTGTGATTGCTATATTACAACCCTGACCAATCAAACTTGCCCTAGAGTTTACAACCCATTAGGTAACCACCTAGGTGGAAGTCACGACCCTAGATCCTTTTATCATTTGAAAAATAACTGAAAACCAAAAATATTGTCTCTTAGTTTTATACTTGCAAACAATAGAACAAAGTAGAAGTAGAATAACAATCAAAATTGTGGAAGCGTTATTTGGGTCAAAACATACATTCACGTTAAATATATACCTATCCCTATTCTAACTCCCTGTGGATTCGATCCCATCCTTCGTTGGGTTTATTATTGCATCAACTGCCGCACTACCTAATTGTTGTGTGGGTTTGGCCGAGATTAGTCATACAGGCAAAGGAGGTTGCACCCAATGTTCGTAACAATCCTCTTCCGGATCACAGAGGTGAGGGAGTAAATGCCATAGAGACCGATGAAGAATAGGATCCGGAAGGGTCAATTGGACTCATTCGGGAAGGGGATGATCCTAAAACATCCCCAGTCACTCTCACGCCTATTGTGGTACAAACCCAGGCACTGATTGATGTTGAGATAGCCGCACCAGCACCGTTTAAAGTTGAGGTGACCACACCTTTCACCGTGATGGTAGAACCTATGCTATCTTATAAGTCTATTGCTATACCGCAGGATTATGTTGCGGAAGAAAGAAGGAAAGGAAAAGTGAAAATGGAAGAAACAGGTGCAGCACAAGGCATGACTAGAACTGGTAGGGTTTATACACTTGAGCACTTGGGAGGAACAAGCAAAGAAGCTGCATTTAAGCCGCCTGTTATTGAGACTGGTCCTGATGACCTTTGGAGAAAAGTACAAGCGAGAGAATACTCTATAGTTGACCATTTGAACAAAACTCCTGCTCAGATATCCATTTTATCACTATTGCAAAACTCTGAGACACACAAGAATGCCCTGATGAAGGTGTTAAGTGAAACTTATGTACCCACCAACAACACTAGTGGGGAAATGGCCAACATGGTCGAGCGGGTATTGGAAAGCCACAAAATCACTTTTCATGAAGACGAGCTGCCACCAGAAAGACTAAGTCACAACAGGGCACTACATATCACAGTACAATTTGAGGATAAATTCATCGCCAGGGTCCTGATAGATGGGGATACGAGTCTCAACATATGTCCACTAACTACTCTGAAGAGACTGGATAAAGGCCTGCACGAGATACGAGCAGGAAGCATGAATATGAAGGCGTTAGATGGATCTCAAAGGGCCACAATCAGGGAAGTCAACCTAAGCCTATAGATGGGCCCAACCTGGTTTGATGTTGAGTTTCAAGTGTTGGATATATCTGCTACCTACAATCTATTGTTGGGACGACCCTAGATACATACCGCTGGGGCCGTAGCTTCTACTCTGCATCAGGCTGTGAAGTTTGAGTTGAACCATCAGGAGGTGATCATCCATGGAGACGGGAGTAATCCCATTTATACCAGTCAGACTGTTCCAGTCATCGAGAACTTGAGGAAGCTTGGTGGAGAAAAATACCATAGCATTGAGCGCGTCAACGCAATTGAAAAAGACAAATGGTGGAGAAACAAGATAGAAAGCATATTACTATGGACAGGGTATGAGCCTGGCAAGGGTCTCGGCAAGAATCTCCACGGGATCACCAAACCGGTACAGCTAAAGTGTCATGGTACAACTTTTGGGCTTAGGTATGAATATACTTGGCAAGAGCACCAGGATTGGTCGCCGCCATGGTGTGATCCTTATTATCCGCTAGAACAACCAGTACCACATTTGCACCAGATATTTCATCAAGCTTACATGATGTGGGGGTCTGAAGAAGATGAAGCTTTAGCTGGCATAAGGAAGCTGTTTCTGAATGATGAAGACATGGATTGCAGTGCGATAGTTGAGCAGGAGGAGGAGGAAGACCCTTCCATTCAGATTGTGGAGAAATGAGTTGTTCTCAAGAACTGGACTGTTGCACCATCACGGGCCCGTCGAGTTCCTGGGTAGCCTAGCAATTAGCATCAATTATTTCTAAAGCAATTTTATGAGCGTCTAAGACATTTTCAGTATTTTGTTTTGAACGTATTTTGTTTTAAAATAATTGCTTAAGTCATCGAGCCGTACTTGTTTGACGTTTTCAAGATTTATTTAATGCATTGTTATTTTTAGTATTTATTATTATTCTTTACATTTTCTCTCTACAACATTATTATTACCTATCCCGATGAACCTACGACGGTGACATGTAATGAGACAAAGCAACATAATGATAGTGATTCAAAGGATCTGGAAGATGATATAATACCTGAGGAAATTGTCAAAGAAGTGGAAAACTTTGAAAACAAGCCTAAGTTTAATTTAGACGAGACTGAGACAGTTAACTTAGGAGACTCTGAAACTGTCAAGAAAACACATATAAGCATTCATCTATCACCGTCAGAGAAGGAAAAATACATTTGGTTCCTGAAAGAGTATGAAGATATTTTGCATAGTCCTACAATGATATGACTGGTTTGAGCACATCCATAGTGGCTCACAAGCTACCAACTGATCCCATGTGTCCACCTGTAAAACAAAAACTCAGGCTATAGAATTTTAATTGATCCCATATCCACTAGAAATCATGCCTATAGAATTTTAATCATTTCATTCGCTACTGTATCGCACTGTTCACCTAGAAAATATGCCTATAAGGTTAAAGTATAACAATAGAAATGTTTCCAATCGCCAATTGTTAGAGATCCTGCCTATAGGGTATTAGTACTCGCCAAAAAGTGTTAATTTTCTAAACGCTATTTGTTGCCCGTTTATGCAACTGTCAGAAAAGCATGAATAATTCTGGGCTTTCCTCCAATAGATTTCATTTTCACTTAGTGCGTAAATCACCTAGACACAACATCTATAGGGTAAATAACTGGAAATCAACAATCTCAAATCAGCATGCAACAATCATATAATTATTTGGAGATAAGCAGCGCCTAGCCTCTGAAATTGCTTGTATGTTTTAATGCATAGTCACAGAGAAATCATGTCTATAGGGCTTAAGGTTCTTAATTCTGAAACAGCCTAACATGAAAACCTGTTTCGCGTGCATTTGTTGCTTAAGTGTGGAGGCTAACTTAAGCCCTTAACTTCCCATATTTGAAGTCCAATATGTGTTTTGTATGTCGCCTAGTTTTGACATTTTCTGAGCCACCTAAGTAAGGTCTAGAACCACCCTAGTAGAGGTCCAATATCTCCTGGACCATAGGAATGGGACGAGTAGTGCACACATAGAGCGTGACTTAGAATTGAATTAGCGCGCTTCAGGTAAATAACTTTAACATAGTAATCGGTTAGCAAGAGATGATAGTCTGTTCCCGCTAAATAATATGAGTAACTCCCTATCTCAAGGGAGTTGCGAAGTATTATTTATGATGCACGGGGTGATCCTTTAGGCTAAAAAACTTAGGACCCCCTTCCCCTCTTTTATATGTTGTTATTAGATCCAAACAATTGTATCCCTATATTCGTACTAAAATCTATACTAATCATGTTGTAATGAAGTTCTTTGACTTTTACATTCTCTTTGTTTATTTGATCGCTTAGCCTAATTGTATTCCACATAATCTTAACTTCGGTCGGGACCCATAGTTGTGGAACGCAAAGAGTGCGTAACACCTTCTCTTTGAGGTAATTTGAGCCTTTACCCTATCTTTGGTTACGTTGACTAGCCAAACAGAGTCATTTGCACAATAGGTGCCCTAACGCACGTTAAAAACCATTAGGTGGCTACTCTTATTTTTAATATCTATCATCCATTTAAAAGAGTTGTCATATGTCGAAACCCGCTTTCGCGAGAAAACAGGGCGCGGCAACAAGTAAGTATAGTTAGACCTAAATGACTGTACCATTTTGCTAACCGAAAATGGTAGCCTAATGATTTACAAAAATTGGGTAAAGTTAGGTCAACTATAATACTAGAATTGGAGGACTCCTCTAATATACATTTGCTCCTATAATACAACAAAAGACCTATTCTCCCTATGTGAGGTGACAAAAATATAATACAATAACATAAGGTAGGTAGTAAAGGATACATCAAAGTTATCTTAATGTTGGCTTGAGCAATGAAGGAAGCCATTGTGAAGGTAAACCAAGTAAATGCCAAAAAATGTGCAGAATACTGTCCAAAAACTGTGTTGCATATTTTTGATTGCTCAATTGCAATCAACTCCAAAAATTAAGAAAAATTGATGCTTCTAGGTTGTTGTCTTGTATCATCTGTGACACTACCGGGTGGTGGATAATGCAGTGACCAAAAAAACTTGTTGATAGAAGAGAGGAAGCAACAATTATCGTGGTGATTCCAGGTAAATGGAATTTCTCCACCAAATTGGTATACATTCAACAGAACGAGCACACATAGTGTTAATACCACACCTTGAATGTATATCAATACTGTGAGTTTATTTCCAGTACCTACAAAAAAGAAAATCAAAGTTAGGTAGAAAACTATCTGGTTTCCATTTCTTGTTGGAGTGGAGAAAAGGCTGTTGCTGCTATTGTTGTTGTTGTTGGACATGTTGCATTGGAAAGATAGGTTATCTCCCATTGTTTCTACAATATCAACCATATCCATGAGAAGAATTAGAGGTGGAGGCAAGTTGTGATGGGCAGATGATCCAACTGGTTTTTTTGTGCCTGAAGGCATGGGTGCCTAGAAGGTCCTGCTGAATCTGACCTCTAATGTGGTTGGGGAGAGACTGAGTGGAGAAGTAATGGTTTATGGTTGATAGGTTGTGGCTGAGTTTTGAGAGGGAATCTGCTGGGCAATTGGCTTCCCTGTACACATTTGCGAATTTGATTTCTTCACATTGGTCACATAGTTATCTCAGATTCATCAATTGCATCTTTAAACTCCATGGTGGATCAGTGTTAGTGGTAAGCCAATGAATGAGCAGTGCTGAATCTACTTATAAGTGTACCTTATTATGGCCATTATTAATGCACCACTTAACTCCTAAGGCTGCTGCTTCAACTTCAGCTGGATTATTGGTACCTTCTCCCAATAGAGCAACTAAGGCATGAATGAATGTACCACTGCAGCTCCTTATTATTGCCCCTACCCCTATATTACCTGGATTGTTGAGTTCACTCCCATGACTGTTGACTTTTACAAATCCATGTTCAGGTCTGTACCAAACAACCTGCCTTACATTGATGTAGTGTTTATGCTCTCAGCAATTAGGTATAGGTCCTCCCATTTAATGGCCAGCAAATTGAGGGGTAGGTTGTTTGCATGAGGATGTGAATATCTGATTTTATGGAGTGGATGACTCTAGTGAGGGAGGAAGTTTTGGTGCAATATTTTGCATTGCGCCTATTCTTCCAAATGTTTCAGCAGATGATGGTTGATACAGTGTCAAGTAAAAGCTTCTGCACTTCATTCTTTCATTTGTGAAGCCACCATTTCATTAGAAGAAGTCTTAGAGGCATTTTAGTAGTATGGATACCAGCTGGTCCTGCAAACGTTTTCCATACTGCCAATGCAAAGTGACCCCTACTGAAAATATGATCCACAGACTCGGCCCCAAGTGTATAACAACATACACATCTAGATAAAGTAGGGTTGCTAAATAAGAGCACCCTATCATCTGTAGGCAATTGGTTTTTGAGAGTTCTCCACATACAAAATGACTATTTGAAAGGGATCCTGTTATGCCATGTCATTTTGATTAGAGAAACATATCTGCCTCTTCTTTCTAATAAAGTCCTATACAGAGGAGCATGTGAAGTTTTCTTTCACATTTGGGATCCAGATAGGTTGGTCTTGGAGTTGAGGGTTGTGATAAATTTGGATTTGAATGATGGCAGGTAATAAAGGTGATTGTACTGCTTCATTCAACTTCTGCAAATTCCACTGGCCTTGGTCCCAATAATTGGCCACAGTTACATTGCCTGGCCTTCCTCATCCACTTCTGTGTTGAGCAAGTGCACCATCTCCCAACTAGTTATCCCACCAAAAACTACAGTTACCAGAATGTAGTCTCCAAATAATGTGTTTTTCAGCTTCTTTCTTATTATTCATCATTTTTTTCCATGTCTTTGATTGCCCAGAATTCCATTTTTTGGAAATGGGATTTGATCTCTGGCAGTATTTAGCTATGAGAAACTTGCTCCATAGTGACTCTTTAGTTCTGAAAAGCCACCTTTTTTTGTATTCCATGGTTTGGCAGATATCCTCCATTGATCTGAAGCCAACACCTCCTTCTTCATTTGGAAATGCCAGTTTTTGCCAAGTGGTCCAGTTGTATTTGTTTTTATCTTTCTCCATTCCCAAAAGAAGTTAGCTGCTAACTTCTCAACCTGCCTTAGAATAGTTTTTTTGGGGTGGGGGTGGGGGGTTTTAAGGCTGACAATAGGTGTGTAGGTATAGATTGGAGCACATACTTAATCAAAGTGGCGCTGCCTCCATAAGAGAGAATTCTGCTTTGCCACCCTTTAATTCGGCTTACCACCTTAGCTACCAGGGAGTTGAAATATACTATTCTCATTCTTCTTGTGTATAATGGACACCACAGGTAGGTAATGAGAGATTCTTTCTTGGTGAAACCTGTGACCTGCATAACTCTTCTGATGGCAGCTGGGAATGAAGAAGGAGAAACAATGACGTGGCTTTTGTGCATGTTGATTTGCTGCCTAGATGTGTGTTCATAATTGTTGAGAACCTCCATAATCTTCTGCAGTGATGCTCTACCTCCTGATGTGAAAATTATGATGTCATCTGCAAAGCTTAGGTGGTTGACTTGTGGACCCCTCCTATCTATGTAGAAGCTAGTAAAGAATTGATCGTGGGTGAGGTTGTTGAGCATCCTAGAAAGTAGTTCAGCTCCTATGATGAACAAAGATGGGGCAGTGGATCTCCTTCTTTCAAGCCTCTAGTAGAGTGGGAAAAACCACATCTAGTGCCATTGATGACCATTGAGTACCAGTTGTTTGACATATTTCTTCATATCATGTCAATTATTCTTTCATTAAATCCCATTCTTCTCAACATAATACATGTAAAGCTCCAGGATACCCTATCATAAGCTTTTGCCATGTCCAGCTTGATAACAATATTTGACCCTTTGTTTGGCTTTTTGATGTCTTGCACAATTTCCTGTGCAAGCATTATATTTTCAGAAATACTCTTTCCCTTAACAAAATCAGACTGGTTGGGTGAGATGATTCTGGGAAGGAAAGGGCCAAGTCTGGAGCATATAACCTTTGAGATACACTTTGCAGGATTCAGTTTAATATTATACCTTTGAAGCCGATCGAAGAATTTCCTTAGATCTACTATGTGATCCGTACTCTTCTTGGATTTGATGATAACGTCATCCACGTACACTTCTATCTCTTTGTGTATCATGTCGTGGAAAATAGTTGTCAAAGATCTCATGTAGGTGGCTCTGACGTTCTTCAGACCAAATGGCATCATTTTATAACAATATATTCCCCACAGCGTGATGAAGGATGTCTTTTCAGCATCCTCCTCATCCATCCATATCTGATGGTATCCCGCAAAGCAATTCACAAAATATTGGAGTTCATTTTTGGCACAGTTGTCGATCAATATGTGTATAATAGGAAACGGGAAATCATCTTTGGGACTCGCTCTGTTTAAATATCGTTAGTCAACACATACTTTGACCTTCCCACCTTTCTTCAGAACTGGCACAATGTTAGCCAACCAAGTCGGGTACTCGACCACTCTAAGAACCTTGGATTTGATCTGCTTGGTGACCTCATCTTTTATCTTCAAACTCATATCCGGCTTGAACTTTCTGAGTTTCTGTTTCATCGGTGGACATGTAGAATTAGTGGGTAGCTTGTGAGCGACTATGGATGTGCTCAAACCTGTCATGTCGTCGTATGACCATGCAAAGATATCTTGATATTCTTTTAGGAATCTGATGTACTCTTATTTCTCTGACAGTGATAGATTAATACTTATGCGTGTTTCCTTGACAAGTTCTGAATCCCCTAAATTAACTGCCTGAGTTTCGTCCAAATTGTACTTTGGCTTGTTTTCAAAATTTTCCACTTCTCTGACGATTTCCTCAGGTATCGTATTATCTTCCAAGTCCTCAGAATCACTATCCTTATGTTGTGTTGTCTCATTACATGTCACAGTCACAGGTTCATCGGGATAGGTAATAATAATGTTGTAAAGAGATAAAATGTAAAGGATAATAGTAAATATGAAACATAGCATTGCATTAATTGAAATATTTTAAACGTTAACAAATGTGGCTCGATGACTCGAGCAATTATTTCAAAACAAAATACTGAAAATGTCTCAAATGCGTAAAAATAATTGATGCTAATTTGCCAAGCTACCCAGGAACTCGGCGGGCCCGGGATAGTGCAGCAGTCCAGTTCTTGAGAACAATTCCTCTTTCCATAGTCTGAATGATAAGGACTTCCTCCTCCTCCTCCTCCTCAACTATCGCACTGCAATCCATATCTTTTTCATCCAGAAATAACTTCCTCATGCCGGCTAAGACTTCATCTTCCTCAGATCCCCACATCACGTTTGCTTGTTGGAATGTCTGGTGCATAGGTGGTACCAGTTGTTCCAGTGGATAATAAGGACCACGCCATCGCGGTGACCAATCTTGGTACTCTTGCTAAGTATATTCATATCCGAGCCCAAAAGTTGTACCATGATGTTTTGGTTGTACTGGTTTGGTAATCCCTTGGAGGTTTTTGCCGAGACCCTTGCCAGGTTCTTACCTTGTCCATAGTAATATACTTTATATCTTGTTGCTCCACCATCTGTCCTTTTTAATTGTGTTGACGTGCTCAATGCGATGGTACGTCTCTCCACCCAGCTTCTTCATATTCTCAATGAATGGAATGGTCTGATTGGTGTAGATGGGGTTGCTTCCATTCCCATAGAGAATCACTTCTTGATGATTCCATTCAAAATTCACAGCCTGATGCAGAGTAGAAGCCACTGCCCCAGAGATTATAGGTTATAGGTAGCAGATATATCCAGCACTTGGAACTCGACATCGAACCAGGCCGGGCGCATTTTTAAGTTAAGGTTGATTTCTCCGATTGTGGCTCTTTGGGATCTATTAAATGCCTTCACATTCATGATTCCCATACGTATCTCATGTAGGCCTTTACCCAACCTCTTTAGAGTGGTCAGTGGGCATATGTTGAGACTGGATCCTCCGTCTATTAGGACCCTGGCGATGAACTTGTCGTCAAACCGCACTGTGATGTGCAATGCCCTGTTATGACTTAGTCCTTCTGGTGGTAGCTCATATTCGTGAAAGGTGATTTTGTGGCTCTCCAGTACCTGCCCGGCCATGTTGGCCATCTCCCCACTAGTGATGTTGTTCGGTACATAAGCTTCACTCAGCACTTTTATCAGGGCGTTCCTGTATGTCTTGGAGTTTTGCAGCAGCGACAAAATGGATATCTGAGCGGGAGTTTTATTCAGATGATCGGCAATAGAGTATTCCCTTGCTTGTACTTTCCTCCAAAGGTCATCAGTACCCGTCTCGACAATAGGTGGCTTAGATGCGGTTTCCTTGCTTGTTCCCCCTAAGTTTTTAGGTGTATAGACTCTGCCATTTCTAGTCATGCCTTGTGCCGCACCTATATCCTCCATTTTTTCTTTCCCTTTTCTCCTGGCTTCCGCAATATAGTCCCATGGGATGGCATCAGACTTGTAGGATGGTGTGGGAGATACCATCACAGTGAAGGGTGCAGTTACTTTGACCTCAAATGGTGCTTGGGTTTGTACCACAACTAGTGTGAGGGTGATCGGAGATGTCTTAGGTTCATCCCCCTCTCGAATGCGTCTGATTGACCCTTCTGGGTCCCTTATTTGTTAGTCTCTATTACATTCACTCCCTCATCTCTATGATCTATGAGAGGATTGTTACGCACATTCGATGCAGTTTCCTTTGCATGTATGACCTTGTTGTCGATCAGTGTCTGAATCTTGTCCTTCAGTGTGCGACACTCATCAATTGTATGACCCTTCATGCCTGAATGATAGGCACATGTCATGATCGGGTTAATCCACTGAGAAGAATTCTCCATAGCAACAGCAGGGATATGAGTGACATAACTAGCAACCTTCTCATATAATTAGTCTATGGGCTCAGCGATCGGAGTGTATTGTCTAGGTGGTCTGCAATCAAAGTTTGGTCGTGGTTTTTGGTAGTTTTGGCGGGTGGGTGGAGGTGAATAGTAATACGCAGGTTGAGTTTTATAGGCATGGTAGGTAATAGCAGGTTGTTGATATCTGGGGGTGAAGGCTGATATGTGGGTAGAGGTGTCTGGTATGTGAGTGGAGATTTAGTACTTTGGGCCACCATGAAAGCACCTACTTCCTTTTTCTTTGAAATACCTCCTGATTATAAGGCTTTATTTGTGGCCTGCAGTGCTTCGAAATTCGTCACCATCCCACTTTTAATCCCTTCTTCTATTCTTTCTCCTAGCTTGATGATGTCGGAGAATTTGTGGTTCTCAATAACCATCAACCATTCATAGTACTGCGGGTCTTGGGCTCTGACAAAGAACTTATTCATTTGTTCTTCTTCAAGCATTGGTCTTACCTTTGCAGCCTCAGATCTCCACCGAGTAGCATATTCACAGAAGGTTTCTGTTGGTGTCTTTTTGAGGTTTTGGATGTAGAAAACATCCAGTGCGTTCTCTGTGTTGAACTTGAATATGTCCATAAAGTATGATGCCATGCTTACCCAGCTCACCCACTTCTTCAGATTCTGGCTGATATACCAGGACAATGCATCTCATGTAAGTCTTCGCATGAACAACTTCATGCGGATTTGTTCATTTTTGGCCACTGCTACAAGCTTGTCACAATATGTCCTCAGATGCACTTTCAGATCACCAGTTATATCGAACATTTCAAATTTGGGAGGCTTTTGCCGCTCCGGCAACTCTACATCTGTCTGAATGCACAAGTTTTCATAATTCAATCCTTAAATGCCTTTGCCACCTTCGACATTCTAAACTCTACCAGTAAGCTTCTTGAGTTCTTCCACAACATTCTTAATGAGCAGGTCCTTCTCGGCCGACTCGGGTATGTTTGATGCGGGGTGTGGGGTAAGGTTTCCATATATATTGGGTTGCTTTGGTGGACTCTGGGGATCTGGGAATAAGGGTGGTCATTTGTTGAGTTTTGGAGATCAGGAGTGGGTTATGGCGTATTCTGGGGAGTATGATAAGTGATAGCCTGTGGGTATTGGGTTGGGTGGTGATGGTGTTGTTGAGGAGTTTTTATTGGAGGAGGATTAATGTTTTGGGAAGGTGTGGGGTACTGGTGTGGTGCATGAGGGTTTGGTGGCGGGTTTTGGTTTTCTGGGTTTTGTGGTGGTTCTTGGTTTTGTGTGTTTGGATTTTGTTGGTTAATATCAGGGACATTTAGGGTGAGAGAGAGGTTTGCCAAGTTTCGGACCTGCTCAAGTTCTCCTTGTAGCTCCAAGATCTTTTGTTCCAAACGTAATACCAGTTCATTCTGTGCTGGAGTGCTTCAGCCATCTGAAATTTTGACATTCTCTGCCATGCCAGCGTTATCTTTTCTGATACCACTCATATCATTCATTTTTGCTTTTTCTTTGTTCTTGCTTTTGGGATATCTTGGTGGAGGAGGAGGTGGAGGACCTCTGGATCTAGTGTGATATGCTGACGATGCCAGTATGCACAAACCAACCTTGGAGAATGGGAATAATCAAAAGAAATAATAAGCAAAAGGTAACCAAGTTAGTAAGGGGTATTGAAAGAATGCTTGCAATATTAAACATGTTTTGCAAAATCATGTAATAACTCGCGTCCTAATTGGGGACCGCATTGTTCCTGAGTTAGGCCTAAGCGACACATAGACTTAGAGAAAATTGATGCCAATATTGTGTTATTTCATTAATGTGAAAATGAACCAAACTTTACAAAATTGACAATAATAATGAAGTCACTAATGGTGTTTAGCATTATTACAATCGAAATCTAAACTAAGCTAGAAAGCAGTAAATAACATTATTTGTTAATCTATTTGGTCCCTGAGTGTCCTTCTCTATGCTTGGATCTTTTGACTCCATCAATCAAGTTCCCAGGTCGCGCATATCCAATAATAAGTAAGCCTTTGCAAGATTCCCTCCTTCGCTGCCATCAATGTTTTGACAATCTGCAAGCCTCTTTCTAATCTTTCCTTCGAGATCCATCAATCCCTGTTCTAGATATTCCAACCTTTCTGTTCACTTAGAGGTGATCCCTTATATTCATTTATAGTCTCCATGTTCATTTTATGCTATTCTAGATGCCTAGCTTCCGACTAGAAAACCCTTTTGTGAAGGCTTATATACTTGACATGTGCCTCATCAGCATCATCAATGATCCTGTTTTCAAGATTGACCTCAGGCGTGATGTCTCCTGCTATATCATCTACCAACCATGATGGATAAAAATACACATGACCAGCATGTTACCTGTCTGACTCGATAGTCTCTCTTTCTACAATGACCTTCTGATTCCACATATGTTGCGCCTCGAACTTGAAAGGAATGATGTCCCCTTTGAAACCTGCCTTGTACTGGACCATGATAGGAACCATAGGTATGACTTGTTTTCCTCCTGCCTGTCTCATTACCCTTATAGGAGCATAAGGATAAATTCCTTGCAACCCGATCAATACCACGTAAGTAGTATCCCTCGACCTGATGAAGAACTCACCGCTAGGAAACCATTCAAACGTCCAATGTACCTTCTCGTCTGTTAGATTGCTGAAGAAACGTACCCAACTTATAACACTTCCGGTCTGTGCGAACCTATCTGGGATGAATATCATTTTCTTTGGATGGTGGTAAGCTATGTAGTCATTCAATGGCCGTCGCAGAAGCTCTTTACGATATTCTTCCCTCTGAAATTATTCCAATAACGAGACATGCAATAATAGATTACAACCTTTAAAATGTTTCGAACCCCTGCTTGCACTGATCTAGAGCGCGGTACAGTTCAACTAGGATCATAGGGATGATGGTGTAGGTTTGCCCCTCGATGCCTTCCATTAAAGTTCTTGTAATCATAGCTAAACGAGTGTGAATCCCCCCCCCCCTTTCATTGGAAATTTCAACAGACCCAAGAAGCAGATGATGAATACATAAACTCGGCAGTGCATCCAACGTAGGGAAGTAATGGAGAGTTCATCATGATGAAGGTGATATGACTTATTATTCCCGTAACGTTCATAAAGAAATTCAAATGGGATATACGATTTCTTTAAACAAAGCAACTCATCATTTTTCTTAAAACCTATCATCTTTAGAAAACCGCGAGGGGTGAGATTATCTTGCACTAGTAATTGTCACGCTCCGAAATCGAGGAGAACGACCGGCGCTCAACCGAGTAAACCCAATCGAGAAAGCCTAATTTACATTAACCTCTCATCATTATTCATGCATGATTTACCATAACATAATAAGAACTTCACTTTCATATTAAATACACTTGGCTCAATGGCCCATATTTTCTTTCTCGTGGTGGTTACACAACTCTATAAATAGCTATAAATACTGTGAACATAAATACATGACAAAACTCGAATCTTTAATTACATGACCCACAGTGTACATGGAGCTTCTCTGACAATGGATACCTATATACATAAAACGAACTAGACCCAAACACCTACTAGAACTGTAGCGGGCTCACCATAAGCTGAGTAGTTAAGAAGATCCCTATCAAAGATCCATATCATCCTGTAGAAGTATACTTGCATCCATTAAAAGATGCAGCGCCCCCGAAAAAAGGGATGTGAGTACATGTGGAATAGTACTCGTATGTAAGGCAGTCAAAATAATATATGAAAATACGGCAACTCAAATAAGAGGCAAATAAAGTATATCAAGAAACTACGAAACATCCAATAAAATCACATTTCAAATCTTATTATACTTGCATTATTCTAACCTTCTTTTAGGATCAACTAATCCATATGAACTATACGTGGAATACATAATATAATGTAATTGTAACAACATGTACAAACAAGGATAATAAAAGTGGCACCTTCCTCCCTTATTTTACACATATACATTTCGTAGACCGTCCTAAGTGTTCACATATCATATTATACGCATAGACCGTTCACAGTGTTCACTTACACAATACAAATACACCTATTCAAGGGCTTGGAAATACAACATGAATATGATGAATCATGATAACAATAAATGGGCTTAGATAGCCGTTAACATCAAGCAAATTTATTAAGAGCTTCCATTCAAATTTATCGATATTAAGTCGGGATACTTTATAACCACCCTCACACAAAACGGCCCTGCTGCCTCACCCCAACATATGCGGGTGGAGGTGTATCACGAAATCACAACCTCTACACAAAGCGACCCTGCCGCCTCACCCCAATATATGCAGATGGAGGTGTATCACAATACCACAATCACAACACATAGCGGTCATGCCGCCTCACTCCAATATATACGGGTGGAGGTGTATTACATAATACCACAATCCTGTCACAAAGCGGTCCTGTCGCCTCACCCCAATACACATAGATGAAGGTGTATCACAATATCACAATCCCAACACATAGCGGTCATGCCGCCTCACCCCAATATATGTGGGTGGAGGTGTATTACACAATACCACAATCCTGTCACAAAGCGGTCCTACCGCCTTACCCCAATATACGCAGGTGGATCACAATACCACAATCCCAACACAAAGCAGTCATGCCGCCTCACCCCAATATATGCGGGTGGAGGTGTATTCCCAATCACAATACCATATATAAACCCAAAGCAACATAGTTTGTCATTACATTTAACGTCGTAATTACTCATATCATAGGAATACTTCATGTCCATGCTCATCATGGAGAAACACAACTCATTACATTAGCGCATGCATGGTAAATCAATAAGTCGATTTCATTGGCACATGGGCCCAATTCCTTTTTCTTAAGGTTCATCATCATTTAACAAAGGACATCACACTTCCATCTCATTATTCACTCCCTTGACCTCTTGAGGTCATTATCTAGGTTTATGACTCTTGGGGGATTAACAATCGAAGTCATTTCCATACATTATTTCATAAGCATACAACTATAATTGAAACCATTCGGACATACAACACTTCAAAATTCTCATTTAGGCAACGATCATATTTCATGTTCATAAAATCAATTACTTGTACTTTCCATGGTTAATAATAGAACATTAAGAGCATTTAGAACATTTAGGAATATCATAGCCTTTACTCGCAAAACGTAAGGACTCATAACACATTGGAAACAAAAGTACAAATACGTACATCTCATAACCTTTCACACCACATATCACTTAATCCGTACTTTCAACCACTTACAATATTATTATTTCATTGGCTCTCTTGGCCATACATATGATTCTTTATTCATGGTGCAATGACCGTATTTCATATTTCACACTTTCATTTTTTCCCTTTCATAGATCATCATCATAATTATCAACAAGTAGAATATTCCGGAAATCCCAACTTTAAGTTCATTAGTAATGAAGGCTTTAAATACAATAGATTTCTTTCCAAGAAATTGAGTAAAATGATTGGAAATCCAAGCACAAGTTAAAATCATACACAATTTCCACTCACGAATATGTAAGAACGCAAAACACATTGAAAAATACTTACAAAGCATAGCATTAGCTAAAACAGCCACATATGGGTATCACTTGAGTTCATAAGCTTTTAGCCAATTATATTATCGAAGTCAATTTTGGAATAATTGAGTCAAAGCTCATTTCTTAATCTTTCTCACGTCATTTCATTTCATTGGCACCATTGGCCACAAGTATAACTTTCACTATTGGCACGTTGGCCACACTTTATATCCCCAATTCACTTATTTCACTTCCAGCCATCTTTATAGGTTATCAACAATAAGATATTTCCATTCAAGACTTTAGGTACATATATAAGCAATTAAGAGTCTTAAGTATATTGAGTTTTCTCACACAATTTGGCATCATAACCTTCATTTGAAACACAACTCAAAGACATAGTATTTTAATACACATATCATTCTTGAACACATTCCCAAAAGATAACATAATGTGATAGGAACATTCGGAACACGTTTTGAATACATAATTCTCGACACTTTGCTTATTTAGGATATTCAAATTTATTGGAAACAACCCAGAACATAGAATAAGGAACTTGAGACATCCATACTTGAAACTTACGGGAACATCATTAAATTCAATTCTAAGAAGGAAGTTTAGCCAACATATCGCACTTTGAGCTTTCCTTAAATTACTACAACATTCCGGAAATTCTAGCAATCCCAATCTATTTTGATACATAAAAAAATTGAACCATAATTAGGAAGATATTCATGGTCGCAGCTCATTTGAACATTTTATCAAACACTAGGTGTGCAAATTTGGCTACAAGGTTCTTTTACAATATTTCCTTCACTCATCAACCCAATCTTTACTTATTTTAGCCCAACAATCTTCCCACAAATCTTATTGGTACATACATGTATAAATAATACTCTCATACCCACGAATCATACTCCTAATCAACCATCTTCTTTCCTTGTTGGATTTTAAAGCTTGGACAAGATCTTGTTGAACTAAACACTTCATCTACTTTATCTCTCTAGAACACTCTCACTTCTCTCTTAAAAAACCTCATATAATTGCCCCAAAATAAACCCCAAAGCTTATTTATCAAAATGTGGTCGAGTTATGAAAATAGAAAAATTAACCCTCCGAAAGAAGGTCTGCGGTCGCATAATGGACCGCAGAATGGGTATGCGGGTCGCAAAAATCGGTGCCCAGAACTAGGCTGTTCTGGTCCATTCTGCGACCAATTTGCGGCCGCAGAAGCACTTTCGCGATCGCAGAATCATCGCAGAATCTCATTTTTCCAGCCTTTGGTAATTTGGTCATAACTTCTTGTAGGAGTGTCCAAATGACAAACAATTTGAAGGGTTGGAAACTATACTCAAAGGGCTTTAATTTGATAGGGTCTTGTGCGAACTCACTTGAAACTTTATCCCATCATACAATTTTCAACTTGACTTAACCTTGGGGCTCTTCTTAGACCATAAACCATATTAATGCACATCATACATATATTATCATGATCAATTGATATAATTCATATAATAGTCCTTGTCTACACATAAAATAATATAATTAGTGTAATCAACTTTCTTAATAGCGCTTAAGTACTTCAAAATTTTCCGGGATGTTACCATAATCCTGGGCTATCCCAAGGAAGCTTAGCAAAACCTCCTATTTCTTCTAACAGAGGAGCCATTTCTATGTCACCAAATTGGAAGACCGTTCTTTTCTCATCCCAGAACATGGTAACAGCCACAATCAAAGCTCTATTTGGTTGGATATTAAGAGAAGACGGCAAGTTTCCAAGTACTCTTTTCATATGATTCTTGTCGCAAGGCGCAAGGTCTTTCCACCAGTCAAGTAGCAGAGGTGGGATGTTTTGGACCATACCGAACCTAGGGACTTCATGCTTCATTTTCTGCAAACAAATAAAGGTTATCCTTTTCCCCTTCCAGATTCGACCATTTACACGTTAATGATCAACATATTGGCATATTTTTCCCAAGTAATGCACGCAACATGACGATACCCATTAGGATTGTGGAAATCCCGTCGGGCTTTGGACAAGGCTTATCTTAGTGAGCTATTACGTTAACAATATTTTAGCCTTTACTAGGTTTAACATAATGCATGTACATTTGATATTGGAGTAAGGTTTCTAGAAAGGTCTAGACAGGTACTCTCAAGTGGAGAACTTGAGAGTGAAAGGCACGGGACCATCGACTACACCGCTGATCAACTAGTCTATCGCAAATAAGCCTTTCTGATTTTTAAAAAAAAGGTAATTTTGGAAGAGCGAGGACACTCATCAAGCGCCACTATGTTGATAATTAGAATGAGTGGAGTATGATGTGGAGCATGCTTTATGCAGAGATAATAACATGTTGTCAGGTATTTGCATGATTGAATATGTAAAAGAAGTAAATAAAATAGCAAGAGTAAACAAGGAAATAGAATAAAGACAAAAAGGAAAGAGTTAGTTTAGTTCATAGAATATAGGCAAAGCAAGTAACAAAGTAGCAATAAAGAGCGGTCATAGCAAGTAGAGGTGAATAGGGGAAATGATGTGCATATCATAGCAAATTAGACAACAAAGGTTAGAAAGGGAGGGGATATACATGACGAAAATAATCCACATAAATCAAGTTTATTATGGTAAGAGCCTAAGTATATCCCCAGCAAAGTCGCCATGCTGTCGCGCCCCATTTTCTCGCGAAATCGGGTTTCGACATGTGACAACTCTTTTAAATGGGTATTACAAGATAAGAGTCGCCACCTAGTGATTTTAAGGTGAGTTAAGGAACCTTTGTGTAAATAACATTGTTTGACTGGTCAACGTCACCAAAGATTGGGTAAGGGCTCAAATTACCTCAAAGAGAAGGTGTTAGGCACTCTTTGAGGTCCACAACTGTGGGTCCTGGGCGAACTTAGAACTATGTGGATTATGTAATTAGACTAGGTGATCAAATAAACAAAGGTCAGAGAAGTTCATTATAACACAATCAAATCTTAAGAACTACAAGATATAAATACAATGTTCAAATGACTAAATATAGATATCAAGTATATAAAGAAAAAAAGGGGGGAGGGGGGTCCTATATTTTTTTAGCCTAAAGGATTACCCCGTGCAACATAAATAATACTTCGCAACTCCTTTTAGATAGGAGTTGCTCATATTATTCAGCGGGCACAGACTATCATCTCCTGCTACCCGATTACTATGTTAGAGTTGTTTACCTAAAGCATTCTAATTTAGTTCTAAGTCGTGTCCTATGCGTGCACTACCCGTCCCATGCCTATGGCCCAGGAGGCTTTGGACCTACTATTTGGTGGTTCTAGACTTCATTTAGGTTTCTCAAAAAATGATAAATCTTAACGATATTCAAAATATGTAAGACTGCACATAAAGACAAATGAATGGCTCAAGTTGGCCTCCACATGTAAGCAATAAATGCACGCGAGCAGGTTCATATTACAAGCAATATTAAGATGTGTTGGAATCATTAAGTCCTATAGGCATGATTTCTATGTGATTCTGAATTTTAAATGTGCAGGCAGTGTTGTCGTCTCAGGACAACGAATTTGCAGATTATTACAAGCCCTATAGGCATGATTTCTAAGTTATTTGCGCAAGGAGGCAGTGAAACCGTTTGAAAACTTAAAAATACCCTTGTTTGATTTTATTAGCATACTTTCTAGGCGTGTAACAGTACCCTATAGGCAGGATTTCTAAGAGTTGGCAATTGAAACATATTTTATAACATTTTGCCCCTGTAGGCAAGTTTTCTAGGCGAGCAATATGATAACAATATCAATAGCTAATTAGTCAATTAAGGTCCTATAGACATGATGTCTAGATGAGCATTAGTGATCCTATAGGCATGGTATCTAGGAAATGTTCTGCAGTTGCGCAAATTCAATGAACACTTACTGACATTTGTTTCCTACAGGAATTATGTCTAGCAACACATAGCAGTAGACACGGGGAACAAATAAAGTACTTAAACTCATTCTTTGATAGTAAACAGGTTGAGTGAGTGTGTGATTACTATAGGCATGGTTTCTACTAGTGTGCAACGCATGAGAGCCAAAACAACAAGTAGTGCACATAGGTCTTATAGGGCATGCTTTCTACCCTTTGTGCGAAAATTAAAATACCCTACCCCTGTTCAATTACAAAATTATTACAGACCCAGAATTAAATATGAATAATTACATAAGAAGACCACTATAGGCCCAGTGATAGGACCAGTATAGATAACCTAGTATTTTCCAAGCCTTCAACAGCTCCAGTAGACTCTAGTTCCCAACTCATAAGATTAGTCTAGTAAATCTGAATCCAACGGCCCAGCCCAACATCACATAGAACCAGATACCAAGCCCAAATGAAGGACATGGTCACACAAGCAACAAACTATGCGTTGAACTAACTAAATAGAGCAAGAAGTCCACATACTTAATTCTTAGGACTGTAAAGCTGACTACCATTAAGACGCATAGACAAATATTTGTG
This sequence comes from Nicotiana tomentosiformis, assembly GCF_000390325.3. Lineage (NCBI taxonomy): Eukaryota > Viridiplantae > Streptophyta > Magnoliopsida > Solanales > Solanaceae > Nicotiana > Nicotiana tomentosiformis. The sequence goes on along the minus strand of NC_090821.1, from coordinate 66,638,565 downwards.
GCATGTTGGCAGGACACACATAAAGCAAGTTCATGTTTGCATTTTTTAGTTATGGGGGACATGATTGATCATCACAGGATAGCAGACTATTTCTAAAGAAATTTCAAACACTGACATGGTCAAAAATAGATTAAGACAATTTCTAGCAGGGGATCTAATTATGAATGTTGAAGGATCAACAGAGGACGACCTTAATAGAGTAGTTTAAGCCTAATGAATGACAAAATGGGTTCATAACAAGGAAAGAGTATAGCATGTCAAACATTAATAGAGTTGAAGAGGCATATCATGGGAATTAACAAGATAAGCATGCTAAGTCTTCTAGAAAATAATTCCATAGTAAAGCATGATCCAAACTTAGTCTAAAGGGTCTTTAGACCTAAGGTTATTAGTCATGATAGTCTAATAGAGTCATAATATAGGGAACAACAATTTTCACATGAGATCCTAATACACATAGAAAATAGGCTAGTAGGCATGATCTACAACAGTCAACAAGCAGCCTAATATGCTGAGTACAACCCAAAGATTCCAAAATCCAAAGAACTCATGGTAGAAAAGCATATCAACTTAAAGTTAATTAAACATGCACACTCTAGGGATTATGCCAGTTGACTATGCATAATAGAAGAAGCTAAGTATATTGAAATTCAACTAGAAGCTTTAGGCAATGCCAAGGATTGAGAAAATAACACAACATAGCTACATGTTTGACTAAACATTGAGATAGTAATTGGCACATGAGGTTCATGTGAACGTAAAGCAGGGAAAATAGTAAAGTATTCATCGGAAAGAAGTTCGCTCAAATAAGCTCTGGGCAGGAGATGATACCCTGAGAGTTTCAGTACAAGAATCCAAGGCAAGGCATGTGAAGGGACTCATAACAAATAATAGGGATCAAAGTAGCAGAGCAGGCTTAAGGGAATCATTCAAGTTACACACATAAAATAGGCATGCATCAAAACTCAAAATCCAAGTAGGTTCAGATATTAAAAACATTTATAGGATAATGAGAACAAACTTGAACATGAACAGAGGCAAGCAACATCATATTGATTCACAAAGGCCTGAATGACACGAATACAAATTAAACAGAGTAAAATCGCAAGTCTCATTACTCACAAATTTGCAGAATTAACGAGCTAATAAGGTAGATATTAAGAGCCAACATCTTGCTTATCAATAACACGGAGAGAACACCAAAAACCCCAAAATTCTCAGTGCGTCAGAGTTCCCAAGGGCTTCAAATGAACTCCGGGCAGTGCTCCCACTGAGAGAGATCATATAGTGTAATTTTGGTGGCCTTGGCTTTTAGCTGGACAAGAGCCAAAGTATAGAACAAGAGAGTGAGAGAATAAGAGAGCAATAGCTTTTAGTTCTTACTGAATCCAGTGATTAAAAGTCTGTAGAAGGGGAATAGGTAAGGGATTTCTATAGTGTAGAAATCGAACAAGTAAACATGGAAAATAATTATTCAAACACAAATAAGAAAAGAAGATCAATCAAGTTTAAGCAGGAACAAAGAAAGTCACATGCATAGCCTAAATCGGACAAACCCTAGATTGACAAATGGTCAAAATTAGCCAAGAATCTTGGTGAATCGGACCCATAGAACCTTGTTGAGAGTGTATATAGACAGATTTTTCTGAATCTTGTAGGTCGAAGATGAATGCACTCGATTCAGATTGGTAATACTTTCCTAAATCGGGCAAGTACTAAGTAATACCACGAACGTATGAATGATAATAAGATAATACAAACAAGGTAAGCGGATCGTGAAAGAATCTCATGATTAAGCCGGGTTTTGAGAGGATTTGGGAGGAGGCATCTAGGGTTTCTGAAGAAAAGGGGAGAGTGTTTAAAGGCGCCTGGGGCATGGGAATGGGATTATGGTTTAGGGTGAGGGGATATTAGGGAACGTAGGGATTTATTATGGGTTGTTGATCATTTGAGATCAACGGCCTGGATCGAAAAGGGAATGGGCGGGCCGTTTGAACGGGTACCGACCGGGTTAATTAGATGGGTTGTTTAGTTTGGGCTGGGGAATTGGGCTTAGAGGTTTTGGAGGCCTGGGCCATTAAAATGGCCCAGAATTGGCTTAAAATTAGGCTACAAATTAAATACACGAAACAATTATAAAAGTATTTATAAGAAGTAATTATCAAATAGTAAAAGTATTATTTATGTAGTAAGATGATTTAAAAATAATTATTTAATATTAAAAATATAAAAATGCTATTTTATGCACAAATAATGTAGTAGAAGAGCACTTACATATGAACCTAGGCTCTTACTGTAAAAATATTACATAAATAACTAAAATACAAATATAATTATATGGAATAATATAAAAATATTTTAAAACATGTGTGTGGGTGTAAAAATAATAAATTTGGATGATTGAGTTATTGCAAATAATTTAATAGAATAATTAGTAAATATTCAAGTAATTTAAATATAAGAAAAAGCTCTGAAAATTATGAAAAATTATGAAAAATACTTGTATAAATCTTTTAAATTAGGTAATGATGCAAAATGACATTTCGAAAATATATATACTATTTGAAAAAATGTGAGGGCAAAATTGGGTATCAACAGCTCTAACAATGACTTTTCTGATAATTCAAAAGATATTTATAAAATCCACTAAACAAACGAGTATAATTAATAAGGGTAAAAAATCAAATCATATTTTTTATATTAATAATAATGAGTTAATAAAATTATCACAAAGTAATCAAAATAAGAAAGTAAAGATAGTATTTGCAAACTACAACGGAGATTAGTGAAATTTTGAAGGCAGATTTCTGAAATTATCCAAAATATAACTAACTTATTTTGGAGTGTCATATTATATTTTCGGTAAAAAGTATGAAATTGAGGTGGTATTTTATTTTTTTTAATTAACTTGACCAAAGTTGGATTATTTTTATGTGACAACATAAAAAATGGCTTTTGTGTTACAAACTCAAAATTGGATGACCATGGGTGAAATTTACTCTTTTATATCTAATATAGAATGTAAATACATAAACTGCACAACCCAACAATACAGGTTTCTGCGACAAATGTCTTGGTTGGTTCGAGCAAATATGCTCATCTTCGTATGAAGAATCATACAATTAGTGCCAATATTGTGTTGGGTAAGTCTAACACAGGTATTGCTTTAATTTACCTTTCCACTATTTATTGTTGCTTGTGTTCAAGTGTGTTTACCATACAGAAAAATTTCTCTCTCAACAATGAACCACCGGTGCTTTGAATCCCCAAACACAATTCCTCCAAAACCACCCGATTTAGAGCATGGGAAAGCCACAAAGCATGGCCTGGAAGACAAAACGTACTTCAATGACATGCTAGTATCCAATGATCCAATGAACTTTACAAGTGCTTTGAATCTATCCAAAATGAAATTGGCAGAAAGCTCCTCAGAAGAAGGAATGTCTGATCATTTAATGGAGCCATACATGGCGAATAAAGGCAATTCCCATAACCGAGGAAGACAAGCAGAGAATTTATGAACCATGGAGGTTCTCTGTCATCGTGAAACTCTTCGGAAAACGTATAATACATCATTACCTAAATAGGAAAATCCTAGAGTTGTGGTGTCCCTCTGAGGCTTTCTCATTAATTGACCTAGGGGAAGACTATTACATTATCAAATTTAGCAAAAAAGAGAACATGGAGAAGGCCCTCCATCAAGGACCATGGTTCATTAATGGCCATTATCTATCAATTACAAAATGGAAACCAAATTTTGTAGTCACCAAGGAAAGATTAACAGTCTCAGCAGTATGGATTAGATTGCCACAACTGCAGACTGAATTCTATGATGGAAAAATCTTAGAAAAAGTTGGGAATTTCATAGGACGTCTACTAAAAATTGATGCGTGCACATCAAACACAGTACGAGGTCGCTATGCCAAGCTCTATGTTGAATTACCATTGGAATTCCCAGTACAACCATTTATCTACATTGGCCACCATTATTAATACATCCACTACTAAGGGGAAAACTTTTTATGCAAGAACTGTGGAAGGTTGGGACATACACAAAACCAGTGCACTTATATTCATAAAGAAAGCATGGGAAAAACGACTCCAAACAAAGACCAACCAACAACAATGGAAGAGGCTGACGGGGAGTGGAAGGCAATATCTTTCAACAAAAGGAAGAAGCGAAACCCAAAAATATCCCAAAAAGCTTCACCAAACCAGTGGAGAATCACAACAACTCGGGTATCACTGTCAAATTATTCAATGCCAGTAAAGATAAGTATGTGGATACTCAAGTCTTGCAATACAAATCTAAAAAACATGTGCAAAATCAAAGAATATTCACCGATGAGGCCTCAATTAACTTGGCCATAGGAAATACCACTATTCAAAACCAAAACAACTCTCTCTCTCCTAGAAAATGAGCAAATGGATTTGTGTGAAATTAATGAAAATCAAAAATAAATTAAAAATGACTACCTTATTAGAGATGAACACATGGACAATAATTTGGATACTACAAACACGTCTGAAACAAACGTGTCAGTGGAAAACACTATTACTTACAAGGCCATGCATAAGAGCCCGTCTAACAATAGGATTAGCCTACTAGTAGATAATGACCCAATGCTAATAACCAATTAAATTATTCATGAGACACTAATACTACTACAAATCAATTTATGAGAGATAAGGAACCCCTTGGAACTAGAAAAGGGACCCCAACCAAAATACAACCATCAAACAAATGGAAGCCATATCATCAGAAGATCTTGTTATAAACCCTACGCCTTCCCTTCCAAATGACATGCAAATTGAAAACTCAATCATTGCCCTAAATACTTATCCCCTCACTACCACTGGTGAATCCAAAACCACGCCTGCCATAAACCCCATTAAAGACCACCTATTAATACAAAATACCAAGAATTCCCTCCACACTAAGGAGAAGGCACAGATTAATCCAGATTCTAAGATATCAAAGAACTCAGACGATGGAAAATTTACCTCCTTTCCACCCACAAATGGAAAACCCACAAATTATCTACGTACAACCACCAACTACAAAAGACTACCAATCCCTCTCATGGATGGAGATGGGACTGATGGGTCATGCAGTCTCATTCAACCTCCAAATAAATGGGCAGGAGACGATAGTCATTATCCAAAACACACATTACCTAGCACAGTTGATATCCGAAGGGATGAGATTTGCAATGAACAACTATCTAAACCAAGTATGGCTAAACATTATTCTTCACCCACTTGCACCATCAATGAACCCTCACCTAGTGCATGCAATGAGGAACCAATGGAACATGCCACCCCACTTCAATCCAATCCAACCACAAAACATGCTCCTGGACATGCCCTTCTTTCCATCAGAAACTCTCTCACAACTAAACCCGATTTTCCATATCCTCAACAAGCCCAGGAGCATCAAGCACCGCCAATGGAGCAACAACCACCAATGGGGATCCAACAAACATGAATCTAAACCTAGCCATGAATCGTCCAACTAATTTCATTATTTGGACCAGTAGGGGAGGGAGTAATGATGACTTTAGAAGAAATTGTAGGGAGATGTCAACACACACAAACCATGCATGGTTACACTATAGGAAACTAGGATGGCAAACCACACTCAAATGCTCAATGATTTTGGTTTCTCGGAAATGATAGAAGTTCCCACTGAAGGCCAAGAAGGAGGTATGGTGGTAATGTGGAACCACAATATAGTCACAGTCCATAATTTTATCCGTAGGAGCCAGAAAATACATACAAACAATTGAGGTACTTCCTGTTCGTAAAATTTTGTTATTTTCATCTATATATTCTAGCACTGATAAGTATAATAGGGATATTATGTGGGATAACGTAGAAAATATCCATAAAAATTACAAAGGCCCTTGGATGGTAGGAGGGGACTTCAATGACATTCTGGGATCAAATGAAACATTTGGGGGGAGACCTTAAAACAGTAATAGAGCTAATTACCTTTGGTCAAAAATTAGTAATTGTAATCTAACTGACATTGGCTATAAGGGTTGTAAATTTACGTGGTCCAATCATAGGAAGAGGAAAAAGGGTCTTATAAAGGAGCAACTAGATAAAATTTTAGTAAATGAGGATTGGCTTGAAATATTCCCTAATTGCTCAGTAATCCATCTTCCAAAGACTTACTCAGATCGTAATCCACTTCTAGTAGAATTAATTCTTAGAGGCAGACAAGAATATAGACAACCTTTTCGATTAGAATCTTTTTGGTGTAGACACCCTCACTTCAAAAACCTAGTTAGCAAAAATTGGACTGGAATAGACTATTGCAGTACGAGTAAGAACTTTGCAAGTAGTATAAATTCATGGAAGGACAAGACTTTTGGAGATATATTTAGTAAAAAAAGAAAAATTTTGGCAAGACTTCAAGGGATCCAAAATTCTAGGAATTATACAACGAGTGATTTTCTTCATACACTCAAGATTAGTCTCAAAAAAGATTACAATGACATCCTTAGAATTGAGGAGGAATACTTGAAATTGAGGTCTAGAATAATGTGGCTCAATGAAGGAGATGCTAATATAAAATTTTTCCACATCTCGGCTTCAAATAGGAGAATGAGTAATAACATTACCTATTTTAAGGATGAGGCTGGAAACTGGCTAAATGATCAGCACTTGATCATGTCACATGTTTGTAATTACTTTAGGGATACTTTCACTAACTCGCACTTAAAAACGGATTGGAATAATATAAGAACAAGCCCTTATAGTTGCTATAATTTTGATCTATCAACCTTAGATAATCCGTTGTTAGATAGTGAAGTTACGAGAGCAATCTTCTCCTTTAAACCCTTTAAAGCTCCGGGGTGGTTGGCCTTCATCCATTTTTTCCCAAAGGTATTGGCATATTATTGGAAATTCCCGGAAAAAACATTTGTCATGAGATCTTCAACACTCAGCAAATCCCCAGTAATATTAATAAAATATACCTTTTGTGACGATCTGGCCGGTCGTCTTGAGAGTTATAGCCCCCCCCATTTCTGCTTCTTTTATGCTTTATAGTTGTATTATGTCTTACCGGGTTTGTTGGTTTGGGTCCGGAGTGGTTTCAGAGTGAATTAAAACACTTAATCTCTTGATTGGAAGCTTAAGTTGGAAAAGTTGACCGGATGTCAACTTGTATGTAAACGACCTCGAATTTGAATTTTGATAGATCTGTTAGCTCCGTTAGGTGATTTTGGACTTAGGAGCGCGTCCGGAATGTGATTCGGAGGTCCGTAGTAGAATTAGGCTTCAATTGGCGAAAGTTGGAATTTTGGCAATTTTGGCCGGCAGTGGAAATTTTGATATCGGATTCAGATTGGATTTCCGGAAGTTGGACTAGGTTCTTGGTTGTCATGTTTGACTTGTGTGAAATATTTGAGGTCATTCGGACGTGATTTGATATGTTTCGACGTCGTTTGTAGAATTTAGAAATTTCAAAGTTTATTAGGCTTGAATCCGTGTGTAATTCATTTTTTTGATGTTGTTTGAGGTGATTTGAGTGTTCGATTAAGTTCGTAGATATTTTGGGACTTATTGGTAGGTTTGGTTGAGGTCTCGAGGGCCTCGGGTGAGATTCGGGTGGTTAACAGATCTTTTTTGACCTTTGGGAGATATCAGATTATGATGTTCTTCAGTTGCTGGTTTCGTTCTTCGCGTTCGTGAGGGGTGTTCCGCGATCGCGAAGAGTATCTGGGGCAGGTAAGAGTTTTATGCTTTGCATTCGCGATGTCAGTCTCACGAAGCTCTGAGATAATATGCTTACGTGTTCGCGAAGAATATCCCGTGTTCGTGTAGAAGGCATTGGTTGCTAGGTCCCCAAGCCCTTATGCCTACGCATTCACGATGTTTATCCCGCGTTCGTGTAGGGTTGAGTGGTGAGGCCTTCACGTTCGCGACTAGGACATCACGTTCGCGATGTAGAATTTCTGGGCAAGAATAATTTGCTCTTCGCGATATTTCGCGTTCGCGAAGAAGGGAGTACTTGGGCAGATTTAAAGGTTCAAATCGAGTGTTTTGAGTTCATATCACAAAATTGAATTGGGAGCTTGGTAGAAGGCGATTTTTGGAGAGATTCTTGCGTGGGTGTTTGGGGTAAGTGATTCTTACCTAGTTTAGGTTCATTCCCATGATTATGTCTTTAACATCATTATTAAATTAGTGATTTGGAGTGAAAAATTGGGGAAAATTTGGGAAAAGTCCTTAGGCTGAATTTTGGGGTTTTGATCAGGATTTTGGTATCTGATTTGAGCAAATTTGGTATGGTTAGACTCGTGAGTGAGTGGGTGTTCATAATTTGTGACTTTTACCCTATTCTGAGACGTGGGCTCGGGGAGGCTTTTTGAGTGATTTTCTAATTTCTTGCTTTAACTTTGATCCCATTCGCTAGATTAGTTTCTTGTAGTTATATTTATGTTATGTAATTGGTTTTGACTAGATTTGGGCCATTCGCAGTCGGATATTCGTGAAAAGAGCATTATTTTGGATTGATTTGAACTTGGTTCGAGGTAAGTGGCTTGCCTAACCTTGGGGGGGGGGGGAATCTCCTTAAGATTGATACTGTTTTGATATGTGAGCGCCGCGTACGTGAGGTGACGAGTACGTACACAAGCTAATTGTTGTAAAAACCCATTTTCTACTAAGAAATTCCTCGTTTTCCTTCTTATTTCAGTCTTATCAACATGTGCAGTATCCTGCCAGACTAGAATAGCATGTCTACTTGCCTTAACTGTTTAACTGAACTATGTGCATCATGTTTAGTTAATTTACCTGTCTTTCCTTAACTTGTACTTAGGTTGAATTGTAAAATTTCGTGCCGTAATTATTGAATTCTATTGTTTGGCGGCACATTTATTTTGGGACTATGGAACAGTATTCCGGAAGATCCCCCTGTACTGCATATTTACTTTGGGACTATGGAACGGTATTCCTGAAGATCCCCCTGTCTTGCATATTTACTTTAGGACTACGAAATGGTATTCCGGGAGATCCCCCTGTCTTGCATACTTTCTTTGGGACTACGGGACGGTATTCCGGGAGATACCCCTGCACATTTACATTTAGAACTACGAGACGGTATCTCGGGAGGTCCCCTGTTGGATATTTGTTTTTGTGTACTGAGTTGTTATGTTTTCTATGATTTCTTCCCTGTTTAATTCTAGTCTTTATTATACTGCGATATTTCATTGTTGCCTTGCTATATTATTTATATATCAGCAGAGCCCTGACCTGACCTCGTCAGTACTCGACCTAGGTTAGGCTTGGCACTTACTGGGTACTATTGTGGTGTGCTCACGCCCTTTCCTGCACATATTTTTCGTGTGCAGATCCAGGTACATCTTACCAGCCTCATCGCTAATGCAGTCGCTGCTACGTATTGGACACTTCAAGGTACATCTGCCCACTCCCGCAGATCCTCGGAGTCCCCCTCTATCCCCTTATGTTCATTTTTCCCTCTTTCGATTAAAAATGATGTATATAACAGTGAAGACTTCATAGTAGCTTGTGACTTATGGTGTTCCGGGTTTTGGGATTGTTTTTGTATAGTTCAGAAGTTAATAATTGTATATGCCAATTAGCATTTAGTTGCTTGTTTAGATTATTGTTGTTGTTAGATGTTAATGATCATACTTTTATTTCATTTCCAAAAGTGTTAGGCTTACCTAGTCGTAGAGACTAGGTGCCATCACGACAAATTCACGGAGGGAGAATTTGGCTCGTGACAAGTTGGTATCAGAGCTTTAGGTTCATATGTATCGTGAGTCATAAGTCGATTTATTAGAGTCTCGCGGATCGGTACAGAGACGTTTGTACTTATCTTCGGGAGGCTATGGATCTGTTTGGAATAATCATACTTCTTTGATTTCCTTGTCGTGCGAGTTATTGGCATCAAATTCGAAAATGCTCTATTCTATTATTTCTCACAGATGATGAGGACCCGTACCGGGAGATCTGATGATCAGGCACCCGAGCCCCCTGCTAGAGCTGCCAGAGGCCGGGGCCGGGGTAGAGGACGACCACGCAGTATAGCCAAAGCACCCGCGCTAGCTGTGACAGAGGAGCCCCCAGTAGCTCCAGCTGGAGGGCAGGCACCGAAGGTTCCTATTGCTACACCATCCCTCCAAGAGACTCTAGCCCAGTTCATTAGCATGTTCAGCACCTTAGCTCAGGCTGGATTGATCCCACTAGATCCCACCTCATCTCAGGCCGAGGGAGGGGCACAGACTCCCACAACCCGTACTCCTGAGCAGAGGGTCCAGGTTGATCAGGCCCCAAAGGTTAATCCTTTGTCGCCGGTAGTTCCGGTTCAACATGAGACCAAGGCAGCCGCTTTTGAGGCGGAACAGCTCAAACTTGAGAGGTACACGAAGTACCACCCACCTACTTTCAGCGGATTAGCTTCATATGATACTCAGGGTTTTGTGGAGGAGTGTTATCATATTCTCCGTACTAAGGCATAGCAGAGATGAGTGGGGTTTCTTTCACCACTTTCCATCTTAGAGGAGTAGCCTATTAGTGGTGGCATGCTTATGAGCTGAGTAGTCCGGACGAGGCAGCCTCACTCACATGGACTCAGTTCTCTGATATGTTTTTGAGAAAGTATGTTCCTCAGAGCCTCAGGGATGCATGGTGTGCGGAGTTTGAGCAGCTGCACCAGTGTTCTATGACAGTGTCAGAGTATGCAGTCTATTTCAGTTAGTCGGCTCGACATGCATCGGCCTTGGTTTCCATAGTTCAGGAGAGGGTTCGTCGCTTTATTGAGGGACTCCACCCTCAGTATCAGGACCAATATAGCCAGGGAGTTAGAGATGGATATCTCATATCAGCAGGTCGTGAGTATTGCCAAGAGAGTTGAGGGAATGCTTGCCCGAGACAGAGAGGAGAGAGAGGCCAAGAGGTCTCGAGAGACTGGTTATTATTCTGGAGCTCTTGCCCCAACAATTCGCCACGGTAGGGGTTATGTGAGTCGCCCTGTTCATTCAGCTCTACCCGCCACCAGTTGTGTTCTAGCTCCTTCCAGGCCCTAGGAGCCTTATTATGCACCGCCAGTATCTATTATGCCTCCTGCTCAGGGTGCTATTAGCAGCCAGTCCAGCAGGCTAGGCCCGAGCCAGTCACAATAGCCGTGTCCTACGAGGAGTTGTTTTGAGTGTGGCGACACTCGCCATATGGTGAGGGATTGCCCCAGACTTAGGAGGGGTATACCCCCACAGACTTCTCAGCCACCACGTGCTCTACCGGGTCCTCCGGCCATGCTTCCAGCACCAGCTACTGCCCCACCTACTCAGCCAGCTCGAGGTGGTGGTCGGGGAGGTCGAGGTCGCCCCAGAGGGGGAGGCCAGGCCAGATATTATGCTCTTCCGGCTCGTTCAGAGGCAGTTGCTTCCGACTCTGTCATCACAAGTATTGTTCCAGTCTGCCATGGAGATGCGTCAATATTATTTGACCCAGGCTCTACGTATTCCTATGTGTACTCTTATTTTGCTCCATATTTGGGTGTATCTCGGGATTCTTTGAGTTCCCCTGTTTATGTGTCTAGTCTTGTAGGAGATTCTCTTATTGTGGACCGCGTGTATCGGTGGCGTTTGATTTCTCTTAGTGGTTTTGAGACCAGAGCCGATTTATTATTGCTCAGCATGGTAGATTTTGATGTTATCTTAGGCGTGGACTGGTTGTCACCCCATTATGCTATTCTTGATTGTCACGCTAAGACCGTGACACTGGCCATGCCAGTCTTACCGTGATTAGAGTGGAGGGGCGCCTTACAGTATACACCCCGCAGAGTTATTTCTTTCCTTAAAGCTCAACAGATGGTTGATAAGGGGTGTGACGCATATCTAGCTTATGTGAGAGATGTCAGTATTGATACCCCTACAATTGAGTCAGTCCCAGTAGTGAGGTGTTTTTCCATATGTGTTTCCAGTTGATCTTCCGAGTATGCCGCCCGAAAGAGATTGATTTTGGCGTTGATTTATTACCGGGCACTCAACCCATCCCTATTCCTCCTTACCGTATTGCTTCTCCTGAGTTGAAGGAGTTGAAGAAGCAGTTGCAGGAGTTTCTTGATAAGGGCTTCATTCGGCCCAGTGTGTCACCCCGGGGTGCTCCAGTCTTGTTTGTGAAGGAAAATGATGGTTCTATACGTATGTGTGTTGATTATCGCCAACTGAACAAGGTTACTGTCACTACCCATTTCCCCCTCCCTAAGACGTCGTGAAGGCACCTAGTCGCTACGACTTGGTAAGCCTGATAAAACTCGAAATAATGGAAATAGAGCAATAATTACAACTAACTTCAATAGATATAATGTACTGATAAGGATGCTGCTCGGCATGTATAAGTAAAACCAACACTCCAATATGAATAGTATTCCCAAAACCCGGAATCATGAGCCACAAGGTCTAAGAAACACTATCTAACTGTCTCCTATACATAGTGTCTAAAAGTGATAAAGGAGGGAAAAATAGTATAAGGGATAGAGGGGGACTCCGAGGATCTGCAGGCGCGCGCAGATGTACCTTGAAGTCTCTGGTAAGCTGTTGCGGCTGCACTAATGATGAGGCGGATAAGACGTACTTGGATCTGCACACAAAAAACATGTGCAGGAAGGGTATGAGTACACCACAATGGTACCCAGTAAGTATCAAGCCGAACCTCGGTCGAGTAGTGATGAGGTTAGGTCAGGGCCCTACCAGAACATATGTATATAATAATGCAAAGCAAAGGAAAATACCGTAGTAATAAAGACTGAAATGTAACAAGGAAAGAATCATGGAAAATCAACAGCTCAAAACACAACAATTCAACAGGGGATCTCCTGAGATACCGTCTGGTAGTCCCAAACGTAAATATGCAGGGGGATCTCCCGGAATATTATTTCGTAGTCCCAAAGTAAATATGCAAGACAGGGGGGGATTTCTCGGAATACCATTTCGTAATCCCAAAGTAAATATGCAATACAGAGAGGGATCTCCCGGAATACCATTCCGTAGTCCCAAAGTAAATATACAGCCAAACAACAAGATTCAATAATCATGGCACGGAGTATTACAATTTATCCTAAGTACAAGTTAAGGAAGGTAGGTAAAACCACTAAACATGTTGCACGTAATTTAAGTAAACAGTTAAGGCAAGAAGGCATGCTTTCTTAGTCTAACAAAATGCTACACAAGCTAATAAGTTCAAATAAGAGGAAAGACAGGTTACTCTTTAATGAAAATAGGGTTTTACAATAAATAGCCTGTGTACGTACTCGTCACCTCACGTACACGGCGCTCATATAACAACAATAGTACCAATCCTAAGGGGAGTTCCCCCACATACGGTTAGGCAAGCCACTTACCTCGAACCAAGCTCAAATCAATATGAAATTATGCTCTTTCAACGAATATCCGACTCCGAATGGCCCAAATCTAGCCAAAACCAATTACATAATATAAATATAACTACAAGAAACTAATCTAACGAAAACAATCAAAGTTAAAGCAAGAAATTGGAAAATCGCTCAAAAAGCCTCCCTGGGCCCACGACCCGGAATTGGGTAAAAGTTGCAAAATACGAACACCCATTCACTCATGAGTTCACTCGTACCAAAATTACTCAAAATCCAATACAAAAATCTTGATCAAAACCCCAAAATTTGGCCTAAGAACTTTTCTTAATTTTTCCAATTTTTCACACCAAATCCGGAATTAAATGATGAATTCAAGCATAGATTAGTGGGATATAATCATAAAGGAATTAAGAATCATTACCCAATGACTTCCCCTGAAAATCTCTCGAAAGTTTGCCTTCCACCGAGCTCCCAATTGAATTTTGTGATATGAACTCAAAAACCTCGTTTTTGAACATTAAATTCTGCCCAGGTGTTCCTTCTTCGCGAACACGGGATACCCCTCACGTTCGCGAAGCACAAGCTACTTCAGTCCAAAAATTACTCACCGCGAACGCGATGCACTGATCATGAATGCGAAGCTCAACTAGCCTGACCCTATGCGAACGCGGGACACTCATCGCGAACACGTAGGATATTATGCCTGGAACCCATCCGACAGTGGACTCTACGCGAACATGAGGTCCTTTCCACGAACGCGTAGCCTTAGTGCTCCATACCTTCACCATAGTGAAGATCAGGTATCCATTGCCTCGCATTGATGAATTATTTGATCAGTTACAGGGTGCCAGGGTGTTTTCCAAGATTGACTTGCGTTGAGGCTATCATCAGTTGAAGATTCGGGAGCCAGATATCCCGAAGAATACTTTCAGGACCAGATATGGTCACTATGAGTTTCTTGTCATGTCTTTCGGGCTGACCAATGTCCCAACAACCTTTATGCATTTGATGAACAGTGTGTTCCGGCCTTATCTTGACTCATTTGTCATTGTGTTCATTGATGACATTCTAGTGTATTCCCGGTCTCGGGAGGATCATGAGCAGCACCTGAGTACTGTGCTTCAGACTTTGAGAGAGAAGAGGTTGTATGCAAAATTTTTGAAGTGTGAGTTTTGGCTAGACTCCGTGGCTATCTTGGGTCATATGGTATCGAGTGATGGGATCAAGGTAGATCCGAAGAAGGTGGAAGTGGTATAGAGTTGGCCTAGACCGTCATCAGCTACGGAGATCCGCAGTTTTCTTGGTTTGATGGGATATTACCGTCGTTTCGTAGAGGGATTTGCATCTAAATCAACACTTAAGACCAGGCTTAATAAGAAAAGTGCTCCGTTCAGATGGACAGAGGAGTGTGAGGAGAGCTTTTAGAAGCTTAAGACAGTTTTGACTACAGCCCTAGTATTGGTATTGCCTACAGGTTCGGGGTCTTACACCGTCTATTGTGATGCTTCGTAGATTGGTCTTGGCGCAGTGTTGATGCAGGACGATAGGGTTATTCCCTTCGCGTCCTGATAGTTGAAGGTGCATGAGAAGAACTATCTTTTCCACAATCTTGAGTTAGCAGCTATTGTTCACGCCCTGAAGATTTGGCGGCACTATTTGTATGGTGTGCCTTGTGAGATCTACACCGATCATCGGAGTTTGCAACACTTGTTCAAGCAAAAGGATCTTAACTTGCATCATCGGAGGTGGTTGGAGCTACTTAAGGATTATGACATCACTATTTTGTACCACCTGGGGAAGGCCAATGTGGTGGCCGATGCTTTGAGTCGTCGGGCGAAGAGTTTGGGGAGTTTTGCATATATTCCAGCAGCAGAGAGACCCTTAGCATTGGATGTTCCGGCCTTAGTGAGCCAGTTTGTCAGATTGGATATTTCGGAGCCGAGACGGGTATTGGCTTGCGTGGTCTTTAGGTCTTTCCTTTATGATCGTGTAAGGGAGCGTCAATATGATGACCCTCATATGCTCGTCCTTCAGGACAGGGTTCGGTGAGGTGATGCTAGAGATGTGACTATTGGTGATGACAGCGTGTTGAGGATGCAGGGCTGGATATGTGTTCCTAATGTGGATGGGCTTCGGGAGTTGATTCTTGAGGAGGCCCACAGCTTGCGGTATTCCATCCACCCGGGTGCCGCGAAGATGTATCATGATTTGAGACAACACTATTAGTTGAAGAGGATGAAGAAGGATATAGTTGGATTTGTGGCTCGATGTATCAATTGTCAGTAGGTTAAGTACAAGCATCAGAGACCGGGTGGCTTGCTTCATAGGTTAGAGATCTCAGAATAGAAGGGGAGACACATCGGGTGGCTGACCAAGTCCGCGCACTTCATTCCCATTAGTACTACTTACTCTTCAGAGCGATTGGCTGAGATTTTCATCCGAGATATTGTTCGCCTTTATGGTATCTCAGTTTCTATCATTTCAGATAGGGGCACACAGTTTACATCGCAGTTTTGGAGGGTCGTGCAATGAGAGTTAGGTACTCAGGTTGAGTTGAGCACAGCCTTTCACCCTCAGACGGATGGTCGAGCGCATTATCCAGATATTGAAGGACATGTTATGTGCTTGTTTCATTGATTTTGGGGTTCATGGGACCAATTTTTGCCGCTCGCGGAGTTTACATATAACAACAGTTATCAATCGAGCATTCATAAGGCTCCGCACGAGGCTTTATATGGGAGGCGGTGTACATCTATGGTGGGATGGTTTGATCCGGTTGAGGCTAGGCCCTTGGGTACAAACTTGGTCTAGGATGCATTAGACAAGGTGAAATTGATTCAGGAGCGGCTTCACACGGCGTAGTTTAGGTAGAAGAGTTATGTGGACAGGAAGGTCCGTGATGTGTCTTTCATGGTCGGGAAGAAGGTTATGCTGAAGGTATCACCCATGAAGGGTGTTATGAGGTTTGGGAAAAGGGGTAAGTTGAGCCCCCGGTTCATTGGACCTTTTGAGGTACTTTAGAGGATAGGGGAGGTGGCTTACAAGCTTGCTTTGCCACTTAGCTTATCTAGTGTGCATCCAGTATTTCATATTTCTATGCTTCGGAAGTATATCAGCGATCCGTTCCATGTTTTGGATTTCAACACGGTTCAGTTGGATGGTGATATGACTTATGATGTGGAGCCGGTGGCTATTTTGGAGCGGCAGATTCGGAAGTTGAGGTCAAAGAATATAGCTTCAGTGAAGGTGCAGTGGAGAGGTCAGCCTGTGGAGGAGGCCACTTGGGAGACCGAGCAGGATATGCGCAGCCGTTATCCTCATCTTTTCATAGCTTCAGGTATGTCGCTATACGTGTTCGAGGACGAACGATTATTTTAAGAGGGGAAGGATGTGACGACCCGGCTGGTCGTTTTGAGAGTTATAGCCCCACCACCATTTTTGCTTCTTTTATGCTTTACAGCTGTATTATCTTATATCGGGTTGGTTGGTTCGAGTCTGGAGTGGTTTCGGAGTGAATTGAGACACTTAGTCTCTTAATTGGAAGCTTAAGTTGGAAAAGTTGTTCGGATGTCGACTTGTGTGGAAACGACCTCGGAGTTAAATTTTGATGGTTACGTTAGCTTCGTTAGGTGATTTTGAACTTAGGAGCGCGTTTGGAATGTGATTTGGTGGTCTGTAGTAGAATTAGGCTTGAATTGGCGAAAGTTGGAATTCTTGCGATTTTGGCCGGTAGTGGAAATTTTGATATCGGTTTCGGATTGGATTTCTAGAATTTGGAGTAGGTTCATGGTGTCATGTTTTACTTGTGTGTAAAATTTTAGGTCATTCATATGTGATTTGATATGTTTCAACGTCGTTTGTAGAATTTAGAAATTTCAAAGTTCATTAGGCTTGAATCCGTTTGTAATTCGTGTTTTTGATATTGCTTGAGGTGATTTGAGGGTTCGATTAAGTTCGTATAATGTTTTGCGACTTGATTGTAGGTTTAGTTGAGGTCTCGAGGTCTCGGGTGAGTTTCGGGTGGTTAATGGATCATTTTTGGCCTTTGAGAGATAGCAGATTCTGGTGTTCTTTAGTTGTTGGTTTCCTTCTTCGCATTCGCGAGGGGTGTTCCGCGATCGCGAAAAGGATCTGGGGCAGGTAAGAATTTTATGCTTTGCGTTCGCGATGTCAGTCCCGCGTTCACGAAGCTCTGAGATCATATGCCTACACGTTCTCGGAGAATATCCCGCGTTCGCGTAGAAGGGATTGGTTGTTGGATCCCTTGGCCCTTATGCCTATACGTTCACAATGTTGGTCCCGCGTTCGCGTAGGGTTGAGTGGTGAGTCCTTCGCGTTCGTGACTAAGACATCTTGTTCGCGATGTCGAATTTCTGGGCAAGATTAATTTGTTCTTCGCGAACACGAGGATATTCCCATTCGCGAAGAAGGGAGCACCTGGGCAGATTTAAAGGTTCAAATCGAGTGTTTTGAGTTCATATCACAAAGTTGAATTGGGAGCTCGGTAGAAGGCGATTTTAGGAGATATTCTTGCGTGAGTGTTTAGGGTAAATGATTCTTACCTAATTTTGGTTAATTCTCATGATTATGTCTTTAAATGCATCATTAAATTAGTGATTTGGAGTGGAAAATTGGGGAAAATGTGGGAAAAGTCCTTAGGCTGAATTTTGGGGTTTCGATCGGGATTTTGGTATCGGAATTGAGCAAATTTGGTATGGTTAGACTCGTGAGTGAATGAGTGTTCGTAATTTGTGGCTTTTACCCGATTCTGAGACGTGGGCCCGAGGAGGCTTTTTGAGCCATTTTTCAACTTCTTGCTTTAACTTTGATTCTGTTCGCTAGTTTAGTTTCTTGTAGTTATATTTATGTTAAGTAATTGGTTTTGGCTAGATTTGGGCCTTTTGGAGTCGGATATTCGTGGAAAGAGCATTATTTCAGATTGATTTGAGCTTTGTTTGAGGTAAGTGGCTTGCCTAACCTTGTGGGGGGAGGAGGGGGGGAACTCCCCTTAGGATTGGTACTGTTTTGATATGTTAGCGCCGTGTACATGAGGTGACGAGTACGTACACGGACTAATTATTATAAAAACCCGTTTTCTACTAAGAAATGCCATGTTTTCCTTCTTATTTGAGTCTTATCAACATGTGTAGTATCCTGCAAGACTAGAATAGCATACCTACTTGCCTTAACTGTTTACCTGAACTACGTGCAGCGTGTTTATTGAATTTACATGTCTTTCCTTAACTTGTACTTAGGTTGAATTGTAAAATTTTTTGCCGTAACTATTGAATTCTATTTTTTGGCTGCACATTTACTTTGGGACTACGAAACGGTATTCAGGGAGATCCCCCTGTACATGTTTTTTGTGTGCATTTACTTTCCACCATTGTGGTGTGCTCACACCCTTTCCTGCACATGTTTTTCGTATGCAGATCCAGGTACATCTTATCAGCCTCACAGCTAGTGGAGTCGGTGTTGCTTATTGGAGACTTCAAGGTACATCTGCCCGTGCCCGCAGATCTGCGAAGTCCCCCTCTATCCCCGTATGTTCATTTTTCCCTCTTTCGGTTGAAAATGATGTATAGAACTGTTAAGACTTCTTAGTAGCTTGTGACTTACGGTGTTTTCGATTTTGGGATTGCTTTTGTACAGTTCGGAAGTTGATAATTGTATATGCCAAGTGGCATTTAGTTGCTTATTTAGATTATCGTTGCTGTTAGTTGTTAATGATCATGCTTTTATTTCATTTCCGAAAGTGTTAGGCTTACCTAGTCGTAGAGACTAGGTGCCGTCACGACAAATTCACGGTGAGAGAATTTGGGTTGTGACACCTTTGTCTAATCCCAAAAATTCCTAATGCAAACAATATAAATTATTTTAGGCCAATTAGCCTGTGTAATACTATGTACAAGATGGTCACAAATATTTTTCCAAATCGTCTTAAGCCTTTCCTAGAACAAATTATCAATCCTTTCCAAATAGGTATTATGAAACACAGAAGAGCCTCGGATAATGCTATTATAATTCAAGAGTTAATCTCTAACTTCAAAAAGTTAAAAGGAAAAAAGGGTCAAATGATCTTAAAGATCGACCTTGAAAAGGACTTTGATCACCTGGAGTGGTCTTTTATTTTTCGTACCCTTAGATATTTTAATTTTCCCTATAAATTCTCCAAACTCTTACTAAACTGCATTTTCACTAGCTCAATAGGGGTTCTAGTAAATGGTACAATCACAAATTTCTTTGAACCAAGCCGAGGAATTAGGCAAGGCGACCCTATATCTCCATATATCTTTATTCTTTGTATGGAGATGTTCTCTAGATTTATTAACCACCAAGTGGATATAAACAATTGGGATCCTATTGTTACATGAAGGAAGAGTCCCCAATTCTCCCACTTGTTCTTCGTATATGGCCTAACATTGATGGCCAAGGCAAATGATAAATCTTGTTAAGCCATAAAAACTAGTCTAAATTATTTTTGTAACCTATCAGGCCAAAGTATAAATACTACTAAATCAAAGGTTATTTTCTCTAACAACTGCCCCCTAACACGGTTAAGCACATAACAAACAACTTGGGACTTAAATAAAGTGACTCCTTTGGAGCTTATTTATGATTTTCAATATTAGCCAAAAACCCAAGACCTACTGATTGCCAATTTATTATAGACAAGATGAGGGCTAGATTGGTTAACTGGAAAACTAGGTTTATTAATATAGCAGAAAGAACCACCCTAGCCCAAGGATGCCTCAATTCAATCCCTAACCACTAAATGCAATACACTTTATTCCCAACAAAAATCTTGAAAAATATTGATAAAATTCAAAGAGACTTTATATGGGGATCTACTTCTGAAACGAAAAAACTCTATTTAATCAAATGGTCTACGGTATGCCAACAAAAGTCCAATGGGGGCTGGGTGTAAGAAATGTCAGTGCAAAAAATATTAGCCTCCTAACAAGCTTAGCTTGGAGACTGCTCACTAACACAACTACTCACCAATCACATGACACGTAGTATGGGGTTTCATAGCCTCATAACCAAATTTAGAACTGTTATTTACCTCAAACCGTGCAAATCTCTACTCAAACACATATTTGCCTCGTGAAACGGCCTCTAAATGCCTCGAATCTAGGAACACACAATTCGATATAATCAACACGAGCTAAAGAAATCAATTCCAGAAGAAAATACTAAGCTCTTAATCAAAAGTCAAAAAGTCACTTCAAAAGTCAGCCCTCGGGTCCACGTCTCGAAATCGGGTAAAAGTCACAAAATCCGAATACCATTTGACCAAGAGTCCACCCATACCAAAATTACTCGAATCCAATACCAATATCTAGATCAAAACCTTAAACCTAAGAACTTTCCTCCATTTTCCCTAATTTCCCACCCCAAATCACTAATTTAATGATGAAATCAAAGACATAAACATGGAAATTAACCAAAATTTGGTAAGAATCACTAACCCCAATTCGCCCACTTGAAAATCTCTCCAAGAATTCACTTCCACCGAGCTCCCAAAATCAAATTTGCGTTATGAACTCAAACCCTCATTTTTGAAATATTTAGGTCTGCTCATGTGACCCTTCTTCGCGAACGCGACCATCTTCTCGCGTTCGTGTAGCACAAATAAATATCCTGCCCAAAATCTTCAACGCAAACGCGTTGAACAACTCGCGAACGCGGTGCCTTGTTGACCTCATGCTTTGAGAACGTGATCCCCCTTACGCAAGCATGTAAATCAAATGCGTGGGGTCCCAGCTGCCTCCTCTCCTATTCGCAAATGCATCCCCCTTCTCGCATTCATGATGCACTATCTACCCAGACCTTCGTGAATGCGAAGAACAAATCCTAACTGCCTCCACCTACCCTTCGCGAACGTGGGATTCTCATCGTGAATGTAAAGAAGGAAACCAGAACTAGACACCATAAATTCCCCAGCAGTCTTCCAACACCAAAAATTGATCTGTTAACCATCCGAATCTCACCCTAGGCCGCCAGGGCCTCAACCAATCATACCAACAAGTCCCAAAACATCATACGAACTTAGTCGAGCCTTGAAATCACGTCAAACAACGCTAAAACCATGAATCGTGCATCGATTCAAGCATAATGGACTTTTGAACTTCTAACTTCTATATTTGATGCTGAAACCTATCAAAACACGTCCGATTGACCTCAAATTTAGCGCACAAGTTACAAATGACACCACGGACCTATTCCAACTCCCGGAACCCTAATTCGAGCCTGGTAACCATAAAGTCCACCCTCGGTCAAACTTCAAAATTTCTAACTCTCGCCATTTCAAGCCTAATTCAACTACGGACCTCAAAATCACAATCCCAACACACTCCCAAGTAAAGAATCACCCGACGGAGCTAACAGAACCATCAAAACTCCATTCCGGAGTCGTTTATACATAAGTCAACATCCGATCAACTATTTCAACTTAAGATTTCAAGTTTGAGAATAAGTGTATCAACTCATTATGAAACCTCTCCGAACCGGAACCAACTACTCCGGCAAGTCATATAATAACTGTAAGGCATAAAATGAGCACCAAATAGGGGGAACGGGGCTACCACTCTCAAAATGACCGGCTGATTCGTTACATCCTCCCTCTCTTAAACAAACATTTATCCCCAAATGGGTCTAGAAATGTACATGGAGTCTCAAATAAGCGTGGATATCTGCTCCGCATCTCCCGCTCACTCTCCCAAGTGGCCTCCTAAACTGGCCGACCTCTCCGCTGCACCTTCACTGAAGCTATATTCTTTGACCTCAACTTTCGAACTTGCCGACCCAAAATTGCTTCTGGCTCCACATCATAAGTCAAATCACCATCCAACTGAATCGTGCTGGAATGCAAAACATGAGACGGATCACCGACACACTTTCGAAGCATAGAAACATGAAACAACGGATGCACACTCGACCATGGATTCAAACAATGGTAAAACCTTGCGCAGTACCTTTTCCCCAACAATGAAAGCAACATCATGAACCTTCCTATCGGTGTAACTCTTCTATCTAGACTGCACCATGCGAAGCCGATCCTGAATTAATTTAACCTTGTCCAAGCATCCTGAACCAAGTCCGTACCCAATAGCCTAGCCTCAACCGGCTCAAAAGCAACCCACCGGAGATCGACACCGTCTCCCATACAAAGCCTCATATGGAGATATCTGAATGCTCAACTTGTAGCTCTTGTTATAGGCAAACTCTGCAACCGGAAGAAACTGATCCCATGAACCCCCGAAATCTATGACATAGGCGCGTAGCATATCATCTAATATCTGAATAGTGCGCTAGGACTGTCCGTTCGTCTGAGGGTGAAATGCTATACTCAACTCAATATGGGTGCCCAACTCATGTTGCACTGCCCTCCAAAACTGTGATATAAATTGCGTGCCCCGATCTGAAATGATGGACACCGGCATACCGTGAAGGCGACAAATCTCGCGAATGTAAATTTTAGTCAACCGCTCTAAAGAATAACTAGTCCTAACTGGAATGAAGTGCGCGAACTTAGTCAGCCGATCCACAATCACCCAAATAGCATCGAACTTTCTCGAAGTCCGTGGAAGCCAAACTACATAATCCATGCTGATACGCTCCCATTTCCACTCCGGGATCTCAAGCCATTGAAGAAATCCACATGGTCTCTGATGCTCATACTTCACCTGCTGACAGTTTAGGCACTGAGCTACAAACCCCACTATGTTCTTCTTCATTCTTCTCCACCAATAATGCTGCCTCAAGTCCTGGTACGTCTTCACGGCACACAGATGAATGGAATACTGCGAACTGTGGGCCTCCCCAAGAATCAACTCAGGTAGCCCATCTACATTGGGCACACAAATCCGACCATGCATCCTCAACACCCCGTCATCCACAATAGTAATATCCCTAGCATCATCGTGCTGAATCGTGTCCTTAAGGACAAGCAAATGGGGTTCATCATACTAGCGCTCTCTGATGCGATCATATATGGAAGATCGAGAAACAACACAAGCGAGACCTGGACTAGGCTCTGAAACATCTAATTTCATGAACTGGTTGGCCAAGGCCTAAAAATCAACTGCAAGTGGTCTCTCACCAACAAGAATGAATGTAAGGCTACCCATACTCGCCGCCTTCCTACTCAAGGCATCAACCACCACATTAGCCTTCCCGGGATGATATAAAATAGTAATATCATAGTCTTTTAGCAGCTCCAACCATCTCCGCTGCATCAAATTTAGATCATTTTGTTTGAATAAGTGTCGGAGGCTCCGATGATCGTAAATACCTCACAAGACACACTGTAGAGATAATTCCTCCAAATCATCAATGCATGAACGATGGCAGCAAACTCCAAATCATGAACATGGTATTTCTTCTCATGAGACTTCAACTTTCGCGAAGCATAAGCAATCACTCTACCCTTCTGCATCAAGACACACACACAATACCGATCCGAGAAGCATCACAATACATTGTATAAGAGCCTGAAGCTGAAAGCAAAAATAGATCTGGAGATGTGGTCGAGACAGTCTTGAGTTTCAGAAAGCTCTCCTCATACTAATCTGACCACCTGAAAGTAGCACCCTTTTGGGTCAATTTGGTCAAAGGCAATACATTAGATGAGAAACCCTCCACGAAGCGATGATAATAGCCGGCCAAGCCGAGAAAGCTCCGAATCTACGTAGTTGAGGACGGTCTGGGCCAACTCTGAATTGCCTCTATCTTCTTTGGATCTACCTGAATCCCCTCACTGGACACCACGTGCCCCAGGAATGCTACTGAACTAAGCCAAATCTCACACTTAAAGAACTTGGCATAAAGCTTCTCCTCCCTCAACCGCTGCAACACAATCCTCAAATATTGGGCATGCTCCTCCTGGCTACGAGAGTACACCGGGATATCATCAATGAATACTATGATAAATAAGTCGAGATAAGGCTGAATGTCATGACCCAAAATCCAACTAGTCGTGATGGTACCTAACCCAACCCGCTAGGTAAGCCAATTAACAACTATCCATTTCCAATTAAATTTAATAAGACAATTAAGTAAAAGAAAATATCTGAATCTTATACATTCCCCAAGGACTAGTAGTACAAATCATGAGCATCTAAGATTAGAGTTTACAAAGCTGGTATGAAGTAAATGCATCATATGTTTGAAATATATATGAACACATTAAAATGCCAAAGCTACCAAGGATAATAGGCAGCTATGACCGGAACACATGTACATCTTCAAATCCAGCTCCCGCCGTATAGAGCAACATTAACATCCAACATCTGCACGCAAGATGCAAAAGTGTAGTACGAGTACAACCGACCCCATGTACTAAATAAGTAACAAACCTAACCTTAGGTTGAAAGTAGTGACGTGCTAGAGCAAAGGTCGGAGTCAAACACCAATAGCCAACAACAATTCATAACATAATAATAGTGCTAAAAGTAGTAACTTAGAGATAAAAGGCTCAACTTTTTCACAGTTTCGGAAAATAGACATACTTTTCAGGTGTCCCAGTGAAAACCCAAATCGTTTATCGAAATCACCAAAAATATGAGTAAGTTTGTAAAACTGCATTTTTTCCCAAAAGCTTTCAACAGGTAAATGTTTCATTTTCAAAAGGCATGAGGAAAATACATCTCTATGCCTACATGTCAATGCATGCATGTCAACTGTACCATGCAGTGATATAACCATATGTATACTCTCAGTGCATCGATGCACTCAGTCCTCCCAATCATTTAATCCTCACAGTCACTCGGTCCTCATAACTACCCAGCCCTCACAGTCATTTAGTCCTCCTAATCACTCGGCACTCGCACTCAGTAGGTACTTGCGCTCACTTGGGGTGTGTACTGACTTCGGAGGGGCCCCTTCAGCCCAAGCGCTAAAATCAGCCAATCATGGCGTAAATCAATAACATCTGTTGCGGCATGTAGCCTGCTCCAATCATAAATTAATATCCTCGCAATCAGGCCCTTGGCCTCGCTCAGTCATCAATCTCTCTAGTCTCTTGGGCTCAAAATGTCATGAAATCAGCCCAACAATAATGATGTGATGTATCAATAAAGGGTAATAGAGACTAAGATATGATATGAATATGAATGCGTATGACTGATTATGTAATTCTAATGAAAGTATATAACCCAACAGGATAAATATGTTGCCTAGACATGGTCTCTAGCATTGATCACAACTAAAATGTTCTATCACATAGAGTACAGTAAAAATGTTCAGATAAGATAGCTACACAGTTCCATGGAATCGACTAAATCACAGTTACTACAGTGAATGCCCACTCTCCCATCACTTAGCATGAGCGTTACCTCAACATCAATCACATAACATGTAATTTATGGTTTCATATCCTCAGCACCAAGTTTAGAAGTGTTACTTACCTCGAACAAGCCAAATCAAATACCGAACAAGCTAAACGATTCTCCAAATGCCATCCCACGCATACCGACCTCCGAACAGTTCGAAACTAGTCAAAAGCAACTCAAGAACATCAAATCATGCATAAGGAAACAATTCCAATTGATAAAAGTCGAATCCTTTATCAAAAGCCCAAAATCGACCAAAACGCCAAACCCGGGCCCGTGACTCGGAACCCGACGAAACTTATAAACTCCGACAACCCATTCAATTATGAGTCCATCCATACTAGTTTCACTAAAATACGACTCTGAATCGATGTTTAAAACTCAAAAATTCGCTTTATGAAATTTTAAAGAAAAACCCAAATTTCTCTTTTAAAATAATCAACCATGTACCAAAAACGAGAATAGATTCATGAAATATCAACACAAGTGAGTCAAGAATGCTTACCCCAAGCTATATGGTAAATTTCCTCTCCAAAGTCGCCCAAACCTACCTCAAAAATCCCAAAATATGGTAAAAGAACCAAAAAAACCCGACTTAATATTGTTCTGCCCAGATCTTAACGCATATGCGATAAATGAGCCGCTTCTGCGGCGTCGCTTCTACGACAAGACTTCGCTTCTGTGGAATTACACTAAGCACAGACCCCTCGCACCTGCGGAACTATATTCTGCTTAAGCGACATCGCAAGCGCGAGTCTTGTTCTGCTCCTGCGCCAAATACCGCTACTGCGCCACAGGCCATCACTTTTGCGAGGCCGCAGATGCGCCCCAAGCTCCGTATCTACGATGACTCCAAACTCAAACCCTTTTCGCAGGTGCGATCACATATCTGCTTCTGCGACCACCACACCTGTGCATACAAACAGCAGGTGCGCAACACCAGAACTAGCACTTCTTCAGCAATGCAACATGAGACAAAAGTGATCCGAACCGCATCCGAAACTCACCCAGGGCCCCTCGGGACCCCGTCGGAATATACCAACAAATACCAAAACATAACATGGACCTACTCAAGGCCTCAAATCACACATAACAACATCGAAACGATGAATCGCACCTCAAATCGAACTTACTGAACTTTGAACTTTTTAACTTCCAAAACTCGTGTCGAAACATATCAAATCAACTCGGAATTAATTCAAATTTTGCACACAAGTCCCAAATGACATAACGAAGCTATTCCAATTCCCGGAACCAAAATCCGAATCCTATATCCTTGAAGTCAATGTCTGGTCAAACTTATAATTTTTCCAAACCTTCAAATTTACAACTTTCGCTAATTAGTACTGAATCCTTCTGGAAATATCCAAATGCGAATCCGGGCATATGCCCAAGTCCAAAATCACCATCTGGACCTAACGGAACCATCAAAATCCAAATTCGAGGTCAAATGCTGAAAAGTCAAACTTGGTCAACTCGTCCAACTTAAAGCTTCAATCATGAAATTCATTCTTCCAAATCGATTGCGAATAACCTGATAATCAAAATCGATGATTCACATGAGTCATAATACATCATACGGAGCTACTCATGCCTTCAAACTATCGAGCCAAGTGCAAATGCTCAGAACGACCGGTCGGGTCGTTACTTCCTCCCCCACTTAAACAAACATTCATCCTAGAACGTGCCAATAGTTGTTCTTAAGCCGTCAAATCACCATGTAACTTACCATGCAAATACCCGAGGGTGATCCCACGTCACCCTATTCTATATAGGCTCGACAACACAATATACTGAAGATCACTACTCCGACCTTATCTCGTAAACCACATAATCCAACTTCCAACGTCCGAAATTTCTTACAAGACCCGAACTTTGCATCTACACACTGTATAAGCCTGAACAAGCTGTATCAAGCCATAACCATATAACTCAAATACTCATAGCAATAACTTCCGATGACAGTAGCTACTCAAAACAACCCAATTCTGGTAATAAACCTCATATTAAACATAACCTCATTCTAAAACCTTTGTACACTGGATGATGAAAGACACACACAGAACTCATAACCATTCACCAGACCAACAATCATGGAACTCTCCCTCCTTCATCAAGAACTATAGCCAATTTCTAAGCCGACTTTCGATGTTATCCTTTCAAATATACCGCAATTAGATATGATAGCACTCATTCTAATGACCTCATCTCGTCAAACACAACCATTCTTATTGACGTGCAACACCAGTACGACCCAGAACCACAAACCGTGCAATCCATGCACCAATACGCAACAATTCAAATGTACTCAAACTTGGAAATTGACTCAAGCAATAGAGCCGTCCCTCAAGCTCAACAAGTACCGCCCCAGCACAATGCCAAAAACCCATCACACACCGTAGAACCATAACACACGAATCTAACACAAAGGATCAAATCTTAACATAACTCTATTGCAATGCGTGACCCTATCCAAACACTGGTCTGTATGAAATACCTCAAGCCACCCTGCTCAAAATTAATAACCACGCGCAATTCGACATCAAGTTCCCAAGGTGTATGACCATAGCCACGGAGAAGCAAATGACACAATGCCATACAAACCCGGAAGAACATAACCAATGTGCAATTTATCAAGCAACCCCCAAATACCCATCTCGCTCACATTTTGCTATAAGGCCCTAATAGAACCGCACCATTTGTGCATATAACCAATGAATCACAACCCCTCGTGGTATGGAAGAGTAACAGATAGAACATATCTGATACGAATAAAATCAATTCTAACCGAGTGTCAATCCCTCAATAATAGCAGTTCGGAGTCAACAAATCTGACCCGGTGTAGAATACAAACCCTCATTGGGCCTACCAATGGGCCCCTAAATTAACCCTGGTCATCCACAAATAGATAATTAACCCTCCGAAGGTCCACAATGACTGAATCATAACACATACTATCAGCTGGCTAGCTTTGGCCATAACTTCACAGTCCACAACCACAAAATAATCCGCTTATGAGAATTTTCGGTCTCCAAATCCATTGAACACACGAATCACCGTATATGATCTCAACTCCACTGCCCGAATGTCTAACACATCTCTTATACACGATCATCCTGAGAGGAATACTTCTATAATTCTTCCGTGCCACATAGTAATATCTGAATATCAACAGTCGATCAACCATGAGAGTACCGCAATACCAATGAAGCATCTGTAGGTCAAAACACAATGACCCTTTCTGAAATGCACACCCATCTCAGGAAATACCAACTAGTAATAGCATTCGTCTGTACATTAGGAACCGTCCATGTTGTCTAAGATTTCATGACCTTCCCTTCAAAACTTAATTGTGACCTTGCATACGCAAATCTTAATCCCACACAACACGCTACATCAATCATGCCATCACGTGAAGAGTACATGAATCTCATAATCAACTCTGAGTCACAAGTAGAATAAATACCCGATAAGTTAGAAACCTTCCATTTTATCTCATCCAGGAGAAAATACTAATACGCAACATGTTTCCCATGCCGGTAGGAAATATCCATCTCAACCCGTGGTAGAAACCATCGAAAACTCTTCGAAACCCATTTGTACATAACCAAGCTGATAGAATTGAATCTCTCAAGCTCAACCAAGCCACGCAGGTTGCCAAACCAAAAATATCGCCACAAAACACCTGTAGAAACTCACTACATCATAAGTACCCAAAGAACCGATCATATTCATTACGGTGTTGATCCAATCTACTGCTAAACTGTCTTATTTCTCCGAGTTCCTTCTGAATTGCTTTCGAATTGATACTTCTCCTTGCTATAACACCACGATCCTTAACCAAAACTCACCCCACGAACTCTAGCATAAAACCACACCGCCCTAAGGCCTATAAGCTGCTGAATTCCCTCTTAAGTACCCCAAAACTACCACAACCGAGATACCCACTCTTAAGAGATCTTGTGCGAATCTAAAGCTGTTTCCTTTACCTTATTGATAATGAAATGTAGAATCCATATGGATATAGAAATACCGCGAGTCTCGACACCATCCAATGTAAATCTCAGGTTCTAGCCACATATAAATCCGGAAAACTCTCAATTGCTACATATAAATCTTGAACCTATTAGAACCATTCTCGAGAGTCATCCACTCCACTCAAATCTCAATTACACTGCCAAAACGGGCCGAATGACTTGTGCCCAAATAGCACGACAACACCCAAAGAAGTAATCCACACCTTTAAGCAACCGAGCAATTTCCTACTCCACGTGCACTACATCTTTTACGAATAACAACTCAATTATACCATGATTCCCATATACCCATAAAGTGTAACATAACTCGTATCTAGAAATTCCTTTACTCGAGTCATTCCCGATCTCAACCTCTACATGTCACATCTGATTCACAAGCATGCCTCAAACCGAAACCAACACAACACATAACCATGCAACCAAAATGTCGATAATAGACCCCCCCCCACTTGGCTCAAAGCCATGGTAATAAATATCTGATGACTTACAATAACCATACTCCATTACTGCCATAATATCGCAGTGAGATTATACTAAATCATTCCTAAGCTCATGTAACACAAACCATCTAATACCTCAAATCATCTGCAAATCTCGCATTCGTCCTCGTGATGGTCAGGTCAACTCTTACAACCGATCCAAACTCATATCGCATGTGTATAACCCGCTGGTAAAAAAGAAAGCCTCCACACAACATCGTAAAATTCATACCTTCGTAGATTACCTCGCAGGTTATAACACACCTACTTAGCCCCCACACTGACATCTCTTTATACCCTTTCACAACCACCACTACTATGCAATCACTTTATCTTCCTGGGTCCGAACTCACCAACAAGGCATGAGAGCCTAATTCGTCCATAATTAAATAATATGAAAGATCCTTCAACACACTCATGACTCGAGACTATACGTCATATCAAGACATAAATCAAGCACCCACTAGTCCTTTTACATCTCAAGCAAACTCTTCTCATCATATTTAATCCATCTGAACAAATTCTGCAGTCACATAATACTTCATCATATAGCCATCCAACAACTCATCGAGCCGCAAATTCCACTCATAGGGACACTACCGGACATATAAATCCAAAAGCACGTGCTCACACAACCAAAATCCTCGTGCTCAAACTACAACTAAAACCCGGCCTCAAGTTTTCCAGACTGGCCAATCATCAGCATAAAGAAATCACACCTCGCACATCATCCATGAAATCACAATCCGTCAATGCACATCCCATACGAATGCGTGGAAGGAATTCAAAGAGTTACGCTTTAAGTTGATACAATGTCGCACGATAAGGAAGGAAAATGGGAGGTTTATCCTAAATGCCATGTAGACTTTACTAGACACTTGCTCATGACTTGTAGAACCTATGAACCTAGAGCTCTAATACCAACTTGTCATGACCCAAAATCCAACTAGTCGTGATTGCACCTAACCCAACCCGTAAGGTAATCCAATTAACAATTATCCAATTCCAATGAAATTTAATAAGACAATTAAGTAAAAGAAAATATCTGAATCTTATACATTCCACAAGGACAAGTAGTACAAATCACGAGCTTTTAAGATTTAGAGTTTACAAGGCTAGTATGAAGTAAATACATCATCTGTTTGAAATATACATGAACAGATTAAAATGCTAAAGCTACCATGGACAAGAGGCAGCTATGACCAGAACATAGGTACATCTTCAAATCCATCTCCTGTCGTACACAGCAATATCAGCATCCAACATATGCATGCAAGGTGAAGAAGTGTAGTATGAGTACAACCGACCCCATGTACTCAATAAATAACAAACCTAACCTTAGGTTCAAAGTAGTGACGAGCTAGAGCAAAGGTCCCAACACCAATATCCAATAACAGTTCATAACATAATTATAGTGCCAAAAGAAGTGACCAAGACATAGCATGCTCAACCCTTTCACCGTTCCGGAAAATAGGCATAATTTTTAAGTATCCCAGTGAAAACCCAAATCTTTTATCAAAATCACCAAAAATATGAGTAAGTTTGTAAAACTGCGATCTTTCCCAAAAGCTTTCAATAGATAAATGTTTCATTTTCAAATTGCATGAGGAAAATACATCTCTATGCCTACATGTCAATGCATGCATACCAACTGTAACACCATGCAGTGATATAACCATATGCATACTCTCGGTGCATCGATGCACTCTGTCCTCCCAATCACTCAATCCTTAGTGTCACTCGGCACTCGGTACTCACACTCAGTAGGTACCTGCGATCACTAGGGGTGTGTACAGACTCCAAAAGGGCTCCTTCAGCCCAAGCTCTATAATCAACCAATCAGGCGTAAGTCAATAACATCTATTGTGGCTTGCAACCCACTCTCATCATAAATCATTATCCTAACAATTAGGCCGTTGGTGTCACTCAGTCATCAATCTCTCCAGTCTCTTGGGCTCACAATGTCATGAAATCAGCCCAACAATAATGATGTGATGTATCAATAAAGGATAACAAAGACTGAGATATGATATGCATATGAATGCGTTTGACTGAGTATGTAATTGCAATGTAAGCAAATAACTCAACAGCATAAATGACCTCAGTGGGTCCCAACAAGATAAGCATGTAGCCTAGACATGGTCCCTAACATGGATCACAGATCAAATGCTCTATCACATAGAGTACAATAAAAATGTTCAGATAAGATAGCTACAGAGTTCCATGGAATCGACTAAATCACAATTACTACGGTGCATGCCCACACGCTCGTTACCTAGAATGCATGCCACCTCAACATCAATCACATAACACGTAATTTGGGATTTCATACCTATAACACCAAGTTTTAGAAGTGTTACTTACCTCGAACATGCCAAATCCAATATCGAGCAAGCCAAACAATGCTCCAAAATGCCATCCCGCGCGTACCAACCTCTGAATGGTTCGAAACTTGCCAAAAGCAACTCAAGAACATCAAATAAAGCCTAAGGAAACAATTCCAAATGATAAAAGTTGAATCCTTAATCAAAAACCCAAAATCGACCAAAAAGCAAAACCAGGGCCCACACCTCTGAACCCGACGAAACATATAAAATCCGACAACCAATTCAATTACTAGCATCCATACTTGTTTCACTCAAATCCGACTCTGCACCGATGTTCAAAAGTCAAAATTTTGATTTATGAAATTTTAGACAAAAACCCTCCAATTTCTTTTTTGAAATCATCAACCAAATGCCAAAAACGATAATAGATTTATCAAATATAATCACAAGTGAGTCAAGAATGCTTGCCCCAAGCCATATGGTAAATTTCCTCTCCAAAGTCGCCCAAACCGAGCTCCAAAATCCCAAAATATGGTAAAAAACCAAAAAATCTGATTTAACATTGTTCTGCCCAGACCTTTAAGCATCTGCAATAAATGAGCCTCTTCTGCGGCGTCGCTTCTGCGAGAAGACATCCGCTTCTGCAGAAATACACTAAGCACAGACCCCTAGCACATGCGGAACCATTTTCCTCTTTTGCAACAGCGCAGGTGCGAGTCTTGTTCCGCTTCTGTGCCACAGACCATCGCTTCTGCGAGGCCGCAGATACGCCCCAATAAGGGTGACAAATGGGCCGGTCCTGGCCCGGGACCGGCCTGGGACCGCGGGCCAAATGGGTTAAACGGGCCAGGACCGTTTGGCCCGGTTTTAGTGGGCCTGAGCCGATCTCGTGGGCCGGTCCTATGATTTGGGCCTGCCAGGCCCGGGACCATTTAGCCTGCCAGGGACCGGGACCAGATCTGTCCCTTAGCGGGCCAAACGGTCCCAACGGCTATTTTTAAAATAAAATAAAATAAAGTTTTTTTTTGTCGTTGGGCTGTCAAAAATAGCCATTTAACCCCCCCAACTTTGTTTTAATCCCAAACTCTTTATAATTATATTTTTTCCCTATTTTCAACTATAAATACCCCATCATTCTTTCATTTTTTCTTTCAAAATCATCAATCTATCACAATCTCTCTCTAATTTTCTTCTATAATTGCTACTACTATTTACTTTATTGTTACTAAGTGTATAATATATAAGCTATATTCGATATATATATATATATAGCTTATATATTATACGTTTAGTATATATACTATACTATACTATATATACAACTTATATAAGCTATATAAGATGTATGTATAGCTTTTATGTATATATATATATATATATATATATATATATATATAGTATATAAGCTATATAAGATGTACATATAGTATAGTATAGCATATATACTAAATGTATAATATATATCGATGTATATATATAGTATATAAACTATATAAGATGTACATATAGTATATATATATATATATATATATATATACTATACTATATGTACATCTTATATAGCTTATATACTATACACTTAGTATATATACTTTTTAGTAGTAACATGAAATGACCAAAGTATGGTACTTTTTAGCTAGTATAAATATGAAATGATAGAAGATCAAGTTTTAGCTCAACTCAGTTTTAGTTGAAACTGTAATCTGAGTTGAACTAAAACTTGATCTTCTATCATTCATATTTATACCAGCTAAGAAGTACCATACTTTGGTCCTTTCATGTTACTACTAAAAAGAGTGTGTGTGTGTGTGTGTGTATATATATATATATATATATATATATATATATATATAAGTTATATTCGATATAAGATGTATATATAGTATAGTGTATATATATATTTAATAAAATTTAGGTTACAATTCTATAATAAAATTTACAAAGCATTGCTTTAGATATTTTTTTTAACATCCTTTTGTCTCTAATATCTATTTAATTTTTTTTAAAAAAAATCCGTTTGGCCCACTTAGCCCATTTAGCCCGCGGGCCGGGACCGTTTCGCCCGGGACCAAACGTTCCCAGTCCCGGTCCCGGGCCGGTCCCTACAAAAAGACCGTTTAGCCCGGGACCGTTTGGCCCGTTTAATTTGGGACCGGGACCGGGACCGTTTGGACCGGCCCACTTAGCCCGTTTAGGCTCGGGATTGGCCCACTTGCCACCCTTACGCCCCAAGCTCCGCATCTCTGATGTGACCAAACACAGACACTTTCTGCAAGTATGATCACATTACCACTTCTAGGACCACTGCACATGCGCAAAATAACTGTAGGTGCGCAACACCAGAACAAGCACTTCTTCAACAATGCAACATGAGACAAAAATGATCCGAACCGAGTCCAAAACTCACCCTGGGCCCCTTGGGACCCTGTCCGAATATACCAACAAATCCCAAAACATAACACAGACCTACTCGAGGCCTCAAATCACACATAACAACATCGAAATGACGAATCACACCTCAAATCAAACTTAATGAACTTTGAACTTTTCAACTTTCAAAACTCGTGTCGAAACATATCAAATCAACTCGGAATAAACTCAAATTTTTCAACAAGTCCCAAATGAAATAACAAAGCTATTCCAATTCCCGAAACCACAATCAAAATCTGATATCCTCAAAGCCAACTTCTGGTCAAACTTATGGATTTTTCAAACCTTCAAATTTCTAACTTTCGCTAATTAATGCTGAATCCTTTTGGAAATATCAAAATGCAAATCCAGGCATACGCCCAAGTCCAAAATCACTATTCGAACCTAACGAAACCATCAAAACTAAAATCTGAGGTAAATGCTAAAAAGTAAAACTTGATTAACTCTTCCAAATTAAAGCTTCAATCATGAAATTCATTCTTCTAAATCGATTTCGAATAACCTGAAAACCAAAATCGGTGATTCACACAAGTCATAATACATTATACAGAGCTACTCATGCCCTCAAACTACCGAGCAAAGTGCAAATGCTTAAAATGACCGGTCGGGTCGTTACACTGAAATACATTATTCATCATATGTATGAATGTTGTTGGGGCATTGGTCAGCCCAAAAGACATCACAAGGAACTCATAATGACCATAACGGCTGCTGAATGCTATCCTTAGAATATCTAAGTCC
Organism: Nicotiana tomentosiformis; assembly: GCF_000390325.3. Classification (NCBI taxonomy): domain Eukaryota; kingdom Viridiplantae; phylum Streptophyta; class Magnoliopsida; order Solanales; family Solanaceae; genus Nicotiana; species Nicotiana tomentosiformis. Next base: position 66,602,844 of record NC_090821.1, on the reverse strand, counting down.
AGAATCTTCAATTGGTGATACCTAGACCTCAACTCAATCTTAGAGAACACCATCGCTCCCTGAAGCTGGTCAAATAGATCATCAACGCGCGACAGAGGATAATTGTTCTTGATTGTAACTTTGTTCAACTACCTAAAATCGATGTACATACGTATTGTACCATCCTTCTTCTTCACAAACAGAACCGATGCACCCCAAGGCGACACGCTAGGCCTAATAAACCCCTTATCAAGATGTTCCTGAAGCTGCTCGTTCAATTCCTTCAACTCAACCGGTTCCATACGATAAAGAGGAATATAAATGGACTGAGTGCCCGACATCAAGTCAATACTAAAGTTAATATCCCTATCGAGCGGCATGCCTAGCAGGTCTGCCGAAAACACATCCGGGAAATCTCGCACCACCGGAACAGAATAAATAGTAGGGGTATCAGCACCTACATCCCTCATATTGGCCAAAAAAGACAAACAACCCTCCCCAACCATCCGTTGGGCCTTCAAATATGAAATCACTCTGTTGGGAACATAATCTAGAGAGACACTCCACTCTATCCTTGGCAACCCTAGCATCGACAATGTCATGGTCTTAGCATGACATGGAGACAACCAATCCATACCCAAGATCCTGTTGAAATCAACCATACTAAGCAATAAGAGATCAACTCTAGTCTCCAATCCCCCAATAGTCACTACACATGACCAATATACACGGTCCATAACAATAGTATCGCCCAGCAGTGTAGATACATGAACAAATACAAATAAAGACTCACGTGACATATACAGATAATGAGCAAAATACGACGATACATACGAATAAGTGGAACCAGGGTCAATTAATATAGAAGCATCCTTATGGCATACTGAGACAATACCTGTGATCACCGCATTTAAAGCAACCGTATCTGGCCTGGCAGGGATGGCATAGAATCGGGTCTGATCGCCACATGATCGGCCTCTCCATCTAGGGAGACATTTAGCTACCCGGGCCCCACCCTGAGCTGGCTGGGCGGGTGGTGAAGTAACTGGTGCACAACTCGCAACCTTACTCCTCTGCTACACTAGACCTCCCGTGCAACGAGGACACTAGCTCCATATATGCCGAAACTCTCCGCACTCGAGCAACTCCCCGGTGACGGTGGTGGGGACTGAAGGGGTCCCCGAGTACCGGGATAACCGTTAGAAGGACCTGGCATAGATGAACCCTGAATCGATGGAGCACGGGACGAACTCTGAGCTGGAAGGGTACTTAGAGATGACTGACCCTGACGAGCACTGTATGAACCATGACTGGATGATGCGCCACGGTGAACTAAACGAGCCATCTGAGTGCACCTATAAGGACGACCCCTGCAATGGTAAGACTACAGCTCAAAAGGAACACCACCGAAACCACCCGAACCTTGAGGCCTCTTGGCCTCCCTCTCCTTACGCTCCCGACTACGGACCATCACTATCTACCGAGCAATATAAACCACCTCATCGAAAGTAGCACCAGATACCCTGTCATAAGCAACCACAGCTGATATGTGAGGCCATCAATGAACCTTCTAATCCTCTCCCTATTAGTGGTAACCAACCAAACTGCGTGACGAGAAAACTCTTAAAATATCATCTCGTACTAGGTCACAGACATGCCATCCTGATGTAGCTGCTCAAACTGTCTACGCAGCTCCCCCCTGCAAGACTGCAGCACGAACCTCTCTAAGAAGAGAACGGAGAACTCATGCCATGTAAGTGGTGCTTCACCAATCGGCCAACGCCTCTCATAAGCCTCCCATAATCTAAAGGCAGCCCCAGTAAACTGAAAAGTAGTGAACGAGATCCCACTAGTCTCCAGAATACTCGTCGTGCAAAGGATTTGGTGGCACTTATCTAATAAGCCCTAGGCATCCTCTGAACTCAGCCCCGCTAAATGATGGAGGCTGAAGCCTACCAAATCTCTCTAGTCTCATTTGCTCATCATCTGTCATAACGGGACCTACCCGGTCCTAAGCAACTACAACCAGCTGGGCCGGTAGTACCCTCGGTGTCTGAAGCCCATGCATCACCTGCTCTAGCGTACGGGCGGCGGGAGTCTGAGTACCTACCCGGCCTGACAAGTGGCTGATGCGGTCCGAATAGAGACCGCCTGAGCAAGGCTGGTGCACACAGTCAGAATTTGAGCCAAAGCCTCCTGAAGGCCTGGAATCACAATGGGCACAGCTGGTGCCTGAGCTGGCCCCACTGACACAACTGTATCTGGTACCTGCTCCTGAGCTGGATAAACTGGTGGGTCTGTAGGCACTGCTGTAGCTATTATACGAGCTGCACCTCTGCCCCTAGCATAGCCCCTATCGCTACCTCGGCCTCTCGCGGCCTTAGCCGGTGGTGCTGATGGATGTCCGTCTTGTTCGCTAGTCACTATCTGTGAGAAAATAGAATAACAGAAGTTTAGTTAATGAAATCAACAAATTCGCATGACAAGAATACAAGAATGTGAAGGTTTCTAAGGGTTCGATAGCCTCTCGAAGATAAGTACTCTACTAGACTTGCTCATGACTCATGACACTTACGTAACCTAGGCTCTGATACCAACTTGACAGGACCCAAAACTTTGCCTGTCGTGATGGCTCCTAACGTGGTACTAGGCAAGCCGACACCTCAAAACATTTCTAACACTTTTAAATGATGTATGAAATAACACAGGTTTAAATCATTAAAAACTCTTATAAACTGGATAGAAAGTCAAAACTGAATACGGAAATTTCCAAAATCAGGGTGTCACTGAGTACATGAGCGTCTACACAACACAAGTCTAAGAATGCTATCTACAAAAGACTGAAATTAAATACATAAAGCTAAAAGATATGAAAGGAGAGTCAAGGTCCGCGAATGCCGGGCAGCTACCTTGAAATCTCCAAATAATCAAGTTGCGTAGATAATCAACTCCCACCATGTCTAGAAACACCTGGATCTGCACATGAAGTGCATGGTGTAGCGTGAGTAAAACCAACTCAGTAAGTAATAAGACTAACTATTTGGACTTAAAGTAGTGACGAGCTTCACAAATACAGTTCAATTACAGAAAATATAATACCGAAAAATAGGCATGCTTTCAATTTTGACATTTAAATCCAAAAAAGCTAATTCATGTCAAGTTCAATTGAAATAGGATATAGTATCTCTCAGAGACGAAGTGACAGTGATATATGCTAGCTGAATTACAACAGTAATGAAATCAAGTGCATAGTCTCAGAGTAACAGTCACGCAGTCCTCCCATTCACTCCAACCTCACAATCACTCATTCCTCACAGTCTCTCAATTCGCCCAGTCGCTCGGCACTCGCATTTAGTAGGTACCTGCGTTCACTGGGGGTGTACAGATTCCAGAGGGGCTCCTTCAGCCCAAGTTCTATAATAAGCCAATCATGGCATAAATTAATAAAACATGATGCGGCATGCACCCCGATACCATAAATATCCTAACCATCAGGCTCGCGGCCTCACTGAGTCATCAATCTCTCCAGTCTCTCCGGCTCTCAATAATCATGATAATCAGCCCAAATAGTGGCAATATAATGCATCATTAAAGAACAATAGAGACTGAGATATAATATGTAAGTAAATTGGTGAGTGAGTATAAAACAATAATTTAGTAGATAATTCAACATGTAACACGACCTCTGTGGGTCCATATAGTGACAACACATAGCCTAAACATGATTCCTAAAATGTTTTGCAGTTCAATTTCTATAACACATGGAGAATATACAGATAACAACAGATTATTCAACTATACAGTTCCATGGAATTGACCAAGTCACAATCTTACAGTGCACTCCCACACATCCGTCACCTAGCATGTGCGTCACTTCAACACCAATCACATGACATGTAGTACGGAGTTTCATAGTCTCAGAACAAAATTTAGAACTAAAACTTACCTCAAACCGTGCAAATCTCTACTTCAACACACCTTTGCCTCGCGAAACGGTCTCTAAATGCCTCGAATCTAGCCGCAAACAATTCAATATAATTAACACTAGCTAAAGGAATCAATTCCATAAGAAAATACTAAGCTCTTAATCAAAAATTAAAAAGTCAACTCAAAAGCGGCCCCCGAACCCACGTCTCTGAATCGGTTAAAAGTCACAAAATCTGAACATCCATTCGACCACGAGTCTACCCATACCAAAATCACTCAAATCTGATACCAAAATCTAGATCAAAACCTCAAACTTCAGTCTAAGAACATTCCTCCATTTCCCCTAATTTTCCACTCCAAATCACTAATTTAATGATGAAATCAAATCAAAAAAACCTAAACCCAACGCATGAGGAGAGAGAAGCTCTGGCAACAGGCGATTGCGAAGAATGCCTTCGAAGCTTGCCCGAAGCCTTTAATGGCTTCTCCGGCCGCTGGCCAGTCACCTCCTAAGGTTGGCCAGTCGTTCTTCCCACCCCTAGCCATTAACAACCAATATAAACCCTAATCCAAACCCTAATCCAGTCAAAACCTATGCAAAGGTTTTGCAACCAGTTCATTAAATGCCCCAATGGGGCAAACCTCTCACGTAACCCTAAAACTAGTAGAATACTTCCATGGAGAGCTTATGGTTCGTTGGAAGAAGCAGGAAGTCCATCAATTAATTGCGCAATAAGGTCTAAATATGGCATTGCTGGGAAAATTTTCATATGGTAAGCCTGGGATTCAAGATTTACGTAAAACAATTCCAATCCGATGTGAGCTTAAAGGGCAGTGCTTAGTTGGATTAATTTAAGAAAGTCATGTTTTAATCAAGCTTTTATTAATGGAGGATTATATTCATATTTTATCGAAGCCTGCTTTTTATTTGAAAATTCAAAATGAGATGTGACAGATGCGATGTACTAAGTGGAATCCTTGGTGGAAACCTAGTGAGGAAACTCCATTTGCTATAGCTTGGATTTCCTTTCAAGATTTACCACCAAACTTCTTTGGAAAGGAGTTTGTTTTTTCTCTAGCTAGGGCAGTAGGAATACCACTTCATGTGGACTTGGCTACTCAAAATGGAACTCGTCCAAGCTGTGCTAAGGTGAAGGTTGAGGTGAATTTGTTATCAAATTTTCCTCAAAGGATCAAAATTGTAGAGGAGGAGGATGGGTTTGGACCTGAGGAGTTTAAATGGATCAAAATTAGGTATGATTATATGCCTAAGTATTGTAAATCATGCAAGAAACAAGGTCACAAAGATGAGGAGTGTTGGGTTATTAACCCATAATTGAGGCAGTTTGAGGATCAAGGCAATGACAAGAAGATTGAACAAGAGGTAATTGGTACTACTTCTACATCTACAAAGGTGTTAACTAGTGGAAAGGTTGTGGGGAAACCTATTGCTAATCAAGCTAGGCAGAAGTGGATGCATGCAAGGAAAAACAATTATCAACGTGATAAAAGGGGCCATATTATTGACCACACAAAGGAAAAATAAGGGAACAATGGAAAGGGAAAGAACAAAATTGAGTCAGTGATTACCAACAACAAATTTGATGCTTTGGAGGTGAAAGAAAATGCTCAGCCAATTTTGAGGATTATGGATGGAAAAGTAGAAGATAAAAGCAGGAATAATATGAAGGAACAAGCTACTAAATATTCCAAGAAGGTGCAAGAGCAGGAGTAGATGAAGAAAGCTGGGGATTCCACCTTAAATCCTAAGTCTACTAGATTCAGGTTGGGAACTCCGGGAAGATTTTGGAGAAGGTAAATAGTCCTGTTTACATTACAAAGAGTCTAGGGCTATTAATGTTGAGGAAATTTCTTTAAATAAAGAAGAATTTGATGCTAGACGAGTTAAAAAAGAGGCAGTGGAGTTTGCAAATAAGAGGGAGGCAGCTTTAAAGGGTAATAGCTTGAATGCTACTCCAACTGGGATTCAATCTCCAGGTACAAAGGGTGCTCTAGAATTAGCTAAAGCTAGTTCTCATATTCCTATTAAGGCAGGTATTGAGGAAATGGCTAGAAAAGAATCCACAATTGAGTGGGTGCTTAGAAGGTTTGGTACAAGCAAGGAGGAGCTAAGGTAACTCAATGTGACAACAAATGATTCGTGTCATGATATACCATCTCAAACCTATGATTATTCTGGGTAATTGGAGAACTTCAATGAGGTTAATTCTGGAAAAGCTCTATGGAGTGATGAAGTAGAATATAGGGAAGCTCAGATGGGCACAACAAATGCAACAAGAGGCAAAGAAAAAAGGGATAGCACACAGTTACAAAACACTGGCAATGTGGAGGTAGCTACAGTAAACCCTAGCATTCCAAAAACTAGGGTTCTTAATAATTCGAGCTCAAAGGTGAAACAATCAATTCCATCAGCTGGAGGTGATAGAGGGACATTAAAAGGACCAGGAAATAAAGGGGTTTCAGCTACTGCACCATTAGCCAAGAACCAGGCTAGTGGAACAGTAAACCTAGTAATTCTGGGGAGATTTTGGCCTAAGTTGATGGGGTTCCGATGTATGCATTGAGGAGTGAACAAGTTGGGGATGTCAATATGGAGTTAGAGAAAGATACATTGGGGTCATACCACCAAACAATCCATGGGAAGGTTGGTGATCTTAATGGAAAAGTAATTTCTGGCAATTTTGCAACAGTAAACCCTAATTTGGGTTTAGTGTATGAGCTTCATTTAAGATGATGCAGGAGAAACTGGGGATTATGGAGAGGAATTGAGAGCTAAATGATGTATCTGTGAGACCTCAAGAACCATTTGAACAAGATATAGCTCCTAGGGAGCTTGGGGAACTTGAAACAATGCCTATGGGATGTTCTTCTGGGACTGGATCACCTATGCAGATTCAAGTCAATATGCCATTGAAGTCTCCTAATCAGATCTTACATGATATTGTCACTCAAAAAGAGCTGCCAGTTGATATTCAAAATGCCTTGGTGGATCAACAACAACATGAAGACGAGGGAGATGATGAATCCACTGCTGGGAATGTTAAGCCAGTTGCAAAGGAAGGGGATTTGTCACGTAGGGAAAATGCTAAAAGTGGAAAGAAAAGAAAGAAGAAATCACAACCAAAAGAGCCACAACCACCTACTAGAATTTTGCCCAAAAGGGCAGCCTCAATAACAAGATGATGATCAAAATATTGATATGGAACATAAGGTCTGTTAAGACTCAACAAGCCTTTCAGAGGGTTATAAATATGCAAATGGAACATGGATTTTTCATTTTTGCACTTATGGAGACATTTCAAAAGAAGAGGTATATACAAAATTATAGAAGGAGATTGGGAATGGAAGCTGCAATTTCAAATGTCAATAGGAAGATACGGCTATTCTTTGATGCTATGGTAGAATGGGATCTATTGATTGATACTGAGCAGCAGATGACCATCAGGGTGTATAATAAAGATATAGGTAAGCACATTATGATGACTTTTGTGTATGCAAAGTGTTGTGCTTTGGAACGACCGGAATTGTGGGACAATCTATACTACTTGGCTAGTGATATGGAGTTGCCTTGGTTGGTTGGGGGGATTTCAATGTTGTTCTTGGTGAGGAGGAAAAGATAGGTGGTTTGCCAGTATATCCCCCAGAATATGAACACTTTGCCTTTTGTATCAACTCTTGTGGACTGTTTAATCTTGGCTACAAGGGTAGTCCTTTCACTTGGTGGAATGGAAAGCCAAATGAGGAATTCATCTTCAAAAGTCTAGACATAATCCTTGTGAACTTACCTTTCCAAATATTGTTTCTAAATATAGAGGTGGAGCATCTAATTAGAACTGGATTTGATCATGCTCCACACTTGATGAGTTGTGGAGAGGAGGCAATGAAGTTTGTTAAACCTTTCAAGTTCTTGAACTTTTGGGCAAAACATGAAACCTTTATGGAGGTTCTGAGGAAGAATTGGATGGCTGATTTCATAGGGGATCCATTCTTGATGTTCAAGCAGAAATTAAAGAGAGTTAAGATGGCTCTTTCTAAATAAATGGAGCAAACTGACCTATGGAGATATATTCAAGCAATTGGCTATTAGGAAAGATGTGTTTAGAATCAAGGAGATGCTATTTGAAGAAGATCCAACCGTGGAGAATAGAATTGTACTTCAACAAGCTCAAGCTGAGTTGAAGAAGTACCTGAGCATTGAAGAGCAGTACTAGAAGCAAAAAGCAGGTATGAATTGGTTTGAAGAAGGGGACAGAAATACTAGATTCTTTCATAACCATGTGATGACGTCCAAATCCATTACTAAAAGGTAAATGGATACGGTCGCATGCAATATAATTTACCCAACTATGAGTCAAGTCGAATCCCACAGAGAATAATATGTAGGCGATTAGGCGTGTAAGAGAATTATCACTTATTATGCAATGCTAAACACTAAAGATGTGGTTGTGAAAATATTATAGCTAAATGTGAAAATGTAAACTAACCTAGAAAGCAAGTAAAATGATCAATGGCTACAAGCATGGATGCATCGGGAATTACACTCAAGTAACCATCCAATGTATTTCATGATTTTACAAATATGAGCGAGTTTATGTTAATTAGCCTCGGGTAATAATTCTATATTAGCTTCTTCTGAAGACTAACAAGACTTTCTAACTGAATTATCTCTAAAACAATTAAGAGATTAAGCACACCCGAATACGACTACAAGTAGTTCAATCTTATCCCTAGGTAGAATCTATAAAATGAGGGTTAAAGCCTCAAGTTCTTGTTAATTAATCTTTTCCAACCCCAAATAATGTTTCCCAAAATTAATTCGAAGTTAATGGGTGAGTCCTAGGGTTAGCTAATCCCTTTGGAAACATTAAAGAACAAGAATAATTAAAAACACAATAACTCACTTCAATATAACTAAAAATCGTTCAATACATAAGCATAACAAGATATTTAATCTACACTTTAAATATGAATATTTCCATAAACAAGATTCTAGTGTTGGAAATAAATACTACACACTTAAATATTCAATACAAAATAAGGAAATGAAGAAATGAGCATAAATGAGTAAGAAATTCTCAACCAAAAGATTCAAATCTTCAAGACCCAAGTGTGTGCAAGAACCCTAGCTTCCAAAACATGTTCTATCTAGTCTAAGGACTGAAAATAAGCCAAAGATATTTACAAATGAGCTAGGTCGTGTACTAAACGGCTTGGTGGTCAAAAACGTGAAATTTCAGAACTACCCAGTATTTCCGCTTAGTTGTTCTTCGTGTTCGCGACTATATCTTTGCGTTCGCGAAGGCTTGTTTCCTTCAGCATCGCGTTCATGATTGTACCTTCATGTTTGTGAAGGTTTACTTCCTCCAGCATCATGTTCACGTATAGCACTTCGTGTTCGCGAAGACTTGTTGCCTGATGCTCCGCGTTCGCGTCTAACCCTTCGCGTTCACGAAGGGTAATTCACTGGGTAGTACCTTTCTTTGCATTTAGCTCCTTTTTGACTCATTTTCACATGGTTTCTTCACCATCACTTCTAAATCACTTGATACCTGAAATATGCCAATAAAACTCAATAAATGCCTTAGTTTCTCAACAAAATCATACAGAAGCCTAAGTATTAAGAGGAGATAAGTTGGTAAAATACCAACTAATCAAACCCCCAAACTTAAACTATTGCTTGTCCTCAAGCAATTCAACAACTAAGAACATCCTTCAATAAAATCACCAATCAAGCTCAATGGCATACCAAACATCATTCCAAGTCAAAAGAGTTCAACTTAAACACAATCTAATGACTTCAGTTGGTACCAACAATTAATCCAAAGCATATGAATCACCAACTTCTCACAAATTTTATTTCAGTTCAAGTGCTCAAACACTATATTAATCAAAGTAGCAACCAAGTCATGACACTTAAGCTTCAAAATTTGCCTCATTATCACAAACAATAATCTTTTGTTCATTCCTCCCAATTGGAGATTGGATTAAGTTCACAACTCAAAATTTCAGGTGCCCTCACACTTGAGAGAGAATCCCAACTTATAAATTGTAATTTAAACACAAATGGGATGTCAAATGAAAGAATAACTCTCTCACACACACAAAAATATTCAAATGCACAAAAGTAGTGCCATAGGCTTACTCTTTATGTATTTCTCCACTAATGTAGATGCACTTGGTTCAAAATCAAGTAGGACTTAAAGGGTTGTAATGTAGGTTTTTGGCTAAGGTAGGGCATAATTTAGATAAGAGTGACTCAAAACCTCCCTAAGCACTACAATTCGAAACAATTAAAGCACACTTCTTTCAAAACCTTTTACCATCCTTTCTTCACTTTTCATTCTACACCTAATCTTCCCTTTATTCACAACTCTTTATTTTTTCTTCCTTTTACTTCTTTCTCCCTTTTTTTCAAGGAAGGTTCCATTATTTTTTATTACCTTTCACCTTTTAAGCACCTTCCACATCACAACTTTTTCAACCTTCACCCCCAAACTTAGGCTTTTAGCCTATGTTTACACTTTCAAAGTATATAGGGAGGTAGGGTACCAAAAGATAGATCAATAAAGAATGAAGGGTTAAAGATTGTAACATGGTTGCCAAACAGAAATTTTAAAAGCTCAAAAGGGGTTGACTAGGGAATATATGCAAGGCTAGGAAATTTAAGGCATAAAAACTGTCCAAGGAAGGCCTAACATCATTTTTCAAATCAGGTTAGTCTAGGATTTCGCCTTGAAGCACATTCTGAGTAAGTTCTAGACTATAAATAATGCAACAGAACTCACAACAAATCTCACCACACATGGCACATGCAAACTCGAGTGACATATAAATCCAAAATCCAATTAAGACCAATGAACCCAAAGAAAATCATATATAGCCTAAAAGACTATTTAATGAATCAAAGAGCCAAAATAGCACCTAAAAGTCACAATAAGGATTATCTCTTCAATCATTTTTTATTTTAAAAATCAAAACTTCATAAGCCAAGGTTTAAATCATGTTGGTACCAAACAAGCCACACGTTAGTTTATGGATAAAAGATCACACCGAACAACCAATTTATTCACTACTAGCTACTAACTAAAAAAGAAAAAACAATTACCTAAAAATAAAATAAAAAACTAGACAAGACTAACCCCTTAAGAAAGTTGTCACGCCATCCATCATAGGGAAAAGTCACCCGGTTCGACACAAATTATTTCCTTAGAAAAGGACTGAGGCATAAAGAAAAACCAAATATTTTAATTAATACTACTACAAGTAACTAAAGTAGCAAAATAAGAAAAAATAAAAAAAAATTAAAATAAAAACTAATGCTAACATGCTAGACTTAAACTTCAAATTATCACTAATAAACTATAATGTCAACCAATCTACACAAGTTGTCACAAAAAAAATATAATCATGCTCCAACTATATCAATCACATGTAAATAAGTCACCCTCAACCTAAAGTGTTGCACTGTCCTCAATGCAACTAAACAAAACAAGATAAAATGAAGGACGTGCTCCTTGAAAATGCATCACTCGGAGCTGGAGCTGGAGCTGGAGCTGGAGCTGGAGGTCCTCCTCCTCCTCATCATCATCCGAGTCATTTGAACTGCAAAATGACCTCAGCTTAGCCATCATCTTGTTCAGGAATGTACTCTTTTTCTTTTCGTGCTCCCTGAACTTTCTCTACCGCTTTTCAATCTTCCCTTGCCGGCGGCTCATATTTTCCAACTTGTTGTTCATCGACTCCTTCTTGCTCGTTATTGCTTTTTGTTCTTTGACCACGTCATCCAGGGATAGTGGGGCAGCAGTGCCAGTAGATGTGCTAGCCCCTGGTGGGCCAGTAGGAAGGCCAGCTACAAGCTGCCTAATGTGTGCATCTACTCCATGTATCTGACTGGATAGGTGACGCATAGTGTATGCATTGGGAGTTGTCCCATGGGGTCAAATGACCCTGGTATAGGTGCAAGGGATACGGTGGGATCAGTGGTGGTCTCAGAGAACTTCCCAAATGAAAAGGATGCAACATTAATCATCTTATTTTTCTGTTGTCGTTGGGTCCCCTTTTCATCAAAGGATGGATTATCGGCTTTCCCGGACCTTTCTCAACATCATTTGGGCGTTTTGACACCCCCAACATCATAGCATAACCGAGTGATCAAGGATGGGAAGAATAGGCTCTTGGACCTCCCATGGGTGGCTTCCTCGATTTCTCTAACAATGTGCTCCCCCATGTTCACAGGTAGTTCATCCATGATAGCAGCAATGATCAGTGCCCTCTCTAGTGTCACATCAGTGTCATTTGTAGAAGGCATGACTCTTGCACAGATGATAGAGAGCCACATATTTGCCTCAACAGTGAAGTCATGTGAATCAAATCCCTTGTGCGCTGTCAACCACATTGGGGTCACCCTATCATGCAATTTGTCCACCAACCATTGGGTTCCCCTGCTTTTGCTCTGCCTTTGTAACCCTCATTATCAGCATTGGCAAGGCCATAAATTTCATTGATCACCTCAGGGCTGAAATGAACTTGGACACCCCGCACAGTAGTAACTAAGGTTCCTTAGAAGTCGGTCCTCAAGGCGTTTGTATAAAATTCCAACACTACTGTGTGGTTGGCATCATTTGGTTGATCGGCAAAACAAATTCACCCGCTTTCAACCAATCTTATGTAGAAGCCCGGCATTTTAGCTTCAACTTTTTCCATGTTAATGCCTCTTTCCCTGACGATGGTTTTTTACAAGAGTTCGTCATCATTTTTGTTCACATTCCTCAGATAAGAACCAGTCATGATCAAAGGGTTCCTCTTGTTCAGCTTCGGGGACATGTTCTTGCTCAATTTCATTGTGTTTTGGAACCATTTTATGCCCAAAGTACCTACGAAATAGACCAACAATGTTAAAATCTCATATAGACACTTAAAATAATGTATTAGGAAGTATTTAGTCCAAAGAAATGGGCAAAACTGGTCCCGGGCAGAGTTGTGCAAAGCTACTATTTTTAGCCATTTTGGGACTGCCAGTGATTGCTCTTCGCGTTCGCGTGAGGGCTACCGCATTCGCGAAGAGCAAAAAAAAAGTTTTTTTGCCCAGGTTTAGACTTTCGTGTTCGCGAGCAGACCATCGCGTTCGCGGAGGTCAAAATTGTTTTTTGCATAGATTTGGCCTTCGCGTTCGCGAGCAGATTATCACATTTGCGAAGGTCATTTTCATCACCCAACCCAATTTTTCTTTCAGGAATTTTGTCAAACAGTGTGTGTGCCCTCTTTTCCTTCTCGTTTTTCAATCAACTTTAGCACACATCTTGCCCAAAATTTTACACTAATAATCACACACTTTCACTCAACCAATCTTACCCAGCAAGCAAAACAAATTTAACACACGAATTTGACATTTAAGACTTCTAATTTTGAACCCTAAGCACCAATCAACCATGGTTGCTCTTCTATTGTTTCACACCAAGAAAGAGAAGAAAGATTAAAGAGACAAAAGAGGAAGTTACATACCTTGAGAATGGCAAGGGGGAATTGTAATGGACTTGAAGATTATGGAGAATGTGATTTTTGGGATTTAAGGAGTAGGAGGAACTGTTCTTGAGCCAAAAGGGGATTTAAACGTCCTTTTCCAGTGTCTAGACTTTAAAACTTACCTGACGTGTCACGTTCACGACGGCCGTGTCGCCTACTCGAAGAGTAAAACTGACCGACTTGTCGCGAACGTGAGGCTTTAGAAAAGGACATTCATCGCGAACGCGAGGAGCTGTCGCGAACGCGAAGCTCTGTTTCTGCAATTTCCAGCAGCTACTGATTTGGACTGCCCGGACCATGCAACCTGCTCAAAACTACTCCAAGAAATGTGAAACTTGGCAGATTAGTCAAAAACAATGTACTAAGCTATTCTAAAAAACAAATTTCAAAAACGATTAAAAATTTAGAAAACGATGGGTTGCCTCCAACCAAGCGCATCATTTAATGTCGTGGCACGACGCAGATCAACTTTACCACTTTTCTCTTAACTTGGATGATATGAATTGGGCACCTATCTTGGAATCAAGTTTGTGACCACGGGGTTGGTAAGTAGATGATCAAGACAAGCATTAATTTCTTCATTTTGCACTTCATGGTTTTCATGTGAGGAATGTCATTTTGCTTCCTTGTTCCCTCAAATTGTAAGATGTATGGCTTTTACCTTTCCTCCTCGCAATCCCTCATTGACTCATGTAGTTCAATTCCCATATCACCACACAATTCTAATGTTGAGAAATGCTTGGAATGAGACCTCAAGCCTCCAAATGGCAATTCTTTCCGGATTTTGACATCCTCTTTTTCAATTACACCGGTTGACTCTAGTTCCATATTTTTATTGGTAACGCTAACACTCATGGAGTCGGTTGGAGGATGTTCAATTCTTGATTCCTCAAAATAAAGCTCACTTTCTTCCTCAAAGTCGGACTCTTCTTGACCTCTTTTCACACTATCAAGTTGGTGGGCATAGTGAGCCTCAACCAATATTTTTATTCGATCTTCCAAAGTGCGGATAGTCTCATCATTTTGATATAGTGCTTATTTTAAGTCCTCAAGTGCCAAGTTTTGCTTCTCCTCATTTTCAAGAATGGCCTCTGACATGAGCATCATCCTCTCATTTTGAGCATTTGAGAGTTCTTCTTGGTTTTAATCAAGTGCCAATGGACAATTTTCGGCTTCTACATTCAAGGAAGGTTCTTGGCTATCATTCCCTTCCGAGGCCTTTTGGACCTCTAAAGCGTCAAACATTTCTTTCATTTGTGAGTTCATCCTTTCAAGCGCCAAATCGGTTTGGAGGCTATTTTCTAAAAGCTCCTCCAAGGCATTTTGCTCTTTGTTTCCTCCTTCAATTAGGCATTCTAACATGTGCTTGAACTCTCCACTTTGACCATGCTCAATTTCTCCTATTTCCAAATCCCTATAATTTTCATCACAAAAAGTAAAATTATCATAGCGGGGGCTTGGGGAAGGGAAGGACAAATAATCACAATTATCCCAATGACCATTTTGATGACCACACTTATCACAAATACTCCACTCATGGGTTTGAGATTGTGCGTACATCCACCCCCGAGAGAATGTAAATAATTTTTCCACGAGTGTGGTCCTCCATAATAAGGACAAGGGTTATCAAAGTATGAACAACAATCCGGCCAATTTTCATTATATGATGCCATTTTTCAAAAACTAAGAAAATAAACAAGAAACAAACAAGAAGACACACAAAGGTAAAAAAATAATAATTATACAAATATTCATAAGTTTGGACCAAAGCACTTACGCTTACTTCTCAAACAACCTAAATACGCTAAGTTGTTCCCCGGCAATGGCGCCGATTTTGATGATGTCAAAATCCACTACTAATAAGTAAATGGACACGGTTGCATGCAATATAATTTACTCAACTATGAGTCGGGGTCGAATCCCACAGAGAATAATATGTAGGCGATTAGGCGTATAAGAGAATTATCACTTATTATGAAATGCCAAACACTTAATATTGGGTTGTGAAAATAATATAGCTAAATGCAAAAATGTAAACTAATGTAGAAAGCAAGTAAAATGATCAATGGCTACAAGCATGGATGCATCGGGAATTACACTCAAGTAACGATCCAATGTATTTCACAATTTTACAAATATGAGCGAGTTTATGTTAATTAGCCTCGGGTAATAATTCTATATTAGTTTCTTCCGAAGACTAATAAGAATTCCTAATTGAATTATCCCTAAAACAATTAAGAGATTAAGCACACCCGAATACAGCTACAAGTAGTTCAATCCTATCCCTAGGTAGAATCTATAAAATGAGGGTTAAAGCCTCAAGTTCTTTTTAATTAATCTTCCCCAACCCCAAATAATCTTTCCCAAAATTAATTCGAAGTTAATGGGCGAGTCCTAGGGTTAGCTAATCCAATTGAAAACATTAAAGAATAAGAATAATTAAAGAAACAATAACTCACTTCAATATAACTAAAACTCGTTCAATACATAAGCATAACAAGATATTTAATCCACACTTTAAATATGAATATTTTCATAAACAAGATTCAAGTATTGAAAATAAATACTACACACTTAAATATTCAATACAAAGAAAGAAAATGAAGAAATGAGCATAAATGAATAAGAAATTCTCAACCAAAAGCTTCAAATCTTCAAGACCCAAGTGTGTGTGCAAGAACCTTAGATTCCAATACTTGTTCTCTCTAGTCTAAGGACTGAAAATAAGCCAAAGATATATACAAATGAGCTAGGTCGTATATACAAATAAGCCAGAACTGCCCAATCTTTCCACCCAGTTGTTCTTCGCGTTCGCAAAGGCTTGTTTCCTTCAGCATCGCGTTCGCGATTGTACCTTCGTGTTCGTGAAGGTTTACTTCCTCCAGCATCGCATTCACGTGTAGCACTTCACGTTCGTGAAGGGTAATTCATTGGGCAGTACTTTTCTTTGCATTTAGCTCCTTTTTGACTCGTTTTCACATGGTTTCTTTACCATCACTTCTAAATCACTTGATACCTGAAATATGACAACAAACCTCAATAAATGCCTTAGTTTCTCAACAAAATCATACAAAAGCCTGAGTATCAAGAGGAGATAAGTTGGTAAAATACCAACTTATCACCATGTCAATGGTAAGAGGCAAAAACTTCAATTGAAAAGGATCTAGAATAGTGATGGTGCATGGATTGAGTCACAAGATTTATTGGCTAATGTTGCAGTTGAGTTTTTCTAGAAGCAGTTCACTAAGGAGGATGATCCTACATGCTTTGATTTGTTAAACAATGCACCTTCAGTGGTGAAAAGGGAGCAGAACCTAGAGCTATGTAGATTGCCTACTAGAGAGGAGGTGAAGGAAGCAGTTTTTTCCTTGAGTAGTGAGAGTGCAAGTGGTCCATATAGTTTTTTTGGATTGTTCTTTCAAGCATGTTGGGATATTGTAGGGGAAGACATTCATAATATGCTGACATTATTCTATGAAGGAAGTTCTTTGCCTAAGTCTATAACTCACACAAATCTTGTTTTGTTGCCTAAAAAACCAAGAGTCCAAACATTCTCTGATCTTAGACCTATAAGTTTGAGTAACTTTATTAATAAGGTGTTCTCAAGGGTGGTTCATGATAGACTGGAAAAGATATTGCCTTCTTTGATATCTTCAAATCAATCTGGCTTTGTCAAGATAAGAAGTATTTTTGAGAATATACTACTGACACAAGAGATTGTTACAGATATAAGATTGAGAGGGAAGCCTGTCAATGTGGTTATAAAGCTGGACATGGCAAAGGCTTATGATAGAGTGTCCTGGAAATATATGATGCATCTGTTAAGGAAGATGGGATTTGCAGAATTTTTCATCAACATGGTATGGAATTTGATTGCTAACAATTGGTATTCTATCATGGTTAATGGGCAAGCTTCATACTTCTTTCATTCAACAAGAGGGGTAAAACAAGGGGATCTTCTATCTCCAACTTTGTTCATCCTTTCAGCAGAGGTATTGTCAAGATCATTGAACAAATTATTTGATGACAAGCAGTTTAAAGGATTTGGCATTCCTAAGTAGACTGATCTTTTGAACCACTTAGCCTATGATGATGACACTATCATCTTTGCCTCTGCCGATCCATATTCATTACAAAAGATTGTTGAGATTTTGGCTCAATATGAACACACTTCTGGCCAGTTAATCAACAAAGCAAAAAGCTCATATTACATGCATGCTAATGTGGCTGGAGCTTTGGTGAACACTGTAGGAAACATCATTGGATTCTCAAAGGATGAAATCCCTTTTACTTATCCTGGTTGCCCAATATTTTATACAAGAAGGAGAAAGGAGTACTACAATGATTTGATTCAAAAAGTGAAGGCAAAACTGCACTCTTGGAAGGGGAAGTTACTATCCTATGGGGGAAACCACACTTATCTCTAGTGTGTTGCAAAGCATGCCTACACACATTCGTTCTATCCCTGATCCACCTGATAATGTTCTTGAACATTTACATAAAACCTTTGCAAGATTTTTCTGGAGCACTAAGGAAGAAGGAAGGAGCAGGCATTGGACAAAGTGGCAGAACTTATGTCTTCCTAAGGAGGAGGGGGGAGTAGGTTTTAGATCTTTGGTTGATGTTTCGAAGGCCTTCTTTGCTATGTTGTGGTAGAGATTTAGAACTACCAAGTCTTTATGGTCCAATTTTATGTGGAACAAGTATTGTAAAAAAGAACTACCAATTGTGGTTCAGTTTAGGGAAGGATCACATGTTTGGAAAAAAATGTTGGAGGCAAGGGAAGAAGTTGAATATGAAACTTGTGGGAAATGAATAGGGGGCCGACCAATGTGTGGCATGAAAATTAGATTGGATTAGGGGCTTTATATCATGTAGTACCTCCAGAATTCCCAATCAATGAAGAATTGCAAGAGGTGGCTGATTTGAGAGATGATGAAAACCGGAATGATCAACTTCTGGATCAATCTTACCCATAAGACATTGCAGATTATATTAGACAAGAACTGCACTTTGCTAATGACTACTGGAACACTCCAAGATAGATGTCTACATCTTTAGGTAGGTTTACTGTTAGTAGTGCATGGAGAATGTTGAGACATAGGGAGCTAATCAATCCTGAATTTGCCAAGTTATGGACTAAGGGATTACCTTTTAAAATTTCCTTCTTCTTCTGGAGAGTATAGAAGGGGAAGGTGCCTACTGATGATTTGTGGAGGAGATGGGGGTACATGGTGGTGTCTAAATGTTGGTGTTGCTCACAACCACATGAAGACTCATTTCAATATTTGTTCTTGACAAGTGATACTGCAATCAAAGTGTGGAAAACCTTCATACAAGCAGCAGGTTTGGTGATCAATTTGGTACAGGTATATCAAGTAATAAGAGCATGGTGGAATGCAAAGTGTTGTCCTAAGCTAAAGCCATTGTTTCAGGCTGCTCCAGTAGTGATTATTTGGGAGCTTTGGAAGAGAAGGAACACAATGAAGCATGGTGGTGCAGTGTCTTGCAATAGGGTGATACATGAAGTGAATAAGACTTTATACTATCTTGCAAAGGTGAGATATCCATGGTTGTCCAAAATTCCTCTATTGTTGCCATAAATAATCAGATTGTTTGAGGATTACAAGCCATATGTAGTAACTAAGAGAGTGACATGGTAGATTCCTTATAAAGGGTGATTCAAGTGTAATACTGATGGAGCATCTAGGGGCAATCCTGGTCCTAGTTCATATGGATTTTGTGTATGAGATCATGATGGGAACTTGGTGTTTGCTAAGGTAAAGGAGATAAGGGAGGCAACTAATATAATAGTTGAAGCTAAAGCTATTGATGAGGGATTGTCATTTTGTGTGGAAAGTAAGATGCATCCTTTGATTATGGAGACTACTTCCTTGGTGATGAGGAAGATTATTGATGATGAATGGGAAACTCTATGGTGCATAGGGGCAGAAGCGAGAAATATTAAGGAGATAAAGAGTACTTATAATGTGCTCTTTCAGCATATTCCAAGGGAGGGCAACATTGTTGCTGATTTTGTAGCTAACCTAGTTTTCTCTTTTGCAGGTACAATCACATTTTATTCATTTCATAAACTGCAAACTGAAGGAAAAACATTGATCAACATGGACAAATCTCAAATTCCTAACCTTAGGGTTAGGGTTGCCAAGAAAAAAGACCCTGACTGATGAGCATATCTTGCTATATACCGCCTGAACCTACCTCATGTTTGTATTTCTGGATATTGTTGAATGGCTTCCCAGTGGTATTATCATGTTATCATGCTCAACCTGGGGTGGTTTAGCAGTGTTCAGAATGGTTTCCTCTTCAAAGGTTCAGGTAGTAGGTACTATAAGCTTACAAGTTATTACTTTGCTTACTACACTTGTTTGGTTCAAATTCATTCATGATGCTACAGTTGCACCTTGGACTATCTTTATGCGTAAGTTTAGACAGTGTTGGCACATATTATTCAATGCAATGCAGTTTTACGACTCAGGCAATCACTTGCTGCTATTTCTTCTTAGTGTATTGTGTTGTTACTTTCCAGTGGTATTAGTGCGTGGACACACTCATTCTGGAGGTGATAATGCAGTATACATGTTATGTTTGCTAAGTGAGCAGGTGAATGATTAGATGATTTGGGCAAATTCAGTATACTGCCTTGGTTTGAAATGGAAAACTATATGGAGTTGTGCATTATGGAGCTACATTGATGGTTGGAAGATTTTGTTTGCTTTAATTCAGTGGTGTAGATGTTTGGAATTCATGTTGGCCTTGTCCATTCTCAATGGAATGCATACCCTGGCACCTGGTGAGAGATTGATAGGTATTTGCCCCTGGATTTTGGATTCACATACACTGACTGGAGAGTGAAGCATTCATCATATCTTTTTGTAATAGCTAGTTCCTTAGTACTTAGTTATTTGATCTTTCTAGTAGCTAGTAGCTTTATACATATTGTATTTGGTTATGGACATCTTGTAAGCTTTGGACCCAATTTTGTGATTTTATATATATATTAGCCACGAGGCAGCCTGCCAAGTGGTATATTTGCTTTAAAAAATTATTAAATCAAAGACATAAACATGAAAATTAACCAAAACTAGGTAAGAATCACTTACCCTAGTTACCCACTTGAAAATCTCTCCAAGAATCGCCTCCCATTGAGCTCCCAAAATCAAATTTGTGTCATGAACTCAAACCCTCATTTTTGAAATATTTAAGTCTGCCCAGGTGACCCTTCTTCGCGAACGCGACCCTCTTCTCGCGTTCGCGTAGCACATATAAATATGCTGCCCAAAGTTTTCTATGTGAACGAGTTGAACCACTCACTAATGCGGTGCCTTGCCGACCCCATGATTCGCAAACACTATCCCCCTTACGCGAATTCGTAGACCAAACGTGTGGGGTCCTAGCTGCCTCCTCTTCGCGAACGCGTTCCCCTTTTCCTGTTTGCGATGCACCATCTACCCAGACCTTTGCGAACATGGCTCCCCCTTCGCGAACATGAAGAACAAATCCTCACCTGCCTCCAGCTACCCTTCGCGAATGCGGGATTCCCATCGCAAACGCGAAGAAGGAAACCAGAACTGGACACCACAAATTCTTCAACAGTCTTCTAGTCCAAAAATTGATCCATTAACCATCTGAATCTCACACGAGGCCCTCGGGACCTCAACTAATCATACCAACAAGTCCCAAAATATCATACGAACTTAGTCGAGCTAATCACATCAAACAACGGTAAAACCATGAATCGTTCATCGATTCAAGCCTAATGGACTTCAATATTCGATGCCGAAACCTATCAAATCACATATGATTGACCTAAAATTTTGCACACAAGTCACAAATGACACCACGGACCTACTACAACTTCCGGAACCCCAATCCGACCCCGGTAACCACAAAGTCTACTCTCTGTCAAACTTCTAAATTTCCAACTTTCGCCATTTTAACCCTAATTCAACTACGGATCTCCAAATCACAATCCGAACAAACTCCTAAGTCCAAAATAACCCGACGAAGCTAACGGAACCATCAAAACTCTATTTCAGAGCTGTTTACACATAGGTCAACATCCGGTCAACCATTTCAACTTAAGCTTTCAACCTTGAGACTAAGTGTCTCAACTCATTCTGAAACCTCTCCGGACCCGAACCAACTACCACAGCAAGTCATATAACAATTGTATAGCATAAAATGAGCAGTAAATGTGGGGAACGGGGCTATAACTCTCAAAATGACAGGCCGGATCATTACACTAGTTCAAACCAACCCACTGGAGACCGACACTGTCTCCCATATAAAGCCTCATACGGAGCCATCTGAATGCTCGATTCGTAGTTGTTATTGTAGGCAAATTCTACAAGCGGAAGAAACAGATCCCAAGAACCCCCGAAATCTATAACACATACGCGTAGCATATCTTCTAATATCTAAATAGTGCGCTCAGACTGTTTGTCCGTCTGAGGGTGAAATATTGTACTCAACTCAATCCGTGTGCCTAACTCTCGTTGTACTGCTCTCCAAAACTACAATATAAATTGCGTGCCTCGATCTGAAATGATGGACATTGGCACACCATTAAGGCAAACAATCTCACGGATATATATCTCCACCAACCGCTCCAAAGAATAAGTAGTCCCGACTGGAATAAAATACACGGACTTGGTCAACCGATCCACAATCACCCAAATAGCATCAAACTTCCTCGAAGTCTGTGGAGCCCAACTACGAAGTCCATTGTGATACCCTCCCATTTCCACTCCATAATCTCAAGCCTCTAAAGTAATCCGCCTAATCTATGATGCTCATACTTCACCTGCTGTCAATTTAGGCAACGATCTACAAATCCCACTATATCCTTCTTCATCCTCTTCCACGAGGAGTGCTACCTCAAGTCCTAATACATCTTTGTGGCACACGGATGAATGAAATACTATGAACTGTGAGCCTCCTCAAAAATCTACTCACGCAGCCCATCTACATTAGGTACACAAATCCGGACCTACATCCTCAACAACCCATCATCTCCAATAGTAACACCCTTCGCATCAGCATTCAGAACTGTGTCCTTAAGGATGAGCAAATAGGAATCATCACACTGACGCTTTCAGATGTGAAACATCTATTCTCATGAACTGATTGGCCAAGGCCCGAACATCTGATGCAAGCGGTCACTCACCAACATGAATAAAAGCAAGGCTATCCATACTCACTACCTTCCTACTCAAGGCATCAGACACCACATTGACCTTTTCGGGATGATACAGAATAGTAATATCATAGTCTTATAGCAGTTCCAACCATCTCCGCTGCCTCAAATTTAGATCATTTTGTTTGAACAAGTCTTGAAGACTCCGATGATTCGTAAACACCTCACAAGACATACCATAGAGATAGCGCCTCCAAATCTTCAATGCGTGAACGATGGCTGCCAACTCTAAATCATGAACAAAGTAGTTCTTCTCATGGGGCTTCAATTGGCGGGAAGCATAAGAAATCACTCTACCCTCCTACATCAATACACACCCAATACCAATCTGAGAAACATCACAATACACTGTATAAGAACATAACATTGAAGGAAAAACTAGAACTGGAGTTGTGGTCAAGGTAGTCTTGAGCTTTTGAAAGCTCTCCTCATACTCATCCGACAATGGAGCACCCTTCTGTGTCAATTTGGTCAAAGGCACCGCAATGGACGAGATATCCTCCACGAAGCGACGATAATATCCGGCAAGCCAAGGAAACTCCAAATCTCAGTAGCTAAAGATGGTCTGGGACAACTCTGAACTGTATTTATCTTCCTCGGATCCACACTAATCCCCTCACTGGACAATATGTGCCCCAAGAATGCCACCGAACTAAGATAGAATTGACATTTGGAGAATTTGGCATACAATTTCTTCTCCCTCAGCCTCTGTAGTACAATCCTAAAATGTTGTGCATGATCTTCCTAGCTTTGTGAGTATACCAGGATATCATCAATAAATACTACGACAAATAAATCAAGATACAACTAGAATACACTATTCATCAGGTGCATGAATGTTGTTGGGGCATTGGTCAGTCCAAAAGATATTATAGGGAACTCATAGTTACCATAACGGGTCCTGAATGTTGTCTTCAGAATATCCGAGTCCCGAATCTTCAACTGGTGATACTCGGACCTCAAATCAATCTTAGAGAATATTCTAGCTCCCTGAAGCTAGTCAAATAAATCATCAATGTGTGGCAAAGGATACTTGTTCTTGATTGTAACTTTGTTCGGCTGTCTGTAGTCTATACACATCCGCATAGTACCATTCTTCTTTTTCACAAACAGAACTGGTGTACCTCAAGGCGATACACTAGGCCTAATAAACCCTTTATCAAGAAGCTCCTGAATTTTCTCTTTCAATTCCTTCAACTCAGCTGGTGCCATACGATACGGAGGAATAGAAATGGGCAAAGTGCCTGGCACTAAGTCAATAACAAAATCAATATCCCTATCGGATGGCATACCCGGCAGGTCAGCAGGAAACACATTCAGAAAGTCTCGCACTACCGAAACAAAATCAATAGTATGAGTATCATCACCAACATCTCTCACAAAGGCCAAATATGACAGACAACCCTTCCCAACCATCTGTTAGGCCTTCAAATATGAAATTACCCCGCTGGGAACATAATATGGAGAACCTCTCCACTCGATCCTTGGCAACTCCGGCATCGTCAACGTCATTGTCTTAGCATGACAATCCAGAATAGCATGACATGACAACCAATCCATTCCCAAAATCACGTCCAAATCAACCATACTAAGTAATAAGACATCAACTCTAGTCTCCAATCCCCCAATAGTCACTACACACAACCGATATACATGGTCCACAATAATAGTATCACCCACAGGCGTAGGTACATGAACAGGTAAAACTAAGGGCTCACGGGGCATATCTAAATAACGAGCAAAATATGATGATACATACGAGTAAGTAGAACCAGGTTCAAACAATGTGAAAGCATCTCTGTGGCACACTGAAACATTACTTGTAACCACTACATCTGAAGCAACGGTCTCTGGCCTGGAAGGAATAGCATAGAATCGAACATGTCCTTCACCTGATCGGCCTCCCCCTCTAGGGCACCCTCTAGCTGCCAGAGCCCCTCCCCGAGCTGGCTGAGCGAGTTGTGAAGTAACTGGTGCGGAGGTCATAGCCTGACCCCTCTACTGAACTGAACATCCAAGACTACTCGGACACTATCTCTACATATGTCCAAACTCCCCGCACTCGAAGCAACTCCACGGTGGTGGTGGGGACTGAGTCAAGCCCTGAGAACCAGTCGAGCACTGTATGAACCATGCCTAGATAATGTGCCATGATGAACTGGATGAGCCATCTGAGAGGGCGTAAAGTGACAACCCCTGCTGTGGTAGGGTTGTTCCCCAGAAGGAACACCGTTGGAACCGCCTAAAACATGAGGCCTCTTGACCTCCCTCTCCTCATGCTCCTGACTACAGACCAACTCAAGCCACCGAGCAATATTAGCCACCTTGTCAAAATTAGCACCTGCTACGTTCTTCAGAGTCATAACAAAACACAACTGATAGTTGAGGCCATCAATGAACTTCCTAATATTCTCCCTGTCTGTGGGAACCAACCAACCTACGTGGAAAGCCAACTCTGAAAACCTCATCTCATATTGGGTAACACATATGCCTTTCTGACATAGCAACTCGAACTGTCTGTGTAGCTCCTCCCTGCGGGTTTGTGGCACAAACGTTTCCAAGAATAGAACGGAGAATTCATGCCATAAAAGTGGTGCATCACTAATTTGCTTGCTTCTCTCATAGGTCTCCCACCATTTGAAGGCTGCCCCCATCAGCTGAAAAGTAGTAAATGAAACCCCACTAGTCTCTAGAATACCCGCCGTTCGAATAATCCGCTGGTATCTATCCAAGAAATCTTGAGCATTCTTTGACTCATCCCCACTGAATGATGGAGGCTGGAGCCTCCCAATTCTCTCTAGTCTCTTCTGCTCCTCATCACTCATAACGGGACCCATCTGGGTCTTAGCAATTGCAATTGACTGGGATGGTAGTACCCCTGGTATATGAAGTCCCTACACCATATGCTCTGGAATACGGGCGACTGAGGTATGAATACCTCCCTCGGCCAGAGAAGTCAGTGGTGCGCCTGAGCTGAAACTGCCTGAGCAAAGCCAGTGCAAACAATCAATATCTGGGTCAAAGCCTCCTGAAGGCCTAGAATCATAATAGGCACAGCTAGTGCCTGAGCTGGTCCTACCAGTTCAACTATATCTAGAATTCGCTCCTGAGCTGGAGCAACTGGTGGGTCTACAGGTGCTGCTCTAGCTGTTGTACGAGCTACACCTCGGCCTCTACCGCTGCCTTGTTCTCTACCGCGGCCCCGACCTCTCGTGGCTCTAGCTGGCGGCATTGGTGTCTATCCACCCAATCCGGTAGCACGCATTCTCACAATCTGTGAGAGAATAGAATAACATAAGTTTATTTCCAGGAATCAACAAATTCGCACGACCAGAATACAAGAAAGTGAAATTTTCCTAAGGGTTCAACTGCCTCTCGAAGATAAGTACAGATGTCTCCATACCGATCCACAAGAATCTACTAAACCTGCTCATGACTCGTGAGAACTATGTAACCTAGGCTCTAATACCAACTTGTCACGACCTAAATCTCATATGTCCTGATGGCGCCTATTGCTGTCGCGTCCCTATTTCTTGTGAAATCGGGTTTTGACACGCGAGAACTCTTTTAAAGGAAGGTGTTAAAAGAGAGAATCGCCACCTAACAGGTTTGAGGTGCGTTAGGGAACCTATTTGCAAATAACTATGGTTTAACCAGTTTCGTCACCAAAGATCGGGTAAGGACTCAAATTACCTCTAAGAGAAGGTGTTAGGCACTCTTCGAGGTCCACGACTGTGGGTCCCGACCGAACTTGAATTATATGAATTAGTCAAATAGTCAGAGAGAAAAACAAGAAGTTTGAAAAAAAATCATTATTAGAAAGTCCTTGAGTAAACACGGATAATTGGTTTAAAGATAAGATGGGGGTCCTAAGTTTTTTAGCCTAAAGGATCACCCCGTGCAACGTAAATAATACTTCGTAACTCCCTCGAGATGGGAAGTTACTCGTATTATTCATCGGACACAGACTATCATCTCCTGCTACCCGATTACTATCTTTACGTTTTTACCTAAAGGGCACTAATTGATTCTAAACCGTGCCCTATGCGTGCTCTACCCGACCCATGCCTATGGCCCAGGAGGCATTTGGACCTCCATTTTGGATGGTTTCTAAACTTAGCTTAGGCTGCTCTGAAATGATAAAACTAGGCAACATACAAAATAACTTGGACTTCATGTAAAAGCAATTAAGGGCTCAAGTTAGCCTCAACACTTAGATAACAAATGCACGCGAATAAATTTTCACATTAAACGTTAAACAATTTTAGGATTTAGGCAAATTAAAGCCATTAGGCCCTATAGACATGGTTTTTATGTGACCTGGATTTTGAACGTGCATACAGTTTTGTATGCAAAGTATAATTTCTAAGTGACTACACAGTTGCCTACTAATTACAGGTTGTAAGTGATTAAACCTATAGACATGCTATCTAGATGATTTACGCACTAATTGTCAGTGATAATAACAGGAGATATTCAGAATTACCCAGTTTGATCCTATAGACATGCTTTCTAATAGCGGAAAAGCTAAGCAATGAAACGGTATTGAAAGTTCAATTTTAGCACTTAAAGCAAGATTTCTACAATTCGCGATTGAAACAGATTTTAGCTCCTATAGGCAGGTTTCCTAAATGAGCAATTATAACAACAACACATTAACTAATTAAACCCTATAGGCATGATTTCTAAAATGCAGATTTGGTAGAAGATAAATTAACAGAACC
Organism: Nicotiana tomentosiformis; assembly: GCF_000390325.3. Lineage (NCBI taxonomy): Eukaryota > Viridiplantae > Streptophyta > Magnoliopsida > Solanales > Solanaceae > Nicotiana > Nicotiana tomentosiformis. The sequence goes on along the minus strand of NC_090821.1, from coordinate 66,575,451 downwards.
CTATAGTCGTAGCACCTAATGAATATGCTATAATGCACATTGAGACATTGGTCATTTTATTTTATAGGCATGGCATCTAGCATGTAGAAATAGAATATGTTAAACGAATTAAATATCTATAGGTAGGTTTTCTAACACACACAATAGCAGAACATGTTCGAGCAAAGTAAACACCTATAGGCAGGATTTCTACCCGTTTCATGCAAATATTAAAATAAACCCTCTTTTCTCAATTTTACTAACACCCCAATTATTATGATAACATTATTACAAGCCCAATGAGTGAAATAAATTACAGAATTATAGAATAGCTATAGTGGGCCTAAGGCAGGCCCAATGTATACCTAGCCTAACTAGGCCTTCAACACAGTTTCACAACATCACAGAAATAATCTCTATTCACATAAAATAGCCCACATCCAGTAGCCATCAAAAGTCCCAGAGGTATAGCCATTTACACAAACCAACTGGTTTATCCAGTAGGTGAGAAGAGGGGGCAAAGTTTAGCAATTAGGAAAAAGGTGGCAAAGAACCTTGGACCCTAGTGTGTCAGAGTTCCCAAGGGCTTCAAGAACCCAGGGCAGTGCTCATACTAGGGAGGTTGATAGAGGAGACTTAGGGGAAGGGCTTTGGCTTTCAGTAAGCCCCAGAATTAAACAAGAAACAACCAGTGAAAATAGTAGTAGGGTAATAGGTTTGGAAAACATTTGCAAACTTGTAAGATAATCACATAATGAACTCCAAAAGCAAATTAACACATTGGGCAGGGTGACATATGATAAGGAACAAGGAGCCTGGGATTGCAAGTTAACAGGCAATAGTATTAGACTATTAAAATCAAGTAATGCAACTAATTTAGGACTTAAGGGATCATATTATACCAAACACAGGAGTTAAGCATTATAATACAAACAGGATCAGGTAACATAGAGAGTGTCAGTTAAGGCAGACTGGTTTTTTAAAGGATCACAAGTTGTCAGAGGTATAGATTGGATATGGCAAGAATACATGGGGTGATAACCATAGTCATAAGAGCATATAACTTTCAGAATAAAGGTCTTAAACAAGTTAGGGCATACTAATAACATCAAATTGGTCATTAGAAGTTCAGAATTAGGCAGAGAACATAGATTGAACCATATAGTCAAAACAGATTTTTAGGTTATCACAAACTAAACTAAGCATGCTTCATTTTGTCTAAATTAATTAGGCTAGGGCCAAGCATTATTAAGCTAGAAATCACAACCAGAATTAGGCAGAAAAGAGTCAAAGAAATGCATTAGATCATGCAATTCAGAGAACATGCTAATTAGAACATAATAAACATTGCGAAAGTTAGAAACTAACCAGTGACTGTTCGATAAACAAGAAAAAGATTGCTGTAAGGACCCAGAGTCTTGAATGTGTCAAGTTCCAAGGGTTTCAAGAACCCAGGCAGTGCTCACACCCAAGAGAGGTGAGAACAAGTAGAAGTCTGGTGGCCTTGGCTTTCAGCCGACGAAGAACCAAATAGAATAGAATAGTGAATAAGTATAGAGTAGAAAACTTCAGTTTTTAGTGAGAGAATTCCAGTTCTGTCTAAAGGGGAAAGGGGATGGGTTTATATAGTGGTAAAAATTAAACACACAGACAAGGAAAATAATCAATCAACCTCAAAAGAAAAGGAAAGAATAACATGCGAAATTGATTCAGAATCAATTTAGGAGAAGTCAAGAAAGCCTAATTTTCAGGAAAATAAATATTACCAGAATATACACAAAACTAATAACATAGGATGAATATAGACCCAAATAGCACTAAATATAAGAGGGTCAAACTAATTTTGATCTGATTTAAGAAAATCTAAAAATTCTAATTTTAGGGTAAGACAAATATTGACAAACATATAATAAAAACAGGCCATAGTAGAATATAGGACGAATATGGACATAATAATACTTAAAATCATAGAATCGAACCTATTTTTCTTCGATTAAAAGAGATATAAAAACCCTAATTTTAGGGTAAGTAAGAATCCATAAGAGATACACAAATATTCGTACTTACAAAGAGCAAGATGATGAATGTAGACAGAATATCGAAAAAGTCAAGGATTTGAACCAATTTTGGTTCGATCCTTATGAGATCTGCTTGCCATGTTTAGGCAAGCAGTATAGAAGAAGAACCAGTAGCAAAGAGAGGCCGTATATGGTAAAGGGTAGCCATAGAATCACATATCGTGTGGGATTAGGAGAGACTTTAGGGGGGCGGCGGCTAGGTTCTTAGGTGGGAGAAGGGAGGTGGGATATGGGGGCGGCGGATGGTGGGAAATGATTAGGGTTAGGGATGAGGGTGGTAATTAAAAGGGAAGGTTTAATGTGGGCCGTTGATCTCAGAGATGAATGGCCACGATTAGAGGGAAACTGGGTCGGGTGGTTAAAACGGGTCGCGACCGGGTTGTGGGGTTGGGTTAATTGATTTGGGCTCGGGGTTATTTGGTCTAGGGTATTAGATTTTGGTCCAGTAATTGTTCCGAAAATAGGTAGTATTTTAGGCGAGTTTTTAAATAAACAATATTTAATAAAAAATAATTTATAAAAGTAATTAATAAATAACAAAATATTATTTATGTACTAAAATGATTAAAAATAATTACTTAACATTATAAAAATATAAAGAGTCATTTTCGCATAAATAATGTAATTATACATGAATATGGGCTATTATTGTAAAAATGTGCAATTAGCCCTAGAAATGCAAATGTAATTACAAAATGCACTCAAAAAATTTAAAACATCATGTTGGTGTAAATGCTAAGTTTAGATGATTAAATCATCATAAAATAATTTGAAGGATAATTACTAGGTATAAAAATGCGAAAATAAATCGATTTAAAGCCTTTAAAAATTATGGAAAATTATGAAAAATACATGTATATGATTATAAACTAAATGATGATGCATATGTACTATTTTGAAAGTATTTATATATATATATATATATATATATATATATATATATATATATATATATATATATATATATATTTAAAATATGAGGGAAAAATTAGGTATCAACAGTTGGCCCTCTTTACTCGGGAATGATGAAAGAGTTTTCGGGTAAAGAAATGATGATCGATTTTGACCGAATGGGGTGATTTGGAAAAATATAGGCCGAACTCCGGTTTCTCAGTTTCCAACATATCCCTGGTTTAACAGGAATCAGGTCGTGTGTAGTTCTGGATCCAACGGTGGAATAAGCCGATGGAGTTGTTATAGGAACGGACAAGCTCTTCTGGATAGGACGATATCGGAATTGTGAATGGATGTACCTTGGAACGGTTATGGGTATTCGAATGGTCATCAAGTGGAAATGGGTAACGGATGGAGGTTGGCTGTATTTGAGGTAGTTACAGGGTGTGAATATTGAACGGAAACTGGAGCGAAGATTGCTCCCGTTGGGAGAACGGTTACCTCCTGGATTACCTGCAAAACTTAAATACAATGCATGCAGGTGTATATTGCGATAATTTAAACATGATGCAAATTCTCTTTCGACCATGAAAGCTGTTTTTGGATGATGGGGATGATGTCCTTAGACCATGATGTCCTGGGCCATGAATTGCGTGATAAGGGATTCGCAAGCCATGAAAAGATGTTCTCGATCCATGAAAATGGTGCCTCCGAACTATGACGCCTTTGAATGATGATGTGCAATATTGAGAGATCCTCAGGCCATGGCATGGTGTCTTCCAGCTATGAGGATGATGCCTTCGGACTATGACGCCTTTGGACAAAAATGGTGGTATTTCAGCCCATGAGATGCAAAGACATGAAGTTTGGTTATGCGAAGCGAAACAAGACAAAGCTTAGTCTTGTGTATGATCGGGGGCAGAGCTTAGCCCCGAGGTAGAGAATAGTGCTAGATTTCAAGTAGCATAGAATTTGGGGTTACGCAAGGAAAGGCAGAGCTTAGCCTTATGTGACTAGGAAGGCAATGCTTAGCCTCATGCGAAATGGGAGACAATGCTTAGCCTCATGCAAGGAGGAAGCAGGGCTTAGCCTTATACAAGAGGGAGACAATGCTTAGTCTCATACAAGAGGAGACAGGGCTAAGCCTCATACAAGTGGGAGACAATGCTTAGTCTCATGCAGGGGAAGTCAATGCTTAGACTTATGCAATTGAGGAGGCATGGCTTAGCCTCATACAAGCGGGAGACAATGCGTAGTCTCATGCAGGGGAAGGCAATGCTTAGGCTTATGCAATTAAGGAGGCGGGGCTTAGCCTCATGCAAAGGTGGAGACAAAGCTTAGTCTCGTACAGGGGAAGGCAGTGCTTAGCCTTATGCAATTGAGGAGGCAGGGCTTAGACTCATTCAAAATAGAGACAATGCTTAGTCTCATGCAGGGGAAGGCAGTGCTTAGCCTTATGCAATTAAAGAGGTAGGGCTTAGCCTCATGCAAAATAGAGACAATGCTTAGTCTCATGCAGGGGAAGGCAGTGCTTAGCCTTATGTAATTAAGGAGGCAGGTCTTAGCCTCATGCAAAATAGAGACAATGCTTAGTCTCATGCAGGGGAAGGCAGTGATTAGCCTTTTGCAATTAAGAAGGCGGGGCTTAGCCTCATGCAAGATGGAGACAATGATTATTCTCATGCAATGAACAGATAATAAGTAGAAACAGAGTATTTCTTAGCTGGAAATATGTTTGCGCTTGGCAGTTTTGTCGTTATGAATATAGTGATTCTGAGGTGTACCCAAATTTGAGAATATTTCTTGTTCTTGCATCCAAAGGACAATCGTGAGTTTTACGGGGGAAGGTTGGTTCGTGCCTCCGCCTACCTGCTTTGCTTTGCTCTGTATCGAAGTCATGCCTTAGTTACCACGGGTAGCATCTGGTTGTTTCATAAAAATAAAGTTTTCGAAAATGTGCGTGCATATGATGAATGTAGTTATTTAAAATATATTAGTATGCAATATCAGATAAATTCAATGAACCAATGACTGTGACACTTTAGAGACATTGCGACTTCCTTAGAATTTTGAGGGTCCTCCGCAAAATTCTGCCCCAATTTACTTAGGCGATTCTCTGACCGTTCTGCATATGATGACGTTGGCTGAACTTGCTCCGTAATTTTGAGGGACCTCCTCAAAATTCTGCCCCAGTTTCTGGTTGTGGGGAAAATGAAAATTTTATTGAATTATGACTGAAACCACAAGGTTGCCTACGTATCCCCTCTTAAACGGGAATCAGGTCGAGCGTAGTTCAATTACATCAGATGAAAAAATGCGAACATTCTAAACATAATATCTTTTGACTGCGTCTGAATTGATAGGCTTTGGCTAAACCTCTCTGTCCATTTCTGCGAGTATGAGTGCTTCTCTATTAGTATTCTATGAACCATGTAGGGCCCTTGCCAATTAGGCAAAAATTTCCCTTTGGTTTCATTTTGATGCGGAAAGATCCGTTTCAGTACCAGCTGCCCCGGTGCGAATGGTCTAGGTTTAGCCCTTTTGTTAAAAGCTCTGGACATCCTATTCTGATAGAGTTGACTATGACACACTGCATTCATTCTTTTCCGTCAATGAGAGCTAATTGTTTATAGAGGCTTCTTATCCATTCTGCATCACTGAGTTCAGCTTCTTGTATAATTTTTAAAGAAAGAATTTCAACCTCGGCAGGAATGACAGCTTCGGTACCGTAGACCAGCAAATAGGGAGTTGCCCCGGTTGATGTGCGGATTGTGGTACGGTACCCCAATAAGGCAAATGGTAACTTCTCGTGCCATTGCTTGTGGTTGTCTACCATCTTCCTTAATATTTTCTTAATATTATTGTTTGCGGCCTCCACGACTCCATTCATTTGAGGCCTATATGCTGTGGAATTCTTGTGCTTGATTTTGAAGGTCTCGTACATAGCTTTCATTAGGTCACTATTAATATTGGCGGTGTTGTCGGTGATGATGGACTCTAGAACCCCGAATCGGCAAACAATATCTCTAACAAAATCTGCGATGACTTTCTTTGTTACAGCTTTGTAGGATGCAGCTTCGACCCATTTTGTGAAGTAATCTATGGCCAGTAAAATGAACTTGTGCAAGTTTGAAGCGGCAGGCTCGATTGGTCCAATGATGTCCATTCCCCAAGAGCAAAAGGCCAAGGTGCACTCGTTGCATTGAGTTCATTTGGAGGCACCCGTACCATATCTACGTGTATTTGGCATTGATGACATTTTTGGACATACCTGATGTAGTCTGTTTCCATAGTCATCCAAACATAACCTGCCCTCAGTGTATTCTTGGCTAAAACAAAACCATTCATGGGTGGTCTGCAAGTTCCAGAGTTCATCTCTTCGAGCAGTTTGGAAGCTTCTTTGGCGTCAACACACCATAATAACCCTAGGTCTGGAGTCCTTCTGTACAGAATTCCTCCACTTTAGAAGAAATGGTTGGACAATCGTCGGAGCGTGCATTTTTTAGTATGATTTGCATGCTCCGGGTACTCTCCTTTTGCCAAGTACTCCTTGATATCATGGAACCATGGATTCTCGTCTGCTTCTTCTTCAATATGAGCGCAGTAAGCTAGCTGATTATGAATCCTTACCGGAATGGGGTCGATAAAATTCTTGTCCGGATGCTGTATCATGGAGGACAAAGTGGCCAATGCGTCTGCGAACTCATTTTGGATTCTCGGGACATGTCTAAACTCTATCTTCGTGAACCTCTTCATCATCTCTTGCACATGATATAGATATGGTAATATCTTGGTATTCTTTGTAGCCCATTCTTCCTGCACCTGATGTACCGGAAGATCTAAATCACCAATTACCAGTAATTCCTGGATATTCATGTCAACGGCCAAATTGAGCCCCAATAAGCAAGCCTCATATTCTGCTATATTATTGGTGCACGAAAATCTGAGTTTCGCGGATACCAGATAATGTTGACCTGTTTCTGACACCAAAACGGCTCCAATACCCACTCCTTTGAAGTTTGCGGCTCCATAAAAAAACATTCTCCATCTGTCGTAGGCTTAAGCGATATCTTCTCCTACGAATGATACTTCTTCATCAGGAAAATACATTTTTAGTGGTTCGTATTCTCCTCCTACAGGATTTTCTGCAAGATGACCCACTAATGCTTGTCCCTTAACCGCCTTCCGAGTCATATAGACGATGTAGAATTCACTCAACAATATGTGCCATTTTGCCAGCTTCCCTGTAGGCATGGGTTTCTGGAAGATGTACTTCAGAGGATCCATCCTTGATGTGAGATATGTGGTATAGGCACAGAAGTAGTGCCTCAGTTTCTGGGCTATCCAGGTCAAAGCACAGCAGGTGCATTCCAGCAAAGAATACCGTACTTCGCAGGGTGTGAATTTCTTACTCAGATAGTATATGGCCTGTTCTTTCCTTCCCGTCTCATCATGTTGTCCCAAGACACAACCGAAAGCCCAATCTACTACAGAGAGATAGAGTAGGAGTGGTCTACCAGGTTCTGGCAGGACCAGGGCTGGCGGTGTGGACAAATATTCTTTGATTCTGTCAAAAGCTTTCTGGCAGTCTTCAATCCAACTGGTTGTGGCATCCTTCTTTAACATTTTGCAAATCGGCTCACAGATCACGGTTGATTTTGCTATGAAGCGGCTGATGTAATTAAGACATCCTAAGAAGCTCATCACGTCTTTCTTATTCTTTGGAGGTGGCAAATCCTGGATAGCATTGTTCTTTGATGGGTCTAGCTCAATTCCTCGGCGGCTGACGATGAATCCTAACAACTTTCTTGCGGGGACCTCGAAGGCACATTTTGCGGGATTCAATTTCAAATTGTACCTCCGAAGCCATTCAAAGAATTTCCTCAAGTCTGTTATGTGATTTGTACTCTTCTTGGATTTGATGACGACGTCATCCACATATACCTCTATCTCTTTGTGTATCATACCGTGGAAACTAGTTGCCATGGCCCTCATATAAGTGGCCCCAGCATTCTTCAGACCAAACGACATCATTTTATAGCAGTACACCCCCCACGGTGTAATAAAAGTTGTCTTTTCGGCAACCTCTTCATCCATCCAGATCTGATGATATCTCGCGAAGCAATCCACAAAGGATTGGAGTTCATGCTTGGCACAGTTGTCGATCAGTATATGTATGTTGGGTAACGAGAAATCATCTTTGGGACTTGCTCCGTTTAGGTCCTGATAATCGACGCATACTCTGACTTTCCCATCCTTCTTTGGAACTGGCACGATGTTAGCCAACTAAGTTAGATATTCAACCACTCTAAGAACCTTAGCTTTGATCTTCTTGGTGACTTCTTATTTGATTTTTAGACTCATATCTGGGTTGAACTTTCTGAGTTTCTGCTTTACTGGCGGACACATTGGATTGGTGGGTAGTTTATGAGCCACTATGGACGTGCTCAAACCAGTCATATCATCATAAGACCATGCGAAAATGTCTTCATATTCTTTTAGCAAATGGTTGTATTCTACTTTCTATGATGGTGATAGGTGAATGCTTATGCGAGTTTCTTTGACTATTTCGGAATCTCCCAAGTTGACTATTTCAGTTTCGTCCAGGTTGGACTTAGGCTTGTTCTCAAAATCTTCAACTTCTATAATAATTTCCTCGGGTATTATATCCTCTTCTTCAATTTCTTTTGAGTCACTATTCTTATGTTGTGTTGTCTCATTACATATCACAGTTGTTGGTTCAACACTATAAGAAATAGTAATGATGTAGAGAGAAAAATGTAGAGAATAGTAATAAATAATAAAATAGCAAACCATTGATAATTATCAAGATGTCAAACAAAAGCGATTTTTAATGATTCAAACAAATGTTTCAAAACAAAATACTAAAAATGTTTTAAAAATGCTCATAAGAATTGTTTTCAAAATAAATAACACTAGCAGCCAGGCTACCTCGAAACTCGGCGAGCCCTTGATGGTGTGGCATTCCAGTTCCCGAGAACAGCTCCCTTCTCCACTGTCTGGATGATGAGGCCTTCTTCCTCCTCCTCCTCAACTATTACATTGCAGTCCATGTCTTCATCTTCCAAGAATAGATTCCTTAAACCAGCTAGTGCTTCATCTTCTTCAGATCCCTACATCATATCAGCCTGATGGAAGGTTTGGCTCAAATGTGGTATCGACTGCTCGAGATGGTAATAAGGACCATTCCATGGTGGTGACCAATTCTGATACTCGTGCCATGTGTACTGATATCCCAATCCAAAGGTCGTGTCGTGACGTTTTAACTGTATTAATTTTGTGATCCCTTGGAGATTCATGCCGAGACCCTTGCCGGGTTCATACGTTGTCCATGCCAATATGATTTCTATTTTGCTACTCCACCATTTGTCCTTCTCGATCGCGTTAACATGCTTAATGCGATGGTAAGTCTCTCCCCCTAACTTCCTCCTATTCTCCACAACTGGGACAGTCTGGTTGGTGTAAAAAGGTTACTCCCGTCTCTATGAATAATCATCTCCTGATGATTCCATTCGAACTTCACAGCCTGATGCAGAGTAGACGCTACAGCCCCAGCGGCGTGTATCCAAGGTCGTCCCAATAGCAGATCGTATGAGGCAGATATGTCAAGCACTCGGAATTCAACATCAAACCAAGTTAGACCCATTTGTAAGCAGAGGTTGGTTTCTCCGATGTGGCCCTTTGAGACCATCGAACTCTTTTACGTTCATAGTTCCTACTCGTATCTCATTCAAACCTTTATCTAACCTCTTCAAAGTAGTCAACGGGCAGATGTTGAGACTTGAACCCCCATCTATCAAGACCCTAGCAATGAATTTATCTTCGTACTGTACTGTGATATGCAACGCCCTGTTATGGCTCAACCCTTCTGTTGGAAATTCATCTTCGTGGAAAGTGATCTTATGGCTTTCCAATACTTATCCTACCATGTTGGCCATCTCTCCACTGGTAATGTTGTTGGGTACATAAGCCTCATTCAACACTTTCATCAACGCATTCCTATGTGCCTGAGAATTCTGCAGTAGTGATAGAATGGATATCTGGGCAGGGTTTTGTTCAAATGATCAACCACTGAATACTCCCTTGCTTGCACCTTTATCCAAAGATCATTCGGGCCAATTTCAATGATAGGATACCTGGAAGCGAATTCTTTACTTGTTCCCCCCAAATGCTCGGGCGTGTAAACCCTACCAGTTCTGGTCATACCTTGTGCTGCACCGGTTTCTTCCACTTTCCTATTTCCTTTCCTTCTCTCTTCTGCAGTATAGTCCCAGGTCACAGCATTGGAATTAAAGGATGGTGTGGGTTCTACCGTTACGGCGAATGGTGTGGTCACGTCTACTTCGAACGGAGTTGGCGTGGCTGAGGGAGTTGTTATTTCAACCTCGAACGGAGTCGGTGCGGCTACCTCAACTTTAATCGGTGACTGTATCTGTACCGCAATAGGCATGAGAGTGACAGGAGGCATTTTGGGATCATCCTCTTCTCGAATAAGCCCAATTGACCCCTCCGGGTCCCATTCTTCATCAGTTTCTATCACATTTACCCCCTCGCCCCTGTGATCCGGGAGGGGATTATTGCGGACATTAGGTGCAGTCTCCTTTTCCTGTATAACTTTGGTATCAATCAGCGTCTGGATCTTATCCTTCAGAGTGCGGCATTCATCAATAGTGTGACCCTTTATGCCCGAATGGTAGGCACATGTCTTATTCGGATTGACCCATTGAGAGGAATTTTCCATGGTGACAGCAGGAATGGGAGTAACATAACCGGTAGCTTTCAATATCTCATACAACTGGTCAATAGGTTCGGCAATATGAGTGTATTGTCTGGGCGGCCTATGGTCGAAATTTGGCCTGGGTTTTTGGTAGTTTTGGCAGGCTAGTAGTGAGTGGTAATATGCTGGCTGAGTGTTGTAAGTGTGGTAGGCAGTAGAGGTTGTTGATATCTAGGAGGTGAAGGCTGAAATATGGGTGGAGGTGTTTGGTATGTGAGAGGTGACTTCGGACCTTGGGCTACCATCATATTCCCTACTTCCTTCTTTTTAGATATAACCCCCGACTGCAAGGCTTTGTTCGTAGCCTAGAATGCTTCAAAATTTGTTACCATCCCGCTTTTGATTCCCTCTTCTATTCTTTCTCCCAATTTGATGATGTCGGAGAATTTATGATTTTCAATAATCATCAACCTCTCATAATATTGCGGATCCTAGGCCCGGACAAAGAATTTGTTCATTTGTTCTTATTCCAATGCTGGCCTTACTTTTGCAGCCTCTGATGTCCACTGAGTAGCATACTCGCGGAAAGTTTTTGTCGGCTTCTTCTTAAGATTCTGGATATAGAAGATGTCTGGTACATTCTCTGTGTTGAATGTGAACCGATCCATAAATTCTGACGCCATGCTTACCCAATTAATCCACTTCTTTGGATTTTGATTGATGTACCAGGATAGGGCATCTCCAGTGAGGCTCCTCATGAACAGCTTCATGCGAATTCTTTCATCTTTACCAACCTCTATGAGCTTTTGGCAATACGTCCTTAAATGTACCTTTGGATCACCTGTCCCGTCGAACATTTTGAACTTAGGAGGTTTGTAACCCTCTGGCAGTTCTACGTCCAGTTGAATACATAAATCCTCATAGTTCAAGCCTTCGATGCCTTTAGCACCTTCAATACCTTGGACTTTACTTGTAAGCTTCTTAAGTTCTTCCCTCCATGTTCTTGATGAGCAGGTCCTTCTCGGCGGATTCCGGTATATACGAGGTTTGTTGTGAATTGTGGGGTAAGGTTTCCACATATATGGGATTACTTTGGTGGACTCTAGGGATTTGGGTGTAGTGGTAATCATTGGTTGAGTTTTGGGGATCAGGAGTAGGTTGTGGTGCATTTTGAGGAGTGTGGTAGGTGATAATTTGTGGGTGCTGGGTCGGATGATGATGATGCTGTGGAGGAGTTGAAACTAGTGGAGGATTAGGATTTTGGTGAGGCGTGGCGTATTGATGAGGTATGGGAGGATTTTGCGGGTGCTGGTTTTGTGTGTTTTGAGGAGGTGTTGGGTTTTGGGCGTTTTGTTGGTTGATGTCCGGAATATTTAGGGTAAGGGAAAAGTTTGCCAAGTTACGGACCTGCACAAGTTCCCCTTGTAACTCCAGTATCTTTTGCTCTAACCGTAAAACCAAATCATTCTGCGCCGGAGTACTTCGACCATCTGAAGTTTCGAGAGGTCCATAACTGTGGGTCCCGACCGAACTTGAATTATATGAATTAGTCAAATAGTCAGAAAGAAAAATAAGAAGTTTGAAAAAAAAATCATTATTAGAAAGTCCTTGAGTAAACACAGATAATTGGTTTAAAGACAAGATGGGGGGTCCTAAGTTTTTTAGCCTAAAGGATCACCCCGTGCAATATAAATAATACTTCGTAACTCCGTCGAGATGGGGTGTTACTCGTATTATTCAGCAGGCACAGACTATCATCTCCTGCTACCCAATTACTATCTTTAAGTTTTTACCTAAAGCGCACTAGTTGATTCTAAACTGTGCCCTATGCGTGCACTACTCGTCCCATGCCTATTGCACAGGAGGCGTTTAGACCTCTATTTTGGATGGTTTCTAGACTTAGCTTAGGCTGCTCTGAAATGATAAAACTAGGCGACATACAAAATAAGTTGGACTTCATGTAAAAGCAACTAAGGGCTCAAGTTAGCCTCCACACTTAGACAACAAATACACGCAAACATATTTTCACATTAAACGTTAGACAATTTCAGGATTGGGGCAAATTAAAGCCATTAGGCCCTATAGACATGGTTTCTATGTGACCTGGATTTTGAACGTGCAGACAGTTTTGTATGCAAAGTATAATTTCTAAGTGACTACACAGTTGCCTACTAATTACAGGTTATAAGCGATTAAACCTATAGACATGCTATCTAGATGATTTACGCACTAATTGGCAGTGATAATAACAGGAGATATTTAGAATTCCCAGTTTGATCCTATAGGCATGATTTCTAATAGCGGCAGAGTTAAGCAATAAAATAGTGTTGAAAGTTAAATTTTAGCACTTAAAGCAAGATTTCTACGATTAGCGATTGAAACTGATTTTAGCTCCTATAGGCATGTTTCCTAAATGAGCAATTATAACAACAACACATTAACCAATTAAACCATATAGACATGATTTCTAAAATGCAGATTTGGTAGAACATAAATTAACAGAACCCTATGTTCATAGCACCTAATGAATATGCTGTAATGCACATTGAGACATTGGTCATTTTATTTTCTATAGGCATGACATCTAGCATGTAGAAATAGAATATGTTAAATGAATTAAATACCTATAGGCAGGTTATCTAACACACACAATAGCAGAACATGTTCGAGCAAAGTAAACACCTATAGGCAGGATTTCTACCCGTTTGATGCAAATATTAAAATAAACCCCTTTTTCCAATTTGACTAACACCCAAATTGTTATTATAACATTATTACAAGCCCATTCAGTGAAATAAATTACAGAATTATAGAATAGCTATAGTGGGCCTAAGGCAGGCCCAATGTATACCTAGCCTAGCTAGGCCTTCAACACAGTTTCACAACAGCCTAGAAACAATCTCCATTCACATAAAATAGCCCTCATCCAGTAGCCATCAAGTCCCAGAGGTATAGACATTTACACAAACCAATTGGTTTATTCAGTATGTGAGAAGAGGGGGCAAAGTTGAGCAATTAGGAAAAAGGTGGCAAAGAACCTTGAGCCCTAGTGTGTCAGAGTTTTCAAGGGCTTCAAGAACCCATGGCAGTACTCACACTAGGGAGGTTGTTGATAGAGGAAACTTAGGGGAAGGGCTTTAGCTTTCAGCCAGCCCTAGAATTAAACAAGAAACAACCAGTTAAAATAGTAGTAGGGTAATAGGATTGGAAAACATTTGCAAACTTGTAAGATAATCACATAATGAACTCCAAAAGCAAATTAACACACTGGGCAGGGTGACGTATGATAAGGAACAAGGAGCCTGGGATTCCAAGTTAACAGGCAATGGTATTAGACTATTAAAACCAAGTAATGCAACTAATTTAGGACTTAAGGGATCATATTATACCAAACATAGGAGTTAAGCATTATAATACAAACAGGATCAGGTAACATAGAGAGTGTCAGTTAAGGCAGACTGGTTTTTTAAAGGATCACAAGTTGTCAGAGGTATAGATTGGATATGGCAAGAATACATAGGGTGATAACCATAGTCATAAGAGCATATAACATTCAGAGTAAAGGTCTTAAACAAGTAAGGGCATATTAAATCATCAAATTGGTCGTTAGAAGTTCAGAATTAGGCAGAAAACATAGATTGAACCATATAGTCAAAATAGATTTTCAGGTTATCACAAACTAAACTAAGCATGCTTCATTTTTTTCTAAATTAATTAGGCTAGGTGCAAAGCATTATTAAGCAAGCAATTACAAGCAGAATTGGGCAGAAAAGAGTCAAAGAAATGCATTAGATCATGCAATTCAGAAAACATGCTAATTAGAACATAATAAACATTGCAAAAGTTAGAAACTAGAAGTCCGGTGGCCTTGGCTTTCAGCCGGCCAAGAACCAAATAGAATAGAATAGTGAACAAGTATAGAGTAGAAAACTTCAATTTTTAGTGAGAGAATAGTGATTCCAGTTCTGTCTAAAGGGGGGAAAGGGGATGGGTTTATATAGTGGTAAAAATTAAACACATAGACAGGGAAAACAATCAATCAACCTCAAAAGAAAAGGAAAGAATAACATACAAAATTGATTCATCAATTTAGGAGAAGTCAAGAAGCCCTAGTTTTTAGGAAAATAAATATTACCAGAATATACACAAAAATAATAACATATGATGAATATAGACCCAAATAGCACTAAAAATCATAGGGTCAAACTAATTTTGGTCCGATTTAAGAAAATCTGAAAATCCTAATTTTAGAGTAAGACAAATATCGACAAAAATATAATAAAAACAGACCATAGTAGAATATAGGACGAATATGGACATAATAATACTTAAAATCAGAGAATCAAACCTATTTTGGTTCGATTAAAAGAGATCTGAAAACCCTAATTTTAGGGTAAGTAAGAATCCATAAGAGATACACAAATATTCGTACTTACAAAGAGCAAGATGATGAATGTAGACAGAATATCAGAAAAGTCAAGGATTTAAACCGATTTTGATTCGATCTTTATGAGATCTGCTTGCCATGTTTAGGCAAGCTGTATAGAAGAACAACCCGTAACAAAGAGAGGCCGTATATGTGAAAGGGTAGCCATAGAATCCCATATCGTGTGGGATCAGGAGAGATTTTAGGGGGGCGGCGGCTACGGTTCTTAGGAGGGAGAAGGGAGGTGGGATATAGGGGCGACGGATGGTGGGAAATGATTAGGGTTAGGGATGAGGGTGATAATTAAAAGGGAAGGTTTAATGTGGGTCGTTGATCTCAGAGATCAACGGCCACGATTAGAGGGGAACTGGGTCGGGTGGTTAAAACGGGTCGCGACCGGGTTGTGGGGTTGGGTTAATTGATTTGGGCTGGGGGTTATTTGGGCTAGGGTGTTAGATTTTGGGCCAGTAATTGGTCCAAAAATAGGTAGGATTTTAGGCTAGTTTTTAAATACCTAATATTTAATAAAAATAATAATTTATAAAAGTAATTAATAAATAACATAATATTAGTTGTTCACTAAAATGATTAAAAATAATTACTTAACATTAAAAAAATATTTACATGAATATGGGCTATTATTGCAAAAATGTGCAATTAGCCTTAGAAATGCAAATGTAATTAAAAAATGCACTAAAAATATTTAAAACATCATGTTGGTGTAAATGATAAGTTTAGATGATTAAATCATCATAAAAATAATTTGAATGATAATTACTAGGTATAACAATACGGAAATAAATCGATTTAAAGCCTTTAAAAATTATGAAAAATTATGAAAAATACTTGTATATGCTTATAAACTAAATGATGATGCATATATACTATTTTGAAAGTGTATATATATATATATATATATAAATTGAGTATCAACAATTGCAATACTAGGCAAGCCGAAAATCACAATAAACCACGTATTTTTAAGTTTGGAAACATAATAAATTAAACTTAAGAGTGAAATCTCATAAATACTGATACAAAATATCGTGACTCAATAAAATACATTCCCAAAACTCGAGTGCAACTGAGTACAAGAGCATCTAAATGACAACATAGTCTGATTGATAAAAGCATTGTCTAGAAATGTAGAACATTACAAATAACTAAAAGGAAAGAGAGTCAAGGTCTGCGGACGCCTAGGCAGCTACCTTGATAATCTCCAACTGATAAAACTTCGGAGATCTAGCATTCGCCGTATCCGAAAGTACCCGGATATGCACACGAAGTGCAAAGTGTAATATAAGTACAACCGACCCAATGTAGTCAATAAGTAACAGGACTAACCTTTACGCTGAAAGTAGTGACGAGCTCAATAGGTACAATCCAAATATAGAAAATAACAGTATAGAAATGTAGACATGCTTTCAAGTTCAACAGTCAAGATCAATACATGTAAAATATGCCAAGTATGGCTGAAATGAGAGATGATACATCTCTACCTCTACATGTCAATTATACATGCCAATTGTAATGCCCCACGGTGGAAAAATCATATGTATGCACTCAGAGTATCAATGCATTTAATCCTCCTAGCCATTCAATCCTCACAGTCACTCAATCCTCAGAGTCACTCATTCCTCACAGTTAGTCAATCTTCCCAATCGCTCGGCAGTTGCACACCTGCGCTCACTGTGGGTGTGAAAGATTCGGAGCAGCAGATCCATCCTAAGTGCTATAATAAGCCAATCATGGCATGGATCAATAATACATGTGGCGGCCTGTAGCCCGATCTCATAATTATCCTCACAACTAGGCCCTTGGCCTCACTCAGTCATCAATACCTCCATCTACCAGGCTCACAATGTCATAAATATCAGCCCAACGTGATGATATGATATATCAATGAATGAAAACATAGACTGAGATATGATATGCAAATGATGAATGTGACTGAGTACATAATTGCAAATTAAGCAAATAATTCAATAGCAACACGACCTCTATGGGTCCCAATAATACCGGCATATAACCTCAGCATGATTTTATCTTGAGTCTTAACTTAATTTCTCAAACAAAGTGGAGAATATATGGAAAATGACAATATTATTTGACTTCACAACTCCACGGAATCAATTAAGTCACAATTTCTATGGTGCACGTCCACACACCCGTCACCTAGCATGTGTGTCGCCTCCATACCAATTATATAACACGTAATTCAGGGATTCATATCCTCAAAACTAAATTTAGAAGTATTACTTACCTCTAACCATGCAAATTCTCTACTCCAATAAATATTTTCCTCGCGATTCGACTTCCATACGTCTCGAATCTAGCCACAAACAATTCAATACAATCAACACAAGCTATAGGAATCAATTCCATATGAAAATGCTAAGTTTCCAAATTAAAATCCGAAAAGTCAACTCAAAAGTCAATGTGGGCCTACGTCCTAGAACCCGATAAAAGTTACAAAATTTGAAGGCCCATTCAACCACGAGTCCAACCATATCAAATTTACCAAATTCTAACATCAACTCGACATCCAAATCTTTAATTTAAAGTCTAGAAAACTTCTACCATTTTTAATCCAATTTACTAATTTAATGATAATGGATTCGTGTAATTTAACAAAATCCGAGTTAGGAATTCTTACCTCATTGTATTCCTTGAAAATCTCCCGAAAAATCGCCTCACACCGAGCTGAAAATCCCAAAAATGGAAACTTAAGTTCTGATACCCAGGAAATTACCCTTCGCGAACGCGGAAGGTGCCTCGCGTTGGTGAAACACAAAATTCTACTGCCCAAAATTTCCTCTTCGTGAACGCGAGGATCCACTCGCGAACGCGATGACAAAAAATGTTCCCAAGCTTCGAGATCGTGAAGTCATTCACATGAATGCCTAGACCAATCGCATGAGTCCCATCCCAGGCTGCCTTTCTCCTTTGCGAACGCGACTGCCCTCACACGTTCGCGATGCACAACTCACCCAAATCTTCGCGAACGTGTTGCCCTCTTCGCGCACGCGAAGAATAAATTCTTACCTGCTTGTAGATGCCCTTCGCGAACGCGATACCTCCCTCGCGAATGCGAAGAAGGAAACCAGACTTAGCATATTAGTGGCCTTCTAAGTCCAAATTTCAATCCGTTAATCATCCAGAATCCACCCGAGGCCCCCGGGACCTCAACCAATTATGTCAACACATGCTAAAACATGATACGAGCTTAGTTGAGATCTTAAATCACATTAAACAACATCAAAAAAATGAATCGCACCCCAATTCAAGCCTAATGAGAACTAAGAAATTCCAACTTCTACAATCGATGTCGAAACCTATCAGATCAATTCCAATTGCCTCAAATTTTACACACAAGTAATAAATGATACGATGGACCTATTCCAATTTTTGGAACCAAAATCTGAGCCCGATAACCACAAAGTCAACCCTCAGACAAACTTCTTAACTTTTCAAACTTCAAATTTTTCAACTTTTGACATTTCAAGCCAAAATCAACTACGGACTTCCAAATAAATATCTGGACACACTCCTAAGTACTAAATCACCATACAGAGCTACCGAAACTATCAAAATTTTATTCCGGAGTCGTTTACATATAAGTCAATATCCGGTCAACTCTTTTAACTTAATCTTCCAACCTTGGGACTAAGTGCCACTATTCATTGCGAAACATCCCCACCACTAATCCAACTACCCCGACAAGTTACATAACAACAGTTCAGCATACAATAAGCAGTAAATGGGGGAACAGGACTGTAATACTTAAAACGACCGGTCGTGTCATTACACTTATCGTCTCAAAATTGGGGTCACTCCAACGAAATAAAACAATATCACAATACATTGATTCGTCACTAAAAGAACAAGAATACAACAATAAAGTACTCACAGAAAATTAGATCTTCCTAATTAATTACGTATTAGTACTACAGCTTAAATGGTTTATCTAATGGGCAATAATTTAACATGTATCTCTATTCATATTTCTAGCGTTCATTAAACAAAACTAACAGATTATTAAACTTAAATCTCATGCTCCTCAAACAAAACAAAAAGAAGGAAGGTGAATAATAGATTCAAGCAACAAGACATCAACTAAACCAACCAAAACAGTGGGCCATTTTCACGAAGAAACACAAGAGCGAAAGAAAAAAAAAAATAGAAACAAATCTTCCAAATAATTTCAATGTAATCAAATAGTTAGGAGAATAAGAATAAAAAAATAAACCTTTATTGCTCGAAATTGCAAACGATTACAGAGAAAGGGAAACTCCACACACACCGATTTTCAGTCGAGCTATGGACCCGAAAACTCAAACCGGAATCAACAACCTCGAAGGATTAAAATCTAATGAGTTGGGCGATAGTTACAGATATCAAATGGGTTATTTTGTGTTAAAAAAAAGAAGGGTTGTTTGAGGTGGAGAAGAATGGGTAAAGTTGCTGGAATTTTTTTTAGAAGAAATTGATGTTATTCTTATGTCTTTTGCTACTAGATGTAGATCTTAGGAGAAGAAAGAAAAGAATCCCTCCTCTCTTTCCTCTCCCTTTCTTCTCACATTTTTCTCTTCTATTTATAGAGAAAATTTCGGAATTTTTTCAGTTTTTTTAAAAACATTTCCATTTTCATTCTTTTCTTTTTAATTCCCCACCTTCCTTTACTTCTATTTTTTAATTTCCATCTTCCTTTACTTTTCTTTTTAATTTCCAGCTTTTAATTTTTTTTCTTTAATTCCCACCTACCTTTACTTTTCTTTTTTTATTTCCACTTTCTTTTACTTTTCATTTTTTTAAATTCCCACCTCCTTTAATTTTATTTTTTAATTCCATACTTTCCCTTTCCCTCTTTTTTATATTCCCACCCGAATTTTATTTTTATTTTTTTAAAAGAATTTTTTATTTAATATTTTTGGTTTTTAAAAAAAAAATAAAGACAAAAACAAATAATATTAATAATAATAATTAACCTTTTAAATTATTTTTAATTTTTATTAACCATATAAAATAGGTGAAACAAAGATAAAAACTGTAGATTAAACCCCTAAAAATATTTACATAGTAGAAGGTGATAAAAAGTTAAGTATGGTAATAAATTAGGTGCTCACAGCAGGCTCCTCTTTGCTTGAAAACATGAAAAAATTTCAGGCAAAGACAAGGTGAGACATGTGACTAATTTTTGACCATATCATTATTCAAAAGGGAAGAAATAAGAGAAAAGAGTGCGAAAGTGCAACCGGTTCCTAGTTTCGGCTAGCCTACATATTCCAGGTCATAAGGGAATCAGGTCGCGTGTAGTTCAAAGAGAGTGATAGAATGATGGGTTGGAGAGTCGAGTGAAGTTCCATCGAGGTTCTGGACCGCGATCCTGTTATTACGTAAAATTACATTGAAGAAAAAAGGAAAATACAAGGTCCTATCTACTCTTCATGTCTTGCATCGTGCATCTTCACTTGAAACCTTGTAAACCCGCATTGGAAGGTAAGTGCCTTTAGCTTGGGGCTTGTTGACTTCTTAATTAGATGCCAAGAACATAGATATTGAGAGTCGGTCGATGTGTGCATTACGTCAAAGCTCGACCCCAACCGTCTTTGTGCTAGAAAAATCTTCTTTTTTTTAATCAGAGTTTGGAACTTGATTCTTGGAAAGCTGGGTTGCTCACATATTATCAAAACTAACTCTGACAATCTTGTGATCGAAAGACCTCTTATTTTCTAAAGATAACTAAAACTGCAAGCTTTAATCGTTACAATCTGTGTTTTACAGTAATGTCATGCAAAGCCATCAAAGACGAACAAAACGAACAATATTTTCTGCCCACAAGTTTGCACTAGAAAATTTTTGTGAGTTATTAGAGAAAGCTATAAATTATCTAATTTATTAAAAGAAAAACGAAGATATCAATATAAACTAGCTATGTGAGGATATGCAACCACGGGAGAGTACCATGCGTTACCAAAAGGAAATGGAATTAGAGGATGGCATCCTATATTACTGAAAAGGAATGTAACCAAGGGTTGGTACCCTATATTACTGAAAAAGAAATATAACCAGGCATTGGCGCCCTGTATCACTAAAAGAAAATGTAGCCAGGGGTTGCGTCCCGTATCACTAGGAAGGAATGCAACCAAGGGTTGGTACCCTGTATTACTGAAAACAAATATAACCAGGAGTTGGTACCTTGTATTACTGAAAAGTAAATGCAACCAGGGGTCGATGCCCTGTATTACTAGTAAGGACTGTAACCAAGGGTTGGTACCCTGTATTACTGAAAAGGAAAGTAACCAAGGGTTGAGACCCTGTATTACTGAAAAAAAATATAACCAGGGGTTGGTGCACTGTATTACTGATAAGAAATGTAACCAGGGGATGATACCCTATATTACTGAAAGAAAATGTAACCAGTGTTGGTGCCCTGTATTACTGAAAACAAATGTAACCAGGGGTTGGTACCCTATATTACTAGGAAGGAAGAAAATCAGGGGTTGGTACCCTGTATTACTGAAAAGGATTGTAACCAAGGGTTGATACCCTATATTACTGAAAAAGAAATGTAACCAGAGGTTGACGCCCTGTATCACTAAAAAGAATTGTAGCCATGGGTTGGCGCCTCCTATTACTAGGAAGGAATGCAACCAGAGGTTGGTACTATGTATCACTAGTGCTCTGATACCAACTTGTCACGATCCGGAATTCCCACCCTCGAGACCGTGATGGCGCTTAATATTTTACTTGCTAGGCAAGCCAACGTTAGAATAAATTTTGCCATTTTTAACCGTTCAAATTCAATAATAATAAAGAAACCAACATAACTAAAATAAATCTTAAATGGAGTGAGTAAACAAACAATAACAGCAATGTCTAAATACTATCCCAGAACTGGTATCACGAGTGCACGAGCGACTAGAATTCTACAAATAATGGTCTGAATTAAAAAGAAACTATCCCCCAATGAAATAAACAGCTAGCATAAGGTGGAAGAGGACTTCAGGGCTGCGAACGTCGTGCAACTATACCTCAAGTCTCCGAACTTGCAATCAATCCAAGCAATCTACTGACCCCCGCTATAACCGACTCCAAAATCTGCACAAGAAGTGCAGAGTATAGTATGAGTACAATCGACCCCGTGTACTCTATAAGTGTCGAGCCTAACCTTGACGAAGAAGTGACGAGACTATGACAGGACACCTACGTAAACAACATGTGCAAGTATACACATATACGAAGCAGTAACGAACATAGTCATTAACAATGTACAAATTGGGAGGTAACATGTGAAAGGGAAAATATACGATAATTACGGTAGGAGAAATATCACATAGCAGCTAATTACATCATAAACAATGAAAACATGTAGCTGATAATATAAAAATAACACGGAACCATTGTTCGTGCTTTTACTCTCATTCTTACCATAAAATGGTGTCATAAGTAACATGAAATGGAACGGTATTACCCTTCGTGCTTTAACCCTCTTCTTTGCCACAATATAATGAATAAATGATATAAATGGCACGGCATCACTTTTCGTGCTTTAACTCTCCTCCTCATTATATAAATCAATAGATGATAATATAAAAAGGGCACGGCATCACCCTTCGTTCTTTTACACTCTTCCTTACCGTGGAGCAAGGATACTATAAATTTGAAAATATAATTTAAATGCGGGGATTTGTATTTATCGTTTAATATGATACCAGGGTACCAACCTCAACTTCCAAATATTCAACAATTATTAATGAGCAATAAATACATAAAGAATTATCAAATAAGTAATAGCCTAACCTAAGCATAGATATCGTAATTAAATAGGCAATAAATCACAAAGAAACAAGTTCCACCCGCATGCTTTAACTCAACTACAACGCATAAGTACTCGTCACCTCACATATACGTTGTACCCACATATTTAATTATGTAGAAAATAGGCAAACAAGTCCATTTTCCTCAAGTCAAGGTTAACCACGATACTTACCTTGCTTCGCAACTCAAGAAATCACTCGACCACAACCTTTACTTTCGAACAAGCCTCCAAACCAACCAAATCTAGAAATTTATTGGCCAACAATTCAAATTAAACTTTAGAAACTACTCACAATTCGAAAGAGGTAATTATTTTCAAAAATGTCAATGAAAGTCAACCCTCTAGGCCCGCACCTCGAAATTTGATAAAATTTACAAAACCCGAATACCCATTCCGACACGAGTTCAACCATACCAAAATTCACAAATTTCGATATCGAATCGCCCTTCAACTCTTCATTTTACAATTTTGAAAGATTTTATAATTTTCCCAATTTCCACTAATTTATCAATAAAAATAATTATGGAATTATGAAATATAATCAAATCCATGTTAGAATCACTTACCCCAATGATTTTCTTGAAGAACCCTCAAAATATCGCCATTGTCGGACTAGTTTTCAAAACAAAAATGAAGAAATGAAGTTGGAATGTATTTTTAAGTTTCCCAGGCATGTCGCCTTTAAAATGCGACATGTTTCACCTTATTTCCAGGGTGGTCGCATTTTAAAGAGGCGACATGCTTCAACAGTTTTCCAAGCAGAAACTGCAATGCAAACTGTAGTAGTACTAATCTTCAATAAATCAATCATAACTTTTTGTACAAATATCCAAATGATGAATGGTTTAACTTTCTGAAAACTAGACTAAAAGGGCTACAACTTTTAATTTGGATCATCTCCAAATTTCTTATAGATTAAAAGATATAACTTCCGAAGTCAGACTAACAAGCCTACATATTCGAGGTTTTGCGGTCCAAAGTGTCAAATTGCTCAAACTTATTCAAAACTCACCCGATCATCTCGGGATCTCAACCAAATATACACACAGGTCCTAAAATATGATATGAACTCTCGCGCGATCAAAACACCAATATAATACCTAGAATTTAGAATTGAATGCCAAAACGCATAGATTTCAAAGAAATTTCAAGAACTTCAAAATTTTCAACTTGTGGGTCGTTAACCACAAAGTCAAACTTGGGTCAAACTTTAGAAATTCAGGCTTTATAAAATCAAAACTTTTAGTTTTTCAAAAACTAACGGAAAATGTGCCTATGCACCTCGGAATAACTTCAAATTTTGTACATAAGTCATAAATATTGTTACAAAGCTGCTCGAACTCTCGGAATCCAAATCGGGACCCGATATCAACAAAATCCAATTATGGCTAAATTTAGGAATTCTTTAAACATTTAAATTTCTAATTTTCGAGAAATGGCGTTAAATCAAGCTAGAGACTTCCGAATTTGATTCAGGGCATACACCCAAGTACCAAATTATGATACAAACCCACCGGGACCATCAAAATACTGATCCGAGTCTATTTACACAAAATATTGACCGAAGTCAACTCAAATAAGTTTTTAAGGCATGATTTCACATTTTCATCAATTTTCTCATAAAAACCTTCCGGAAAAAGATACGAACTGTGCATGCTAATCAAGGAAGGCTGAATGGAGCTATTCGAGGTCTCATAGAAGTGAAGGTTAAAATTAAATATGACCTATCGGATTATCACAACTACGTAAAACAGCCTGAGCGAAGAGTTCTTCTACCCGGAAATATGAGTTGGATACCCTTAGGAGAAAATGTTCTACCTGGGTTAAGCTACGTAAAATAGCTTGAGCGAAGAGTACTTCTACCAGGAAATATGAGCTGGATCCTCCTAGGAGAAAAGGTTCTACCTGGGTTAAGCTACGTAAAACAGCCTGAGCAAAGAGTACTTCTACCCGAAAATCTGAGCTAGATCCCCCTAAGAGAAAAGGTTCTAACTGGGTTAAGCTACATAAAACAGTCTGAGCGAAGAGTACTTCTACCCGAAAATATGAGTTAGATTCCCCTGGGTAAAAAGGTTCTACCTGGGTTAAGCTACGTAAATGAGATGTATGAATGGTAGTGATGCATGCTAAAAATAAAGAAAATGGAGATTTTGAGGAAACTTACTTTTAGTGACATTCGTCCTTTATGAATCGCCATTCTACACTACTTTGTTACTACTTTAAACAAAGAAACATTGTGAGTTTTCAAAGTGGTGGTTGGTTAGTGGCCTTGATGCCCTGAGTAGCTTGAGTTCACGGTCACTATTGTCGAAAAACCGATTATGTTAGTGTGGTACCGAGACGCTCGGATACTCTGTATTGCTTTCTGGAGATCTTGGCTTTCCGACATTGCCCTCAACTATTTCATACTCCATGGTACCGCTAACCTTGTCTATAAAGCAAGTCTTTACTTTGGCAGTTTTTTCCTTTAAAAATCAAACTTGATTATCTTTTACCCGATATCGGTTTGTGTCCAGAATGCTATCAATTTTTCCCATGAAGAAAGTCTTGCTAAGCGGCTTTTCAATTTCTTTGAATCACTTTGTTAGGCTTATCAGAGGAGATCACAGATGGATGTGTGCCTTTGAAAATGCCGCATATGCCCCACATTTTTTGTTTTGCACTTTCGGGAAACGGTAGTCAATTTTGTAGCCCTTTCTTTGTTTGATTCTAAAGAAATAGACCAGTAAACAAACTTCCTTCTGCATGATCCTTTAGATCGTGTTTACTTCAACAACTTATTATGCATGTTGCTTCCCGGGTATGCTCTCTTTGATGTGCTAGGATAGAACTTGCTTTGTAAAGTGAGAAAGCTGGTAACAGATTTTGAAATCATTTCTTGTTTGTTTTAACAAAGGCTGACGCAAAATAATAATGCAAATTCACACAATTACGGGATGTAGAAGTAAGAATGAATAGTATTTAACTAAAAATGTCTCTTCTTGGGGGGGGGGGGAGAAGGGGGTTGTTTTGAATGTGGTAACCAACTCTAATGATCATGACATGCATTTTGGACTGAGGAACCAAATCTATCCAACAAATCTACCCTTCCTTCTTCTTGCTATTCCCTTTCTTTGAAGTTGGCCTCCTTGCGTCAATCATTTGTATCAAATCATAGCTCACCTTCGACTGGTAGTTCCTCGAAAGGTTTTCACCAACCGGCCTCTCATTTATTTATCTTTAGTTACCATCACCTTACAATGCCCATGAAGGTTTTCACTAATAAGACTCTCATTTCCATTTATTATTTTGTGCGAGCAACTTCACATTGTTCAATGTCGTGTGACAACTGTTGCTTATTACACGCTTCACTTGGCATTCTTAAAGACTAATTAGGAGGTCTTTATTTGGAAGGCTTTTGGATAGGGTTCGAAAGAAATGGTTGCATAAAGGGTCAAAATAGATTCAAGATGAGGGGGTTGTAACTTACAACTCTTGGAATCGACTCTTCATAAAGAAAACTTCTGCCCCATTTTCAGATACTAGGGATTTTTTTATTTTTGATTAGACCGAACCCTAATGTAGAGCTGCCTAAGTATCCTTTAAAGGAATCATATCAAATGTAGTTCAAACTAACACGAAAGATCGTTGTTTCTTTTTCATTTTTTTTCTTTCTTTCTTTTCTCTCTTTCTTTTTTTTTTCTTTTTTTTAAAAAAAAAAATCAAATTGCCCTAGCTCCTATTTTTTGGTAGAATGGATCTTCGTTTCTTTTTTTTTTTACTCTATACTTTATTCTAGGGGAGGGGGGTTAAAGTATTTAGGTAGCAGAAAAAAGGCCTCCCAGCCTCAAGAATGCCAAAAGTTCTATCTCTTCTCAAGTTCGGCATTGATGGACATGATTGTCTTATTGGTTTTGGCAGTTGCATAGCTCCGTAGTCAATATCTTATTTGTAACAAATGACCTTTAACAATTTGGAGCCACCTTTTCTTGTTCTTTTTCTTGATGTGGAAGGACGCACTTCAGTACCAGCTAATCCATTCAAAAATTCCCTCGAATATACCTTCTTTGGAGATTTTGGCTTTCTTCCCTAATATGAATAGATTATGGTAGGTTATGGCCCAAACAGTTTTATCGATTAGTCCAACCAGACTTCAAAACTTTCAATTATCCTTAAGTCGGTATTCATGATGGTTTGAGATAAGCAGCTTTAACCTCTACGGATAAGAATGTTTTGGTTCCATGTGATCTTGACACAGGATTATCATCAAAGTTTTTCAACCTTTGAACTCCAAGTCTTCTTCCTCGATTCAAATCAAGATTGGACAGGCTTTTCAAAATCTAGCCGAAAACTTCACATGCATGTCATGTCACTAAAATCGGCATGAAAAGAACTATATATGCAAGAAGAACTAAATACAATGGATTAAAATGACACAAAGCGAAAAATTACATTTTATTGATTAAAGGATAGAGAGGTTTGATTACTGGACAAACAAACAACATCTGGATCGCAACCTCGAAGTAATTCAGATGATAGAAATTATGACAAAATAAGTTACCAAGAATCCTTCCCAACAAGGAGGCGAGTGAATTTTCAATTACCAAGCTCGACATCTTAGCTACACATTAGCACATCAGCATTACTACGGAATTCAATAAGATTGCTTTGGAATCAACATTCAAATTTTGACTTTTTTATCAAACGGTTCCCAATATTGGTTATTGGATTTCAGGACTGGCGGAATGAGAAGTTTTATCGCAACAAATTTTTCAAAAGACTTGGAAGAATTCGCATGTCTCCTTATCATCACAGATCGTCTCACACAAAGCATGTCTTATTGCTCAAACCTTGTAAAAGTCAACCAACATTTGCCTCTACCTTTCACCACCAAATTGTGTACTTGCCTTTTCGTGATCTTAGTCGGATCAACAATAGCAGTGCTTATTCCCTTGATTGAAAAGATAATAGACTGATCCTGGATTGTTTTCGTGATTCACCATTGCAAACCAACAAACCGACCACTTTTAACTAGCTTTTGTTTCAAATAACAAGCATGTTAGAATGAACACACTCTTCTCATGTTTCTTCTTTTTCTCTTTCTTTCCTTTTTTCACATTTTTTTTCAAAATCATTCGATCAAACCTAATGTGGGTTGCCTACGTATCATGTGGGAACATGAATCAGATCTTGCGTAGTTCAGGGAAGATCGTGAATAAAGTAAATAAACTAACTCTTACTCTTATACAATTTAGACCATGATATCTCCTAACAAGGAAAACATTTTTGGATTTTTTTGGGAATTGTTGAAAGAAAGATTTCTAAAGAAGAAAGAAAAAATATTTTTTTTGGATTTCGATTTGTTTTTTTTGGAATTTTCGAAAGAAAGACTTCTAAAGAAAAAATAAAATATTTTGAATTTTTTCCTTTGAATTTCCGAAAATATTTTTGGATTCTGAATTTTCTTTTTAAATTCAGAAAGAAATATTTTTGAAGCAGAACAAAAAATATTTTGGAATTCAACTATCTTTTTTGGATTTATTTTTTAAAATTTCTTGATTTGATGTCTCAAAGATATATTTAAAGAAAAATATTTTTGGATTTTTGAAAATTGGGGGCCGAACACGGTAAAGGTTGCCTACGTATCTCACATCCGGTGAGAATCAGACCTGCGTAGTTTGGTAAAACCAACCATTTTTCTCTTTTTTAATTTTTATGAAAATTAAACTTTAAAAACTATAGGCACTAGACCACATCATTTTTTTTCTTCTTTTTTGTTTCTTTGTTCATTCAACTGGTTTATGCTAAAGTCGACCAACATGCAAGCCTCTCAAATAATGCAACAAGTAGCACATAACATGAACATAATGGTCTCAACAAGGTACCTGTCCTAAAAGAGAACTCGGCCCCTGTGCCGAGCCACGCTAAGTCAAATGCACGTGATGCAAATAAAGAGAACTTGCTAGGGATATCGGCATGAGGTTTGTTCTTCTAGGTTTAAATCATGATGGAGAAGGTACCTAGATTGGCTTACCCGAGCGGACAACTCGAGCCGGTCAGCGTACCGGTAGCATTTCTTTCCGCCTTAGCTGGTGGTGCTCCCCGCCTAAAATATGTGTGACTAAAATCCTTCACCGGGTGGCAAGCACCTCGGCTATCTCAAAGAACACGGGCTATGTCAAGCAAATGCCCAATTTTAATTTCAAAAAGACTCAGAGGGATGCGTGAGAAGACAATTTATAATGTACAGTTCAACAATATCAAAGTGGTAAAAAGCAAACAAGTGGCACATTAGGTCCAAATAAATCACAGTATATACAAAATAATAAAGCCAAATAAAAATCGACATATACGAGCTCAAATTCTGGTGTTCCCCAACAGAGTCGCCAGAGCTGTCACACCTCCTTTTTGTCAAGTGTAAGGGGAGGAGTTTTTTTTACTTTAAGTGACATTATTGAAATGAGATTATTTTATTTATTTTTTAAGAGTTGCCACTCGGAATTTTTAACGACCCGATCGGTTGTTTTGAGCCCTAGCACGTCGCTCGGTGGTTTGAGGTCATGAGTAGCTTCACTTCAGGTATTATGACTTGCACGTATGGTCGGAATTGAATTTCGGGAAGTTCAAAGTTGATTTGGATGGAAAATTCTAATTTTGGAAGCTTTAAGTTGGAAAGTTTGACTAAGGTTTAACTTTTGAGTAAATGACCTCAGAATCGGGATTTAAAAGTTCCAATAGGTTTGTATGATGATTTTGGACTTGGGAGTTTGTTCGGATCGGGTTTTGGATGACCCGGGAGCGTTTCGGCGCCTATTGTGGAATGTTGGTATTTTGAGAGAATTTCATGAATTTGGGTTGAAGGGAATTTCAATGTTATCGACACCCGTTTGGGATTCCGAGCCTGGGAATAGATCTGTATGGTGATTATAGTCTTAGGAGCGCGTTCGATGTGGATATGGAGGTCCGTAGGTCGTTTCGGCATTTATTGGCGAAGTTGGGAAGTTAAAAGATTCTGAAAAGGTTGACCAGGAGTGGACTTTTTGATAACGGCATTGGATCCCGATTCCGGAAGTTGGAATAGTTTTGTAATGTCATTTAGGACTTGGGTGCAAAATTTGAGGTCAATCAGACGTGATTTGATAGATTTCAGCGTCGAAAGTGGAAGTTTGAAGTTCTAAAGTTCATTAAGCTTGAATTGTGTTGCGATTTATAGTTTTAGCATTGTTTGATGTGAATTGAAGGCTCAACTAAGTTCATATTGTGTTTTAATACTCTTTGGTAGGTTTGGTTAAGGTCCCGGGGGGCCTCGGGGTGGTTTTGGATGGTCAACGGAATAATTTGGAGCTTGGTTGTAGTGCTGAAGGGCCTGAGTTCTGGTGCAATCGCACATGTGGAAAAAGGGTCGCAGGTGCGACGCCGCAAAAGAGGCAAAGCAAGCGTAGGAGTGGACCCTGGCTGGGCAGTGCTGGGATCACTAATGCGATCATTTCGCCGTAGAAACAGGACTGCCGTAGAAACAGCGCAAGTTGGCCAAAAGGCCTGGGCCGTAGAAGCGGGCATAAACGCGCAGGTGCGCGAGCTAGGAACTCTTGAGGACCACAGAAGCAAAAGCGCAAATACGCTACATGGGGCACATATGCAGGAACTGTTGGGCCGAGCTAGAGCCGCACCTACGATGGAATTTCTGCAGTTGCGGAGACGCAGAAGCGGCTATTGGACCACAAGTACAAAGGTCGGGTTGGGCAATGTGCTTCTTTAAAATGAGGGTTTGGCTCAATTTCACTTCATTTGGTCCATGGAAGCCGATTTTGGAGTGCCATCTTCATCAACTATAATGGGGTAAGTGATTTCTTCACATTGTTACTACATGGTTTTCACATGGATTCAAGCATGAAAATTGGTAAAAATTTGGGGATTTTGAAAGAAACCTTGAAATTGGTATTTTTGGATTTTGATCACGAAATTGGACACGTGATTAAGAACAAATTATATGTTTAAGTTCTAATGTTATAGGTAATGTTTTTCTTCAAAAATTTTTGAAATTCGGGCACGTGGGCCCGAGGGTTGCTTTATCGATTCTTCGAGCGGAGTTGAAAATTGTTATAATTTGATCTATAACAAACATTTGAGTATATATTTATAGATTTGCACATTGATTGACTAGTTTTGGAGCAACGGGCACCGGTTTGATATGTTAGATTGGCGTTGGAGCCGGTTACGGAACTTCAGTGCGAGGTAAGCCTCCTGTCTAATTCTATCAGGGGGAAACTACCCCTAGGTGTTGTAATTGATATTAGCTACTTGTTGCGGGGCTACGTACGCATGAGGTGACGAGAGTCCGTACGTAGTTAGATTTATGTTATTGTCCGGGTAGACTTAGGTTCACACCATGTTGTACTTGTACTATAGGGATTATCCTTGCTTGTTAAGTTCTTTTATTTCGCAATACGACTTGAGACTAGAGATGCGTAGAGTGATAGACTTGCTATTGTAGAGATTTCGCAAGTTTCATGATTTCCCACGGAATAATGGTGTTCCTCTTACGAATTTCTCACGCGTTATACGTTTTCATTGAACGATTTTCCTTAAAAACTATAACTCACATGTTTATTCATGAGTGGGGGTCAAGGACCAGTTTAAGCTTCTTATTTTAATGGGATCGGGTCGTTCGCCTCGGCAGGATTTATGTACTACACTCTCATGGGAGCAGGCCGTTCGCCTCGTCAGTTTAATAGATGCATCTATGTTTGTGTCGCTCGACCCTCAGCAGTGCACAGAGTATGATGGGATCGGGCCGTATGCCTCGGCATTTCTATAAAATATCCTCATGCAATCGTGTGTAATATTTGGCGAGAAGCCAGGGTATCTGTGAGTTTTTCCCTGATTCGAACTATAACAACCTATTTGGTGAGGTTCATATATATATATATATATATATATATATATATATATATATATATATATATGTGCGCTATGGTTGAGGAGGAATTTGCTCATTGAGAGCTTGAGTTTATTGCAAAGAAGAGAATTGTACCACATATTTATACTTGTTTATTTCATTTATTTACTCTACCTCATATTTGTTCACCTTCTTATTGTACCTGATATTATTGGACCATTAGTAAGTGTCGATGTCGACCCCTCATCACTACTCCTCTGGGGTTAGGCTAGATACTTACTGGGTACATGTTGATTTATGTACTCATACTACATTTGCTGCACATTTTTGTGCATGTATATTTATGTCTTGTGGTCCTTTGGGCGCGGAGGCGTGGATGATGCGAGGACTTGCCGTGAGCATCATTTTATATTACGATCTGCAGCCAGCAGAGTCTCCCTTAGATTATTTATATTTTCCTATCTAGTTTGTATTCCGGACAGATGTTGTATTTTATTTTATTCCTTAGTTGATGCTCATGCACTTGTGACACTGGGTTTTGGGGGTGCTTATGGGTTGTTCAGTAATGTAGTGGCAAAAAATATTATCATTTACCCTGTAAGTTTTATCTATACTATTTGATTGAAGGAAATTATGATTTCAAAATACTAAAATGAGTA
The DNA here is from genome assembly GCF_000390325.3 of Nicotiana tomentosiformis. Lineage (NCBI taxonomy): Eukaryota > Viridiplantae > Streptophyta > Magnoliopsida > Solanales > Solanaceae > Nicotiana > Nicotiana tomentosiformis. The sequence continues at coordinate 66,542,977 of NC_090821.1, read as the reverse complement.
ATGAAATTAATAACTTAATTGTTGGCTTGCCTGACAGCAGTGTTAGGCGCCATCACGACCTTTAATGGATTTTGGGTCGTGATAACATAGTATCAGAGTGTTATGTTCAGATAGGTCTCACGAGTCATGAGCAAGTCTAGTAAAGTCTTGTGGATCGGTACGGAGATGTCCGTACTTATCTTCGAGAGGCTATAGGGCTGTTAGGAGTACTTCCCTTCTTGATTCCTCATCGTGCGATTTGTTTTCTTTAAGGCTTATGCCTTTATTTCCTTCCTACTCAATCCTATGTGACCTGAAGAGCTTGTTATCAATTGGTAATCGAGGAATTTTAATGGTACTATAGAGGTGGAGCAGGATTTTCTCCCTGCGTATTCGATTGGGCTAATGTCGTTGCCTTGCGGAAGGATGTTTTGTCATTTCAGCTCAGTAGTTGTATTTTCGATGGTTTTGAGGCTATGCATAGATTGCAATGATGTTCATGAGTCGTCATCGCACAATATTGATGTAATGAAAAGATTCTTGTATAAGTGTCGAGGGCAGTGAATGAATTCAAATGAGGTTTCTCTCAGCGCATGATTCAGAGGTTCAGTATTCTATTTCTAGCGGAGGAAAGGCAATCAGACTAAGAATGTTCAGTTTTGGGTTGATGGAGTAACGATACTTGGTACTTTCGAGCATGGTGGAATTTTCATATGTGATGTGGTGTCTTCATCCTTGATTGAATACGTTGAGTTCACCAGTGTTATGGTCTTCTTCAATTTGCTTTTGGGTTAGGGTATTGGGAAATAGTGTAGGGGAAGCAGCTGTCAGAGATAGTTGTGTGTCGCAGTTCAGAATCAAATTGGTGTTACCAATATGGATGGCTTGAGAAAGATGATCTTCTAGGAGGTTTAGAGTTAGTAGCGACTCATTCGTTCAGGTGCTACAGGTATGGATTTGAATTGGGGCAATATTCGGGCATCGAAGTATGAGGAAGGGCATGGCGAAAGGTGTTTTGCGGTAGTTGAATTGCTATAAGATCAAGAATGAAAAGCAGAAGTCATCTCCCAACAGGGGTAAACACCTAAACATAATACTAAGTCATAAACTCACCCATAGGTGGGACAACAAGTAGGGGAACTCGCCCCGATAAACAGGACTGAATCAAAATACGAATGGTGCCCCTCTGTAACAAATCAAAAGCATACATGTATGACATCATTTGGCGCAGTAGCTTAAGCCTACTATATGAAACACATCAACGGGTCGGGCCTTCCCCTCTTGGGCGCCCTCTACTCGCCTGAATACTCTATTGTGACACACCTATCCGGAGTCTAGGACAATCTCTCACCCTATGGCTGGTATCTCCATACTCGAAGCAACCTCTCTACTGATGTGGTTGTGGGAACTGTGCGGTACGGTTACTCTGAGACCCATGAGCACTTGAAACACTGTGCGAAGCCTGAAGTGCAAACTGAACTGGCTGACCCACAAAACCTCTACCATGTCGTACCCTGCCTCCAAAATAAGGACCAGTAGATCTCTCCGGTCTGCGAGGCCTCCTCACTTCCCTATCCTCTCTCTCCTGATCTCGCATGTACTCTCTCTCTCGTGGCCTCTCCTATCTTCTCTATCCTAGTCCCACATGTCCTCTACTCGGCGGGCGATCCCTACCGCCTGCTGAAACGAAATATCTGACTCTAACTCACGAGCCATGTTGAACCAAATATCATGCCTGAGTCCCTCAATGAATCTGCAGTCACGCTCTCTAACTGTGGCAACTAAAGCAGGCGCATGCCTGGCCAAATCACTGAATCTCACGGCATACTCTGACACTGACATAGTGCACTGACGCAGCTGCTCAAACTCCGCGCGCCATGCATCTCGAAGGGACTGAGGTACAAACTCTCTCAGGAACATCTCTGAAAACTGAACCCATGTAAGTGAAGCTAACTCGGCTGGGTTACCCAATTCATATGCCCACTACCACTGATAAGCCGCTCCCCTGAGCTGGAACGTAGTAAAAGCAACCCCGCTCTTCTCCACAATACCCATAGTATGGAGAATGCGGTGACACTCCTCTAGAAAACCCTGTGCACTCTCTGAAGCCAAACCACTAAATGTAGGAGGGTCATATTTCTTGAACCTTGCAAGTCTAAGTTGCTCTTCCTCAGATACTGCTGCCCTGACCACGGGCTGAACTGGGACCACATGCTGTGTCGCCATGACACTTGGAGCCTGAGCAACATGAACTCGCTGCTCTAGGGTATGGGTGGCGGGAGCCTGGGCTCCTCCCCCGGTCTGTGAAATAGCTGGTGCAACCGAAATCAACCCCGCCTGAGCCAATATACCAAATATGCTCGAGAACTGTGCTAAGGTCTCCTGAAGTCCGGGGGTAACAGCAGGCGCCTCCGGTACCTGCTCCCCAACTGGAACTACTGGCGGCTCCTCAATTATTGCCCTGGTAGATGCTCTGGCTGTGGCACTTACTCCTCGTTGGCCTCTGCCTCTGCCTCTGCCTCTGCCTCTGCCTCTAGCGATACCTTCTCCGGGAGCAGCATCGTCAATAACTGCAGCTCTTATCCTCACCATCTATGAGAGAATGGAATGATAAAAGTTCAAACTCTGTGATCAATAATCTCGCACGATAGGAATGAAAGAAGTGAAATTGTCCCAATAGTTCCGTAGCCTCTCGAATATAAATACAGACGTCTCTGTACCAATCTGCAAGACTCTACTAAACTCGCTTATGACTTGTAGCACCTATGAACCTAGAGCTCTGATACCAACTTGTCACGACCCAATTTTTCCTCCATTGGGTATCGTGATGGCACCTAGTCTTAGGAACTAGGTAAGCCTAACAATAATTAAATCAACAACATTGTTTAAATAGAATTTCTTAAAATTCCCAAAAATCGGTAGTACAAATCATAAGCTCTACAGAGTGTTTGCTAGAAAACTTCTAAATACAACTGTCCAGAAATAAGAATAAACAGTGCAAAATGAAAAACTGGAAGGTGACTCCGAAGCCTGCGAATGCAGCAGCAGGTTTACCTTGAGTCTCCACAGCAACAGTCCACACAGCTAGCTAACGAATAAGTACCTGGATCAGCACAAAAATGTGCAGAAGAGTAGCATGAGCACACCACAGCGGTGCCCACTAAGTATCAAGACTAACCTTGGTGGATTAGTGACAAAGAACAGTCAAGACACCCACTAGTCTAACAAACCGAACAGATATAAGTACATGAATAACAGAAGTATGATGTCTACATAAAGACTATGCAATACGGCTCACAATACAGTAATGGCATTAAAGCAAGAAACAACAAGTATCAGCGGAATATCATGAAAATGACGCAGACAAGGTGAATGGAACACAACCTAAATCCGGAATCACGAATACAGCAAGGACAAGTACTAACTCAGTAATTACAACCGCTTTTACATCAGGTTTTAGTCAACAACTCCATGAGGTACCGAACCTCGGACAATTCACAACTCACGGGTCTCAATACCTGAACCCTAACACTTGGCATCATGTGCCCTCATAACACCTCATAACCACACTGACGACTCACGTGCCAATAGAACCATTCTCACATAGAAGACAAGTAAATAAGGTGAGCATCTATGCTCAACAATATCAAGAACACCTATTATCCGATAAGAGTGCTTAACTACGTGTATGCTTGTGCAAGTGTCCTAACATAGTCCATACCAGAAAATAAGCATAAGGAAGAAGAAGAACAGACAACACGTAGAATATTTTCTCATAGCTTTCACAAGATAAAGCTCGCACAGGTACGTATACCACTACAAAAATATCAATAACAAGAATGCCCTCAGGCCAAAAATCATCACAAATCAATCCCTGACACAGCCCACTTTGTCTCGCCACGTGTGCAATAGTAACATAAATGCCCGTCTTGTCTCGCCACACGTGCATAATAATGTTCCCACTTTGTCTCTCCACATGCGCAACCCACACATATATATATCCCACCTTGTCACGCCGCATGTGCAAATATCAATAGTAACAATAGCACGGCAGAAACCTCGTGCAACCCCATAACAACAACCGCACGGCAGAAACCTCGTGCATCACAATAATAACAACCGCACGGCAAAATCCTCGTGCATCACCACAACAAATACAACAACAACAATGGCAATAATACAAAGTACGACAAGTAAATCAACTCAAGAACTTTTAAATCACAGGAAAATATGGGACCAAATCACAAGGAATAACCACAGTCTGAAATACTAGGTGTAAAGCGAACAGCTCAACAAAGGTAAAACTAAGGTGTAGCAATGAATCCCACAATATAGAGTTCAGCAACAGGGAAGCTAACACAAATCCAATAATGCCAAATAAAACAAGTCGACTAAGATATAGGATATCCACTTCTTTTAAGGATGAGGAAATTACGAAGGATATTCAACAATTAAATTAAGGATAACAGCGGAAAAATAATCATAACCTCAATTAAGACTGAATAATTATAGGATGAAATAATATAAATTCCAAATAAAGATAAGCAGTTATGAAAAGATAGCATGGCTATAAAAGAGATAACAGTTTCAATTAAGGCACATATGAATCAAGTAATGATAATAGTGGATCATGAAGCAATTTATTCTAATTAAGCAGGTAGATGTAAATCTAGTAATTAAGATATATAATCATAATAAGAACAACTGCATATTCAATGAATACAAGGACCTAAGAACCCTAAAAGACCAACTTTCCACAAATAAGTCTGTGCACGCACTCTTCACCTCGTGCACATGGGCTAAAATCAACATAGAATACTCAAATCCTAAGGGAAAAATCCCCCACACAAGGTTAGGCAAGATACTTACCTCGAACCAAGCTCAAACAGTCCGTAAGAATGCCCTTTCCTCAATTATCCGACTCCGAATGGTCCAAATCTAACCAAACACAATTGCATATCATGAATACATCTATAATAGGCTAATCTAATTAATGAAATCAAGATTTTAATAAAAATTCCGAAATCCGTCCTAAAAAGTCGACTCGGGCCCACGTCTCGGAATCGGGTAAAAGTCACAAAATATGAACACTCATTCACTCACGAGTTCACTCGTACCAAAATTATCCAAATCCGATGTTTAATCCCAATCAAAACTCAAAACTCTTAGTTGAAGAACTTCCTCCCATTTTTCCTAAATTTTCAATCCAAACCTGAAATTTAATGAAGAAAACAACTACAGATTAATGAAATACAACCAAAAGCGAGTTGAAAATCGTTACCCCAAAGCTCTCTGAAAATCCCTCGAAAAATCACCAATTCCCGAGCTCCCAAGTCCAAAAATGAAGAAATGAATCAAACCCTCGATTTGCCCCATTTTCTGCCAGTTAAACCGCATCTGCGGACCTGCCTTCGCACATGCGTCACCGCACCTGCGGAATTCCCATCGCATGTGCGGATTCCACTCAAAATGCAACGTCCGCTTCTGCGGTCCAAGAGTCGTATTTGCGTGTGCACACCTACGGACCCATGTCCGCTTCTGCGGTCCTTCACCGCTTCTGCGATTGCTCCATCGAATCTGCGGGCATCGCAAATACGAAATTTACCTCGCACCTGCGAACATTGGCACTCATCCACTTTTCCGCTTCTACGCTTGCCTCTCCGCACGTGTGATCCCGCACACCGCAGGTGCAAAAATACCAGAAGCCTGAAGACTTAGCAGTAACACAAATCAAACTTTTAATCCGTTAAGCACCCGAAACTCACCCGAGGCCCCCGAGACCTCAACCAAACATACCAACCAACCCTAAAACACCATACAAACTTAGTAGAGCCCTCAAATCACATCAACTAACGTTGAAACTATGCATCGCACCATGAATCGAACTAATAAATTTTTAAATCTTTCAACATCTAAAACCCATGCCGAAACCCATCAAATCAACCCGGAATGACGTCAAATTTTGCATGCAAGTCCCAAATAACATAACGGAGTTGTTCCAACTCTTGGAATGGCATTCTGACCCCGATATCAAAAAGTCCACTTCCGGTCCAAATCTCCAAAAATTTGACTTTCGCCATTTTAAGCCTAAATCAGCTACAAACCTCGGATTTACAGTCCGTACACGCTCCTAAGTCCAAAATCACCCAACGAAGCTAATGGAACCGACAAAACTCCATTCCGGAGTCGTCTTCACATAGTTATGACTACAGTCAAAATCCTAAGACTTAAGCTTCCGTTTTAGGGACTAAGTGTCCCAAATCACTTCGAAATAATCGGTAACCGAATTCAACCATGCATGCAAGTCAATACACATAATATAAAGTTGCTCAGGGCCTTATAACATCGAACGAGACTTAAATTCTCAAAATGACCAGTCAGGTCGTTACAAAACTGATACTCCATTTCAACAAATTGTGGAGATTGCGAGGAGGATCGAGGGTGTTCTAGGTGAGGAAAAGGAGTATAAGGAAGCCAAAAGGTATCGAAGCTCTAGAGGGTTCAGTGGATTTTACTCCTAAGCTATGGCCCATTATGGCAGAGGCTCGAGCAGTCGGCCAGCTCAGTCCGCACATCAGATTACTCAGGGTGCTCCAGTAAGTTCTTATAGTGCACCACCTAAATGAGATTCTTACAGTGGTTATTCCAGTTATTTGGCACAGACTCAGTACGAGCAACCGCAACCTCAGAGGGGTTGTTATGAGTGTGGTGATACTAGGTACATTATGAGAGATTGTCCCAGACTTGGGAGGGGTGGATTTTATCAGAACACTTAGTCTATGGGCCCCAATACAGTTACTACCCCACGTGCACAACTAGTTAGGGGTGGAGGACAGGCGGGTAGAGGGCGCCCTAGAGGGGGAGGCCCATCCCGTTAATATATTTGCTATGGTGTGGCTGAGGCCACTACACCAGATGGTGTCATTACAGGTATGATCCTGATTTATTATAAAAGGATATTTTTCCTTAATTTGATTCGGTTTTGAATATTGAGGTGAGTCCTCCTATTATGCTCCGCTTATGGGTGAGCATCGTAATTTTGTGAACCACTTATATGTTTATCACTGTTGGGAGGTTTGATGATGATTAGCCCGTATCTATCATTTTATTTTGTACACAATTGAGGGCTATAAGTCCAAAAGTGACTTTTTATTTCTCACTACAATGGGTTTTGATGTGATTTCGGAATAATTTATTTCAACTTTTATGAATTTTATGCCCTATTGGAATGGGGGTTCATTATGTATTGTGAAAATTATTTACGGAATTTATTGGAAAGAAGGAAGAAAGCAAATTGAAAATTTCAGTTGGCACAATGTGCAAAATACTTGTGATTCGGAGTTGAGGATGAGATCCTCACATTTTTATATGATATGAAATATTTAAACAGGGCTACAAACCGCGGTGGAAGTTATATAAGGACGAGGTCCTGGTGGTAAAAATTTTTATGAGTTTAAATTCTCCCTTTGTGAAATTAAATTTCTACTATAGTATAAACAGGGAGTCATACCTTTTAGGCTTATTTAAAAAAAATCCTGTATGAATTTCTCTGTGCATAATTTGCCAAATTCGTGTTGTAATTATGGATTTTTAGCTTACGAGGTGAGTACCCAGGTGCAATAAAAATGTGACTCGTTAATTTGGGTAAATAATTATGAGGTATTCATGCTTCGTGTCTCGTTGTTAGTAAAGTGGAGGGTTGGAACGAGATTTTTGTTAACATGAGGTTAATTGGCGATGTTGTAATCGATTATGAACAACTATTAAGACCAGAGATGTGGTTATGGGCATATATATGATGTGTTTCATGTCCATCTATCATTATAATGCAGTGCTTGTAATGCTGAGATTAGTGTTATTGATATATACATTGTGGTGCTTTTTTGGGTTGTGGATGTGTTGTTAGGAGTTGTTTTGGTGTTGCTCTAGCAGGTGGGTAGGCCCAATTACAGGGGAGACTCTACCGAAATTTCTAAAAAAATTGGTAGTTAGTAAAATTTGGGAGATTGAGACGTGCGAAAGAAGAGATAAGTTAGGTTATGTGTTTAAGGGCAGACTCTACTTCTTATTCAAGGGCAAATGATCCTAAGTAGGGGAGAATGTAACATCCCGGAAAAAATTTGAAGTACTTCAACACTATCAAGAAAGTTGATATGTGCGTAGGCACGAGTTGCTATAGCCAGTTGAGACTAATACCGTGCGTTGATGTGAAAATAAGGTATTTTGAAAATGTTTGGAGTGTAAAAAATTAGTTTTAAAGTTTATAAGTATGAATAAAAGAAATAATCTCAATTGAGATGGCGTTGTCGGACCCATGTTAAATTGCAGAACGTAGAATTACCCTCGAGTATGTGTGTAAGAATACACTCAGTAATTTAATGTCCTCAGAAATATTCTTGGTACGTTCGAGGACGAACGTATGTTTAAGAGGTGGAGAATGTAACGATCCAACTTGTTATTTTAAGAATTAACGCACTGTTCAGTGACTTAAGGTCTCGAGCAACCTCGTAGTATGTATTATGAGCCGCGGGTGTGGTTGAGTTTGATTTTCGGACGATTCGAAAATAAATTAAAAGAACAATTCTTATTTATAAGCTAAAATAGAAAACAGTTGACCGGAGAGTTGACTTTTGAGCAAAAGACCCCGGAATGGAATTTTAATGATGTCAATAGTTTTGTATGGTGATTTCGGACTTAGGCGTATGTACGGATTTGGATTTGGAAGTCCGTAGGACAATTCAACGCATTTTGGCGAAAGTTGGAAAATAGACGATTTTCGGAAAGTTCGATCGAAGGTTGAATTTTTTATCACAATGTCGGAATCTGATTCTGGAAATTGAAATAGGTCTGTTATGTCATTTATGACTTGTGTACAAAATTTGAGGTCAATCGGACTTGATTCGATAGGTTTCGACATCGAATGTAGAAGTTGGAAATTTTATAATAGACTACAGTTTTAAGTGAGTTTGCACAAGACCTAACTTCAAATGATCATAAGTGTTATATGGTGTATTACCTATCAAATGAAATATCTTTGATTCTAGTTTCTAACGCTTCAAACCGTTCATCATTTGGATACTCCTACAAGAAGTTATGACCAAATTACCAAAGGCTAAAAAAATGCGATTCTGCGACCAATTCTGCGATCGCAAAATCGTTATGCGGTCGCGAAAGTGCTTCTGCGACCACAAACTAGTTGCAGAATGGACCAGAACAGCCCAGTTCTGGGCACTGATTTTTGCGACCATTTTGCGACCCGCATACCCATTCTGCGGTCCATTATGCGACCGCAAACCTGCTTTCGGAGGGTTAATTTTTTTATTTTCATAACCCGACCCCATTTTGATAAATAGGCATTGGGGTTTATTTTGGGGCAATTATCTGAGTTTTTTTAGAGAGAAGTGAGAGTGTTCTAGAGAGAGGAAGTAGATGAAGTGTTTTATTCATCAAGATCTTGTCTAAACTTTGAAATCCAATAAGGAAATCTCACAAGTTCTTCATCTAAGAGGTAAGGTTCCATACCCTAATTTTCAATTTCGAATTAGGGCAGAAGATGGTTGATTAGGAGCATGATTCTTGGGTATGAGAGTATTATTTATACATGTATGTACCAATAAGATTTGTGGGAAGATTGTTGGCTAAAATAAGTAAAGATTGGGTTGTGGAATAAAGAAAATCTTGTAAAAGAACCTTGTAACCAAATTTGCACACCTAGTGTTTGATAAAATACTCAAATGAGTTGAAACCATGAAAATCTTCTTAATTATGGTTCATTTTTGTTATGTTTCTAAATAGATTGAAGTTGCTAGGATTTCTGAAAAATCGTAGTAATGTAAGGAAGGCTCAAGAAAGATTGGAGTCGTCCGGAGGTCAATTCACGTGAGAAAGTTATTTTGGAATATCGGCCCAAGTTCAAAAAGGTAGGTATCTTGCCTAACCTTGAGTGGGGGAATTACCCCTTAGGCATCGAATCTTATGTGCCATTTGTGAAATGTGAAAAGTCGTGTACGCGGGGTGACGAGTACGTACTCGGGCTTATATGTGAAAATTTTATTGAGTTAAAGTCTTAGGCATTATTGCGTAGTAAATTGAATAATTGTTGGCATTCATTAAATCATTTATTTGCCATGCCTCATTCCTTGTTTGTTGAATTTGTTTTTATATGACAATTTGATGTGATTGTTACTTGAATATTTATGTAAATTCCATGAGTTTGGTAATTTGATATTTCTTGGAAATAATTATATTATTTATTTTCCATCTGCAAATAATTAATAAAATAAGTTTAAATCGAGGTGTTATATAATTATCAAGAATTTGGATTAATGAAGGTGTTGCCCTATACTGAGTATTTTCTATCTCTGTTGTTATTTTGAGGTGTTATACACATTGTGTGGAGTCTTGGGCTATTTGTTTATATCTTGGGAATTGGTTGTGGCCATTGGGCAAATTGTGATATGAATTGATTTTGTTATATTACCGTGATAATATTCCGTGTAAATTGTTATGTTATTTAAGTTATTATTTTGAGGATATAAGGATGGCATTTCACTGTTGATATTATGTGGGTGTAAGAGTGGCATTTCACTGTTATTTTGTGTGTTGGGATATTGTCTGGTCGGAGCGATAAGGGTGGCTATAGGAGAGATAAGGATGGTTATAGGAGCGATAAGGGTGGCTATTGGTATTGTCAGGGCGGAGGGATAAGGGAGGCTATTATAGGAGTGATAAGGGTGGATATTGTCAGGGATGATATATGATGATGTGGGGTTATTGCGTTGATAATTTTCATGTGATGTTGTGATTTTTCTTGTATTTATTTTTATACCTTGTGCAATTTGTCTTGTTATTGATAAATTGATAATAGTCTGATCTATGTTGAAATCTGGGAGCTTGTGGTTATTGCCAGGCAGATTATGAAATGAAATATGGGCACGAGGTGCCGTGAGTAAATAATGATTATATTGGCACGTGAACTGTCTGTGCAGTTGTAATATGAAATATGGCCATGAGGTGTCGTGAGTAAATAATGATGATATTGACATGTGAATTTTCCGTTCAGTTGTGATATGAAACGTGGGCACGAGGTGCCGTGGTTAAATGATGATGATATTTGGCACGTGAGTTATCCGTGCGGTTTTGATAGAGAAATTGGCATGAGGTGCCGTAAAAATATGAAAGTGGGCTGAGACCCGTATTTTATGATTTTGAAATACTGTGTCACAGGGTGACTTTTATTCGAAAGAGATTTATTTGAAAAAAATTTATTTGAAAGATATTTATTTGAAGAAATTATAATTGAAAGAGATTTATTTGAAAGAGATTTATTTGAAAGTATTATATCCTGAAGATTTCTATTTGAAAAACATATAGGCGAAAGATTTATATTGGAAGGACTTGATTAATTAGTTGTACTTGTTTTCATTATTTGTTGCGCAATATTTATGGTGTTCTTGTCGCCCTGATGTGTATATCACTGGTTGATTATTGTTGTCATTATTGTTATTTGTTTCCTATTATTTTTGTATACTATATTGCACAGGTTATTAGACTAGTAAATGTCTCGACTGTAGCTCGTCACTACTCCACTGAGGTTAGTCTCGATACTTACTGGGTACCGACCGTGGTGTACTCATACTACACTTCTGCATATTTTTGTGCAAAGTCAGGTATTGAGGATATTGGACTCAGACAGAGTTAGAGTGTGATCCCAATGATTCAAGGTAGAGCTACTTGGTCGTCACAGTCCCTTGGAGTCTTTCCATTTTATTGTACTCTTAATTATTAATCAAACAGTATTGAGTATTCGATCCTTGAGATCACTTCATGTATTTAGTTAGAGTTCGTGACTCAATATTACTAGTCTTGGGAGGTTGTTTGTAATTATTTCCGTTGTTGGTTTATATATATAAAAGAAAAAAATTCGCTTGAACTGTAATTATAATCGGCTTAAAGACTAAATGCCATCACGACGCCTGTGGTGGGATTTTGGGTCGTGATAGACATCTTAGCTACGCATTTGCACATCAGTATTACTACGAAATTCAATAAGATTGCTTTGGAATCAACATTCAAATTTTGACTTTTGATCAAGTCGTTCCCAATATTGGCTATCGGATTTCAGGACTAGCGGCATGAGAAGTTTTATAGCAACCAATTTGCCAAAAGACTTGGAAGAACTCTCATGTCTCCTTATCATCACAGATCGTCTCACACAAAGCATGTCTTGTTGCTCAAACCTAGTAAAAGTCAACCAGCATTTGCCTCTTCTTTTCACTACCAAACTGTGTACTTGCCTTTTCGTGATCTTAGTCGGATCAACAATAGCGGTGCTTATTCCCTTGGTAGAAAAGATGATAGAGTGATCCTGGATTATTTTCTTGATTCACCATTGCAAACCAACAAACCGACCACCTTTAACTAACTTTTATTTTAAATAACAAGCATGTTAGAATGAACACACTCTTCACCTCTTTCTTCTTTTTCTCTTTTTTTCCTTCTTTTTTCACTTTGTTTTTCAAAATCATTCGATTGAACCGAATGTGGGTTGCCTACGTATCATGTGGGAACATGAATAAGATCTTGCGTAGTTCAGGAAATATCAGGAATAAAGTAAATAAAATAACTCTTACTCTTATACAATTCAGACCATGAAATCTCCTAATAAGGAAAAAGTTTTTGAATTTTTTTTGGGAATTGTTGAAAGAAAAGACATCTAAAGAAGAAAGAAAATATTTTTTTGGAATTTTCGAAAGAAAGACTTCTAAAGAAAAAATAAAATATTTTTGAATTTTGAATTTTTTCCTTTGAATTTCTGAAAATATTTTTTGATTCTGAATCTCTTTTTAATTTCCGAAAGAAATCTTTTTGAAGCAGAACAAAAAATATTTTGGAATTCAACTCTCTTTTTGGAATTTGTTTTAAAAATTTCTGGATTTGATGTCTCAAAGATAAATTTAAAGGAAAATATTTTTGGATTTTTTAAAATTGGGGGCCGGACACGATAAAGGTTGCCTACATATCTCACATCCGGTGAGAATCAGACCCCGTAGTTCAGTAAGACTAACTATTTTTCTCTTTTTTTATTTTTATGAAAATTAATCTTTAAAAACCATATGCATTAGACCACATCATTTTTTTTCTTCTTCTTTTTTTTCTCTGTTCATTCAGCTATTTTATGCTAAAGTCGACCAACATGCAAGCCTCCTAAATAATGTAACAAGTAGTACATAACATGAACATAATGGTCTCAATAAGGTAACTGTCCTAAAACAGAACCCGACCCCTGTGCCAAGCCATGCTAAGTCAAATGCACGTGATGCAAATAAAGAGAACCTTCTAGGGATACCGGCATGAGTTTTGTTCTTCTATGTTTAAATCCTGATGGAGAAGGTATCTAGACTAGCTTACTCGATCGGACAACTCGAGCCGATAAGGGTCAGCGTACAGGTAGCATTGCTTTCCGGCTTAGCTGGTGGTGCTCCCCTACTAAAATATGTGTGTCTAAAATCCTTCACTGGGTGGCAAGCACCTCGGCTATCTCAAAGAAAGCAGGCTATGTCAAGCATATTCCCAATTTTAATTTTAAGAAGACTCAAAGGGGTGCGTGAGAAGCAGTTTATAATGTACAGTTCAACAATATCAAAGAGGTAAAAAAGCAAGCAAGTAGCACATTAGGTCCAAATAAATCACAGTATATACAAAATTAATAAAGCCAAATAAAAGTCGACATGTACGAGCTCGAATTCTAGTGTTCCCCAGCAGAGTTGCCAGAGCTGTCACACCTCCTTTTTTTCCGGGGTAAGGGGAAATAAAGGAGTTTTTTCAGTTTAAGTGACATTATTGAAATGAGATTATTTTATTTTATTTTTTAAGAGTCCCCACTCGAAATTATTGAATTACGGTGTTCCGAGTCACCAATTATTTTAAATCCCAAATCAAGGAAATTTGACTCTGAATTATAGTCCGCGAACACAAAAGATCGGGTAAGGAATTATGTTAACTCGGGAGAAGGTGTGAGGCACGCCCGAGTTCCGTGGTTCTAGCACAGTCGCATTAATAATTATACCTGACTTTACTAATTCAGGACATTTTATGTTCAGGAAAATTTATGCACTTTTGCCTTAAACCGCTTTTAATTACTTAATTATTCATAATTATGGAATTATCTTGAAAGGAGTCACGAGTACGTGTACTCATTTTGTTTGGCGCATTAAAAATCATGTCACGAGTGCGTGTACACAATTGATAACACTTTTATTATTATTAAGATTGTTCAGTCAAAGTCGCGCGAACGTGTACCTTAAATTATTTTGGAAATCATAATTATCTTGCGCAAACGTGTATATAACTAAGATGATTTGATTAATTTAGAGCACACTTGAAACATACTACCATGTTCATGAATTATTTCCTAAACTAATTTAAAATTTTTGTAAAGTCAAGAGTTATGAAATAGTTTTGTGTAGAAGTATGAAATTTAATTACTAGAATTATTTACAAATTGAATTACTTTACTAAGTTATGAAAAGTATTTGCAATTATTCATTATGGAGGAAATATGAGCTACCTTATGAATTTTATTATCATGGGCTATAATACTTAAAGGGAAAAAAACATAAGTAGGCAATATTTAAGAAAAAATTTCAAATACATAGCAGCAATAGGTATTTTACAAAACAGGCAGCTAAATAAATTCATTCTTAGCAGCGAGCTATAAATATGGACCTAGAATCACTGTTTTAAAAAAATCCAAAGCATTCAATTCCTAAAAACATCCAAAGCGATTCTGATTCTTCTCCTTAAGCGAATACACTTCCTAAAGTAGCGCCGAACAATAACGAAGAAATTAATGCGTTTTCTATTGCTACATGCATATATGATATTAATGGACTCTATTTCATTATGAAAATATTTCGTACATTTATTTTGAAAACTTTTATGTTTCTTACTTGTTGCAGATTAACAGGACCGCACAAGTTTTTATCAAACAATATCGAATTATATGGTTATAATTAATTATATATACTATTGGTATAAAGTTTTATTTTTAATTGTATGTCAAGATAATTTTTTTACACAGTATAATGATGATATTAAATAGTTTATAAATTACAATGGTATTTTTAGTATATTGATATACATAGTATACCGAATCCTTCAGCCATTGTATGTATATATTGTGTTTTAATGTAATAATAGCAAATAATTAAATATATACATGGAATAAGTATACATGGTATTATAATATATATATATATATATATATATATATATATATGAGATATAATATTTGTATAAACAATATATATGACATTTTTTTATTTATACCTTTCATATAAATATTCAAAGTAGTACAAATATTCAAAGAATATTGAATGCTAAATTAAAGGAAAGAAATTCAGAATAGAAAAGGAGGGAGAATTGAATGCTAAATCAAGCACCTAAAATTTAGAATAGAAAATAGGAGGAGAGAGAATGTAGAAAGATAAATAAAGATAAAATTGATTCCATAATTTGTGTTACTTATTAATTGTGCACATAATTTTTACCATATGCTAATATTGTAAAAGAATATGCTATATATGGAATAAACAAAAATTAGTATCATTTTCTTAAATACTTTTTGAAAGATGCTCCGTAGTGTATTTTTCCCATACTTAAACTATCCGACCCAAAGATTCCTAAAGGCTCGATCTTTCTAGTTTTAAAGTCAGAAAATTCCATGACCCATTCTTCCTTAATATCAAAACTATTTCATGGCACATCAACGTTCGTATGACCCAATTCCCTTTATACATTACTGCCTTTTGCACCTTGATTTCCCCTAACATGAATTTTTTCTTCTCTAAAATTATATTAAATAAATAATGACAGTGAAAGATTCATGCCTTACTAATTCATGGAACTAAATCTTCTATAAAACTAATCCACCTAAAATAGCTAGAGAATTTAAGAAAACTAACGAGAACCGAAAAACTATTATTGTTTATGGATTAAAAGGAAATAAACATGTTCTTGCTAAAACTTTAAACCAACAAAAGATGACAAACTAATCTATGCCAACTATTGTCACGACCCAAAATTCTACTACAGGCGTCGTGATGGTACCTAATCTCTAAGACTAGGTAAGCCGATTTCTATTACATTTTGAAGCCATTTTTTTTAAAATTAAATAAGTAACCAAAACTAACAACGGAATAAATATGAATATACAACCTTCCAAGACTGGTAGTACTGAGTCACGAACTCTAACTGAATACATGGAATGATCACGAGTAGCGAATATACAATATTGTTTGATTACAAATTAACAGTACAATGAAATGAAAAGACTTCAAGGGACTGCGACGGCCAAGCAGCTCTACCTTGAATCTTTACGATCGCGCTTTAACTCTGCTCAAGTCCGATTTCTCCAATACCTGACTTTGCACAAAAATGTGCAGAAGTATAGAGTGAGCACACCATAGCGGTGCCCAATAAGTATCAAGACTAACTTCAATGGAGTAGAGACGAGGTACAGTCAAGACACTCACTAGTCTAATAATATGTGCAATATAATATACAAAATAATAGGAAACAAATAACAACAGAGCAACATGAAACAACCAGTGATATGCACAACAGACAACAAGAATACCATTAATATCGCTCAACTATTAATAATTATAATTACACCCAATTAAATCAAGTACTTCAAATATATGTCTTTCACATATAATTCTTTCAAATATAATTTTCTCAAATAATTATTTTTTAAATATAATACTTTCAATAAATCTTTTCAAATATAATTTCCTCAAATAAATATCTTTCAAATACAATTCTTTCATATAATACTTTATAAGTAAAAATCCTTCCAAATAAATATTTTGAATATAATTCTTTCAATTAAAAAGTCAACATGTGACACCTCATTTCATAATCATAAAAATACGGGTCTCAGCCTAATTTCATATTTTTCATAAACACGGGTCTCAGCCTATTTTTTTCATGTTTTCATGGTACCTCGTGCCCAGAATTAAATCATCATATTTTTTTGGAACCTCGTGCCCTCATTTCATATCACAACTGTACGGACAACTCACGTGCCAAATATCATTATCATCTCATCACAGCACCCCGTGCCCCCATTTCATATATCAACTGTACGGACAATTCACGTGCCAAATATCCTCATTATTTACTCACGGCACCTCGTGCCCACATTTCATTTTATAATTCATCTGGCCATAGCCACAGGTTCTCA
The DNA here is from genome assembly GCF_000390325.3 of Nicotiana tomentosiformis. Classification (NCBI taxonomy): domain Eukaryota; kingdom Viridiplantae; phylum Streptophyta; class Magnoliopsida; order Solanales; family Solanaceae; genus Nicotiana; species Nicotiana tomentosiformis. The sequence continues at coordinate 66,525,750 of NC_090821.1, read as the reverse complement.
ATTTTAACATAAACCAGATTGTTATCAATTTACCAATAACAAAATAAATCGCACGAGGTATTAAATAAACACAAGAAAAATCACAACATCACATAAAAAAATCATCATCACCACAACCCCACATCATCACATATCGTCCCTGACAATAGTCACCCTTATCGCTCTTATTACCACCCTTATCACTCCTATAGCCACCCTTATCGCTCTGCCCAGACAATATCAATAGCCACTCTTATCGGTCTTATTGCCACCCTTATCGCTCCTATAGCCACCCTTATCGCTCCGCCCAGACAATATTCTAACAAACGTAACAACAGTGAAATGCCACCCTTATAACCACATAATATCAACGGTGAAATGCCACCCATATCTCCCCTAAATAACAACTCACACAACACAATAATTTACACGAAAAATTATCACAGCAACATAACAAAGATCAATTCATATCATAATTTGCCCAATGGCCACAACCAAATTCCAAAACTACAACCAAGTTAATTAATTTCATAATAAATAGCCAAATGCTCCACACAATATGTACAACACCCAAAAATAATCAAATAGAGATAGAAATTACTCAACATAAAGCAAAGTCTTCATAAAGATCAAATTTTTAATAATTATATAAACACCCCTTCTTAAGCTCATTTAATTAATTATTTGCAGAGGAAAAAATCCAAAATGAAATTAAGTTCCAATAATTATCAAACAGCAAATTCACGAAATTTCATAATAATCAAATAACAATCGCATCACATTGTCATATAACAACAGAGTCAACAACAAGGATTTAGGCACGACAAGTAGATGATTAAATACATGCAAACAGTTATCCGATTTACTACACAATATGCTCTAGACTTTAACTCAATAAAATTTGCATATATAAACCAAGTACGTACTCGTCACCTCGCGTACATGATTTTCAATTACATAAATTACACATAAGACTCAATGCCTAAGGGGTAATTCCCCCACTCGAGGTTAAGCAAGACACTTATATTTTTGAAGTTAGGCCGATATTCCAAAATAGCCTTCTTGATTGAATTGACCTCCGGACAGCTCAAATCTATCCAAATTAATTGTATAACTTCATTAAAATTCATTGGAAATAATTCTGGATAATAATACGTCGACTTAAAATTTTATTCCAAAAGTCAACAAAAGTCAAAGCGGGACCCACCTCTCGGAACCCGACATAATTTTCATGAAATCCGAATACCCATTCCGATACGAGTTCAATCATACCAATTTTATCGAATTCTAATAACAACTCGACTTTCAAATCTTAAATTTTTATTTTTGGACGATTTTACAAAAATCTTAATTTTTCCTCCATTAAATCCGAATTAAATGATGGATTCAAAGACATAATCATGAAAATTAATCAAAACTAGATAAGAATCACTTACCCCAAACACCCACGCAAGAATCTCTCCAAAAATCGCCTTCTACCGAGCTCCAAATTAGATTTTGAGTTATGAACTCAAACCCCCATTTTTGAGACTTTTAATTCTGCCCAGATACACCTTCTTCGTGTTCGCGACCATTGCTTCGCGTTCGCGAAGGCCAAAATCCAGCTGCCTCAAATCCTTCTTCGCGTTCGCATGACAAGAGTCGTGTTCGCGAAGGCCAACTGTTCTTGCATCATCATTTCCTCTTCGCGTTCGCGACTTCCTCGTCGCGTTCGTGTTCGCGAAGGCCAAACGACCCCAGGCCCCTATATTCCTTTCTTCTTCACGTTCGCGTTGCCTGGGCCGCGTTCGCGAAGGCTTGCCCTGCTCCTTCTTCGCGTTCGCGTTCGCGTTCGCGAAGGACAAATCATCAGCCCCTCAAACTCCTCTTCGCGAACGCGGGACTCCCTTCGCGTTCGTGAAGAAGGAAACCAGACTTCAGCAACACCAGTCCAAACAGCTCCAATTTGGTCTGAAATCACTCCAAAACACACCCGAGCCCCTCGGGACCCCGTCCAATCATACCAACCAGTCCCATAATATATCACGGACTCGCTCGAGATTTCAAATCACATCAAATTACGCCGAAAATATAAATCGCACCACAAATCGAACTTATGAACTTCAAAAACTTCCAACTTCTAAAACTCATGCCGAAACCTATCAAACCAACCAGGAATGACGTCAAAATTTTGCAGGCAAATCCCAAATAACATAACGGAGCTGTTCCAACTCTCGGAATTACATTCCGACCCCGATATCAAAAAGTCCACTTCCGGTCCAAATCTCCAAAAAATTGACTTTCGCCATTTTAAGCCTAAATTGGCTACAGACCTCTGATTCATAGTCCGGACATGCTCCTAAGTCTAAAACCACCCAATGGAGCTAACGAAACCGACAGAACTCCATTCCGGGGTCGTCTTCACACGGTTCTGATTACGGTCAAAATCCTAAGACTTAAGCTTCTGTCTTAAGGACTAAGTGTCCCAAATCACTCTGAATCATCCGTAAATCAAACTCGACCACACACGCGAGTTATAATACATATTGCGAGGCTGTTCGAAATCTTAAGTCACTGAACGGGGCGTAAATTCTTAAAATGATAAGTCGAGTCGTTACAACTATGAACAGGAAAAGAAACATGCTCAAATAATCAGTAAGTATGAACCATAAAATTTTACTCAAATACCCATCATAATAAAAAAAAATCCAAACTTATATATTAATCAAGGATAAAGTAAAAAATGGACCTCGACACGTCTTCTCAAGGAATCGAATGAAATGAAGAAAAGAAATCTGGCCGGAGTCTGGCTCGCCGGAGACCTCAACGAAAACGGAGAGACAAAGTCGGAACCTTGCTACGTTTATGAGGGTACTTCAAGGGTGTTTTTAGGCTTGAATTTGGGGCATTTTCGGGTCTTAAACGGGGTGATAAATTGCTGGATTTTTCGAAAGAAAGAGGAAAAAAGAATGAGACGACTAGAAATTCCCTTAGCACAGAAGAAGAATTTTTTTTTTCTCAATTCCCTCCTCTCTTTCCTCTCCCTTTCTTCTCTCCTCTTTTCTCACATTTTTCTCTTCTATTTATAGACAAATTTTCCGAATTTTTTCAGATTTATTTTTGAATAAAAAATTCCTACTTCCTAAACCAAACCACCAAATATATGTAGTCCCTTATTTGAAGGCATTTAGTGCACCTCACCCTACCAAGTTCAGAATGAACAAGGATTAGTAGAACAAAGGAAGTGTATAACTGGGGTTACTTTCTTTACACGTGTATATATAGTCCAAACCCATAACTGTAGATACACGTACGTCCATCAACTACTTTTTTTGTTTCATTAAAAAGAATTCATGTCATTAAGATTGAGCGGAATTCATCAGAAGAACAATCTAACATCAGCTGCTATCTCACTGGTCACCAGGCATGACATCCGAATCACCTGGATCAACGATGCTGAGGCAATAAACTCTGAAATACTTACCACGTGCAGTCCCCAAATCTACGTTATTTGCATAAACGTATTCTTTATTCTTTAAGTTATACTTACTCAAAGCTTAATTTGTTATACCAATAGTATTGATATTATTAAAATCATGTAGTACTTGACTCGGTATACACGTGTCGAGAAACCAGGCGAGTTTGTTTTTGATTGCTGGTGACTTAGGTCAGTTCTCCATATTTGATGCAGACAAGTGCATTGCATATAGGAAGGGGTATTTCAACTTTTAGCAGTAGTATTGTCTTGTACGTGGTTAGTTAATCTTGGTAACTACTATCAGTTTGCTCAAAAGTTGCACGACCCAATTCTTGCGGAAGGTAACAAAAACTTGTTGGAATTGCATGACATTTATACAAGGTATAACTGTTAGGGATCCGACTTTTTTGAATATTGGATGACAATGAGAGCGTTGTCATGAGCAGCAGGAGTGTTGCTAGGCTAAGGAGCAGTGGTGAAGCCAAGAACTTTTTCAAGGGTGTTCAAACTTGGAAGAAGTAAAAAAATTCACGATAAAGGGTATTCAATATATATTATATACGTTTAAAATATAATATTTTTTTACTAATATATACAATATAATTTTCTAGCTTATATACGTTTAAAATACAAGACTCTAGCTTCGCCCATGCTAAGGAGTGCGAGCTAGCACCAAAACAAATAGAGAAAACGGGCAAGCAATAGCCAAAGTCTTGAGAGAGGCAAGGCAGGTTGACAAAGAGTAGGCTGAGAGGGACACTAAGACACGACAAGAGGCATCAAGGCATTTGACTGTGATGCTAAGGCAAGGCAAAAACGAAGAGGGCACGGACAACATGAATGCAGCTAACCAATGGCGGAGCCACACATTAACAAGGGTAGTCAATTGACACTCCTTCGTCGAAAAAGTACAATGCATAGATAGGTCAAATTTTTATTTTTTATTTATAATACTATATGTTGACTCCCCTTAATTTTTTTGCATGCTTACTTATTTATATTTTGACTCCCCTTAGTAAAAATTCTGACTCTGCCACTGCAGCTAACGTATGTGCAAGGCAAACATCGGCATGGTATGGGGCGTGACAAAGGTTATGTGTGTGGACATGAGACTGAGGCATAATGCGGCAGCCTGCGGTAAAGCATTGGCGCCCCATTCAAGCCATGGTATGCACATGAACAATAGGCTTCAGCAAGCCAAAGTCAGTGGTGGTTACCAGGCGTTTTGGGGCCTTGTTTTAATTAACTTCCATGATCCTAGTAGTTGTGTGTGTTGGGGGGGATATCAACTACACTAGGATAAGATAATGGGTTGTGTAGGACAAGTGTCTAGGCCTAAGTGAGACAAGTGTCATGCAGGTGGGCTGTCACATGAATTATGAATGTGCATCACCTTGACAAATTAAAATCAGAGAGTTTTCTAGTGGGAAAACGAATTAAGGCTAAGAGTAGTACTCTTTGAGTACAAGTTTAAAAAGAGCAATCTTTTGTAACATTGTACTTTTGAGTTTTTTTATATGCTCAAGTTGAATACAAAGTTGGAAAAATAGTTTTCGGTATATTGTTGCCTTATTTTCTTTATATTCTGTTGCCTTTACTTTACAAGCGTTGCCTATACTGTTCCTACAACAAAACTGAGTGAAACGTTGCGTGAAATAATCTAAGGCCAAAGGTGCTAAATTTTGGCTAAGTGTTAGGGAAGACTGAGTTGAGTGCTGAGCTTGACTACCACATGGAGATGAACATCGGGCAAAAGAAAATCACCCCAGTTACAGTAACCAAGTGCTGGACTTTGGTGTTGAGGAATGCAGTAAAAAAATAATGATAAAACCAAGACTGGTCTAGTGTTCTTTGTTGTCTAGTAGAATCTTAAGAAGTACATTCTAAAATTAAAAAATTAAGGACTATCCTGCTGCAAACCAAGATTTATCATGGCTCCGGTCACTTGTATCAATAAGCAAGCGAACCATACTTGGATTAATCAATTTTGGAAACTGTAATTACGGCCAATATTTTGGCTAACGGAGCCCATCTCACATAAGCATAAGTATCTTTGCAAAGTGTAGACTTTGTTGGCAATATTCTTTGGGACCCAAAAATATTGCATTTGTGTGTTGGACATCATTTGCACAAGTTGTATCTCTTCTTTTACACCTAAAAGGCCAAGACTTTTTTGCCTATAAAAGGGAAGGCTATTAGTTCATTTTAGACACACCAACAAGACTTGAGTCTTCATTTCTTGTTTCTTCCTTTCTTCCTTTATTAAGAGTATTTTGTATGAGAATTAGTGTTGGGAAGCACTTGTGTGAACCCTTTCTTTGGAGTGATCTTGTGAGGTTATTTTTTTAGGGTATTTGAGATTAATTAGAGTATTTACTCTAATTTTGTACTCTCTTTTGTACTCTTATTGTTATAGTAAATTGCTCCTCTCCGCTTGCGGACGTAGGTCGCTTTGACCGAACCACGTTAAATTTGTTTCTTCTTTATCTACTTTAATTGTCATTGTTATCAACTTCCATTGTCTTTGTTATTGCCATTATACCGTTGTTTGGCTATATTCCGCACCACCCGGGTTCTCAATCCTAACAAATTGGTATCAGAACCGGATCTAACGGGGTTAGTTTCAATAGCCAAAATGACTCTAACAAAAACCTATGTTGAGAAATTTGATCGAAGTGCAAACTTCGGAATGTGGCAATTAAAGATTGAAGCTATCCTAATTCAGGATGGCTTAGATTTGGCGTTGCAAGGAAAGGAGAAGAAGCCGGATAAAATGACGGACGGGGAGTTTGCCATCATAGATAAAAAGGCAAAAGCAAGTATCATTTTAAATCTCTCAAATGAGGTTTTGCGTGAAGTTTCTGTAGAAACTATAGCTAAAGGTATATGGGAAAAATTAAAAACCTTATATATGAAGAGGACGGTAGAAAATAGACTTTACCTGAAGCAGAAGCTTTATACAATTCGTATGGGTGAAGGTACCTATATTCTCTCTCATCTTGACACCTTTAATTCCATTCTTATGGATTTGAGTAATATAGATGCTGAAATTAAAGATGAGGATCAAGCCGTGTTACTGCTTTGTTCTCTACCCCCATCTTTTAAGCATATAAGAGATACTATGCTTTATGCAAAGGATAATATCTCTTATAAGGATATTAAATCTATCTTAAAATCAAAAGAACAGATAGATAGTGATATTACTGGGGAAGCTAGTGGAACTCAAGCGGAAGTTAGCTTGTTTGTTAGGGGCAAATCCGACTCCATATCCAGATACAATAATTTAGAGTGTTGATATTGTCATAAGAAATGTCACAATATCTCTGAATGCTATAAGCTGAAAAATAAAGAAAAGCATAAGGAAAGGAAAAATGAGCACAAAAATACTGACACTGTCGAAGTAAGTGTAGCTGCTGATGAGACTGAGGGAACTATTTTTTTAGAAACTAATAATAGTTTCAAATCTAACAATGAGTGGATTTTAGATTCGGGTTGTTCTTATCATATGTATCACAATCGGTATTTATTTACCACATATGAATCTATTGGAGGTGGAGTTGTCTTGATGGGCAACAATGTTGCCTGCAAAGTTTTTGGAAAAGGTACAGTCCGAATCAAAATACACGATAGTGTAGTGAGAATTCTCACCGATGCTAGATATGTTCCTGACTTGAAGAAAAATTTCATTTTTTTGGGCACTTTAGAATCTCTTGGGTGCAAGTACACAGGTGAAGGTGGAGTTCTGAAAGTTTCTCATGGTGCTCTTGTGATCATGAAAGCACACAGATCTGGTTCGTTGTATACTTTATTGGGATCCACTGTTGTAGGCCTTACTAAATTTCGGTATCAGACAACTTGTCTGATTTTGATAACATTAAATTTTAACATATGTCCATTGGGGCTTTTGCGGAGAAGGTGGAAAAAATTTACTATATCAGCCAAAATTAGGCCAAGGTGGAGATTTGTAATTACGGCCAATATTTTGGCTAATGGAGTCCATCTCACATAAGCATAAGCATCTTTGTAAAGTTAGACATGTTAGACATGATCTCACCGATGTTAGACATGTTCCTGACTTGAAGAAAAGTCTTATCTCTTTGGGCACTTTAGAATCTCTTGGGTGCAAGTACACAGGTGAAGGTGGAGTTCTGAAAGTTTCTCATGGTGCTCTTGTGATCATGAAAGCACACAGATCTGGTTCGTTGTATACTTTATTGGGATCCACTGTTATAGGCCTTACTAAAATTTTGGTATCAGACAACTTGTCTGATTTTGATGACATTAAATTTTGACATATGCCCATTGGGGCTTTTGCGGAGAAGGTGGAGAAAATTTACTATATCACCCAAAAATAGGCCAAGGTGGAGATTTATAATTATGGCAAATAATTTGGCTAATGGAGTCCATCTCACATAAGCATAAGCATCTTTGCAAAGTATAGACTTTGTTGGCAATATTTTTTGGGACCCAAAAATATTGCATTTGTGTGTTGGACATTATTTACACAAGTTGTATCTCTTCTTTTACACCTAAGAGGCCAAGACGTTTTTGCCTATAAAAGGGAAGGCTATTAGTTTATTTTAGACACACCAACAAGACTTGAGTCTTCGTTTTTTGTTTCTTCCTTTCTTCCTTTATTAAGAGTATTTTGTATGAGAGTTAGTGTTGGGAAGCACTTGTGTGAACCCTTTCTTTGGAGTGATCTTGTGAGGTTATTCTCTTTGGGTATTTGGGATTAATTAGAGTGTTTACTCTAATTTTGTCTTTTGTACTCTTATTGTTATAGTAAATTGCTCCTCTCCGCTTGTGGACGTAAATCACTTTGACCGAACCACATTAAATTTGTGTCTTCTTTATCTACTTTAATTGTCGTTGTTATCAACTTCCATTATCTTTGTTATTGCCATTATACCGTTGTTTGGCTATATTCCGCACCACCCGGGTTCCCGATCCTAACAGGAGCCAAAAATTCTCAAACAATAAATAAAATTAATACTATAAGAATAACAGTTTTAAAAAAGTACCTCGATCTTACATAAGCAAGCAAATAGTAATAGTAATACTAAGTAATGAGAGAGCCATACTTACAGTATTTAGATGGTCAGCACACAATTTAGTGACCCAATGTTGGATTAATCAAACTTTCTGTATAAACAATACCAATATATGTCATAACTCCATCAATATCATCATCAGAATTCAAAGGCCATATTCGATTGCTTAATCCAAATGATCCATCGGATATCCTGTATACATCTCTTCCCGAATATTTCATGTCGTTAAGTAGCACTTCACCATTTGAAAACCTATACATCGGGGTAGGATGTTGTCCGTTAGTTGGTATAGTGAACAAGTTGGTCCACGATTCTTTGACGCCATAAATTTTCATTGCCCATAAATTAAAAATTATCTCGTTGCTAAAATAAACACAAAGCATTCCTCCTAACACTGATACACCCAGCTCATCCTCTGAAGAAATTTGTAACCCGCTTATTTCTAGAAAAGGTATTATTTCGTATTTTTCACTCGAAATATTCAATGAAACCACAATTTGCCCTCCGGAATATCCGTACCAATGAAATGCTCCATGTACAAATGCCAAACATTCCCCTTCACATCTCCGATAATAATCCACCCTACCTGATGTTTCATGAATTCTTTTCCAGGAACCACTTTTCAGCGCAAGAATTTCATCAACTTGGTCATTAATGTCAATCTTAACGACTTTATAGTCATCAGTAGTAGAGTCATATCCCAATCCGTAAGCATATAATTCCTCGTCTGAAAATTCTAAATGGGGAAGTATTATTGATTCTCTAGTGGAAGGGTTCCATAGCAAGAATCTATAAGGTTTACCCGGCCAAATCTCCATGAAAAACAAGCCATCGCAACAACAGTGGATTTTAAAAATTGCCAATTGCGTAGGTGAATCAAGTCTCTGTATATCCTTAACAATATGAACTGGGGATAAAGAAGAAGAAAGGAAGTAAAAGTTTCTATTGATTCCTTGGCCAAAAAGCAGTTTTTGAGAATTTTGGTTATTGGCATGAAATTTGAGATGTTTTTTCTTAAAGTAAGGTTCAGATATTAATGTATTCCAAAATTCAGAAACGCACTTGAAACGTAGAAGAGATTTCACGGGTAGCCTACTTATGATGTCCATAATTATTTCCTCTTGAATATTGTGAGTTCCCATTCTCATATAAAAACAAAATACACTCACCTTATTAGATAAAGGCCCAAGAACTGACTGCTGCTCCAGAGGAAAAAATATATTAGGGTTGATAGTTGCGTTGATTTATATTTATAATATAATATAACTTTGTCAAAGAACTCAAGTAGAATCTAGTCCTTGTCGAAATAAAATTTGATACCTAAGACGATCGGATTACTATTTACTTCTTTGTTTTATATCACAATTACACGTTATAGTTTACCTATTTGTCAATGGACAAATAAAGTAGTACTCAATTAAATAAACAATCTTGTATCTATATAGAATAGGAGAAGCAAAAGCACTACATTAAGACAAGTATCTTAACTACAAAAAGCAAAGTGGCATTGTTAACATAAAATAAACTTTTTCAATTAATTTTTTTTAATTCTAAATTTTGAATTAATTAGTTACACTACTAGAATTAATAAATATAGATATCTTATAATTATCTATAAAAAAAACGAAAATCTTCTATCTATATCTATATAGAATAGGAGAAGCAAAAGCACTACTTTAATACAAGTGTCTTAACCACAAAAAGCCAAGTGACATTGTTTAGACAAAATAAACTACTTTTCTAATAATTTGTTTTTGAATTTTAAATTCTGAACTAATTGGTTACACCATTTGAATTAATAAACGTAGATATCTTATAATCTTCTATCTATATCTTCTATATAGAATAGGAGAAGCAAAAGCACTACATTAAGACAAGTGTCTTAACCACAAAAGCAAAGTGGCATTGTTAAGACAAATTAAACTACTTTTTTAACTAATTATTTTTTGAATTTTAAATTTTGAATTAATTGGTTGTGTACTTGAATTAATAAATATAGACATCTTCTAATTATCTATAAAAAATAAAAATACAAAAAACTTATTCTACTCTTTTAAACTGGGGATTAGTTTCAATTTGGAGTTTTAAAATCATTTTACAATAAAAAAATTAAAAAAAAAACAACTATCAATTCATATGTCAATTTAACAATATTAAGTAATCTATCTATCTATCTATATTCTATCTATATAGAATTGGAGAAGCAAAAGCACCATATTAAGATAAGTGTCTTAACCACAAAGAGCCAAGTGGCATTGTTAAGACAAAATAAACTACTTTTCTAACTAATTTATTTTTGAATTTTAAATTTTGAATTACTTGGTTACACTTTTTGAATTAATAAATATAGATATCTTATAATCTTCTATCTATATTCTTCTATCTATATAGAATAGAAGAAGCAAAAGCACTACATTAAGATAAGTGTCTTAACCACAAAAAGTCAAATGGCATTGTTAAGACAAAATAAACTACTTTTCTAACTAATTTGTTTTTGAGTTTTAAATTTTTAATAATTGGTTACACTACTTGAATTAATAAATATAAATATCTTATAATTATTTATAAAAAACGAAAATATAAAAAATATTCTACTCATTCAATTTGGAATTTTAAAATTATTTTACAATAAAAAACAAAAATAATAAAAATAAAAAATTACCAATTCAAATTAGAGAGTAATTTCTTCCTAATATAGTAGTAGTAGTGTGTGTGTGTGTATACATATATGGGAGTAGTTATTATACTAAATTGGTAATTTATTAATAACTCATATGTCAATTTAACAATATTAAGTAATGGATAAACAATTATATATATATATATATATATATATATATATATATATATATATATATATATATATAAGACTTATAAAAATAATTAGATTTATTATGAGAAAAGTCGTACATATACACATAACTAAAATCATAATAAACAAATAGTCATAAATGAAGAATACTAAAAAAAGAAATAAATCAAATAATATCGTACAAATACATATACTAATTAAATTTCTCATGTAGGAAAATTTAGTTAATAAATAGAACTCATAATTTCATAATGAAAAAAACAAATATATAAAGAAACTACTAGGATATTATACACAAGATAATATATTATATATAAAACACATTTTATTAATTATTAAAAATATTAGTACATTTTTTTTAAAAATAATAAAAGGATTATCTCTTTATACTTTTGATGAATAAAAAATTATAATTTAGTAAAAAATGATATTATTTAAATTTTCAGTAAATATTAAATGAGAAAACTAATCAAATTTTATAGTAGAATTGAATGTACAAAATGAGGTGGATAAAGATAATTTTATAATATTTATATTTTGAATTAATTAATAAACAAATTATAAATAAATAACACTCAAGAAAATTATTGATAAATTTAGACAATTGAAAACTTTTAAACAGTATAACATAAATATAAAAATATATTTTTCTAGAATAAGAAAATATGTATGTATGTTCTACTAGAAGAGAAGTAATATCAAAATATTAAGTCAATTGACAAATTAATAAAAAAAATATATTACTAAATGTATACTACTAAGTACTTGCTAATTTAATAAAAAATAAATAAGGAATAAATAATTTATTTGATTACTATAATGCTTTGTATCCTTTGATTTTGTATAGATTTTATTGTATTTATGTGTACTACATTAAATAATAAAATAGTATAACTATTATTTATTAAAATAATATGATATATTAGATCATAATTTTATAAAATTAATATTTCGTCAAATTATCTGCGTATTGTGCGGGTTCTAACACTAGTTGTACTAATTAGAAAAGTTACAGTTGTTTGATTTTGTAAGTTTTTTCCTTTTTAGTTTTTTCGTTTCATGATAAATTAAGAAACACAGTATTGCAGTGGTGTTCTACAATACTCTAGTGCAACTCCAACAACAAGCAACAAGTATACTCAGTATTATCCCACACCGTAAATTTTGGGGAGGGTAGTGCGTACGCAACCTTACCCCTACCTTGTGAGGACTCCATTGTACGTTAATGTTTAATTTGCTTGACAATATTTGTTTACATTCTCTTACTATTATTTTGTTGATTTATTTAAACCAAAGATATTCATGTATACATGAGATGTGTATCCCATGTGTATCAATCTATCCCTTGTGTATCTCATATATATCCATATATACATAAGATATCGTATAAATTTTTAAATTCGATTTCAACTACGAATTTTGACTTCAAACCCTCCAATCTTTCTCAAATTTTGTATATTGTCTCATCAAGTGGTGTTCTACGGTACTCTAGTGCAACTCCAACAACAAGCAACAAGCATACCCAATATTATCCCACACCGTGAGATCTGGGGAGGGTAGTGTGTACGCAACCTTACGCCTACCTTGTGAGGACTCCATTATAGTGCAACTCCATTGTACGTAAATGTTTAATTTGCTTGACAATATTTGTTTACATTCTCTTACTATTATTTTGCTGATTTATTTAAACCAAATATATTCATGTATACATCAGATGTGTATCCCATGTGTATCAATCTATCCCTTGTGTATCTCATATATATCCATATATACATAAGATATCGCATAAATTTTTAAATTCGATTTCAACTATGAATTTTGACTTCAAACCCTCAAATCTTTCTCAAATTTTGTATATTGTCTCATCAATATATTTCAACGAATTTCAGCCATACCCATTGAAAATAAAATTGCCTTGATTTTTGAATGTTTTATATTATTAGTTATAAATTTTGATTCAAAACTAGTCTAAATGATTTTTAATTTTCCTGAAATTTTATATATTAACTCATCTATGTGTTTTAATTAAATTCTAATCATACTCATCGAAAAAAAAATCTTTTTTGTCTTAGTTTTTTGAATATTTGATATCCTCCGTAATGAATTTTGACTCCAATCTGAATCATCTCCAGTTTTCCTCAATTGTTTTTTTACTTGATTTATGTATTTTCAATGAATTTAAAATACCTTTTGAAAAAAAATCTTTTTGCCTAGATCTTTTGACTATTTTATATCATTCATAACGAATTTTGACCCCGGAATAGTCTAAATCATATCTAATGTTTTTCAAATTTTATTTTTTACCTCATTTATTTATTTTCAATGAATTTTAACCATACTCATTAATTTTTATTTTGCCTAAATTTTTTTGAATGTTTTGTGTCATTCGTAATAAATTTTGACTTCAAGCAAATCTAAGTCACCTCTAATTTTTCTCAAATTTTGTATACTACCTCATATATGTGTTTTCAACGGATTCCGACTATATCCATTGAAAAAATTCCTTTTGCATTGATTTTTTAAATGTTATATATCATTGGTAATTTTTAAATGGTTATTTTTAGTAGCATGACTTAATGGCTAGTTATTGGTAAGTAATGTTTATTTGTAACTTATTCTTGTAGTTTTTTTTTTATCTCTACAACATCTGGTAACCGCTTTGAGCGATCTCATTTAAGACAACTTTAATTTTTAAAAAGTATTTAAAATATAATTAATTTTGACAAAACTCAAACTTTTTATTCTTTTTTCAGACATTTGTGTATACATAAAACTTTAAACTCTACCACAATCTATTGAACTACATTCAAACTTCATATTTGGCGGTGTACAATTGATTTTGAGACGGTTAAACTTTAAAAAATTTATAAATTTCACCAATCAAAATTATTTTAATTTATAAATCTGACTTTTTTTCCAACTTTAAATAGAGGTCTTAAAATGGCGATTTTGTGCACTTCCCAAACTAAAGACCACGACCCATGAGCTGACCCGAATTCAAACCCACGAACCCAAAGCCCGTTCAATTTCTTCAAAATAGCGGAACCCATCTCATATACTCGCCGGCACGGCGCGCTCTTCCGAATCATCTTTGCGAGGGTTCAGAATTACGATATTTTGGGTCCCTTTGCTTTCAAAGGTTTTGATTTTCCTTTCTATTTATATTTAGAAGATTTATACTCATTCTTGATTAGTTTGTGTGCATGTAATATTATAGTAGGATTAATGGAATGGTGAATGCATTTCTCTACCACATTCTTGATTAGTATATGTCTGCTTGAATTGTTAGTGTGACTCTTATGATTGAAATGAGATGCAATTCTTTCCCTTTGTGAATTGTGACCTATAGGATTTACTCAGCCGTGATGTGTGGGTTAGGCGCACATCACAAGTTTGACTCTCCTGCAGACAAAAGCATGTCCTTTAAGTAGAGAAGGATAGGGGGGGGGGGGGGGATTATCCACTGTTTTTCAAACAAAGCACCACTAAACCTCGGGGATTTCTTAGTTATCGAAAAAAAAGAAGAAGAGGATTTCTTTGTATCTACACTCTGTTCAGACATGCTAAGATTCTGTGTTGCAATATTCTTGAATGATGTATGCAAATGTCTTTCAGGGAATTTGGAGGTGCCAAACTACCCTAATCAACTAAGGAGTTGTGTAATTCACTTATATAACAATAACAACAACAACAATTATGTCTCAATCCCAAACAAGTTGGATTCATTTGCTAGTTATGCGGTGATTATAATGCAATGATTATTTTTGCGGTGATTAGTGATGAAGGGATAGTTATGTAATGCTTAGTGAAGGAATTGTTATACAGTCAGACCTCTCTATAACAACATCTTTATATAACAACACTTCACTATAAAAGCCAAGTTTTTTCGGAACCAAATTTCATGTTCTGTTATAATATATATATTTTCTATAACAGCAATTCGCTATAACATCCAAAAATATCTGGAACAAACGAGGCTGTTATAGAGAGGTTTGACTGTACATGAATTACTTACTTTAAAAGGAAATTTTCGTCTTTAAATAGTTAATTCCCGTGTTGCTCATATACATAATCTTATTCTTAAGTTGGGAGGAGGGTAAAGCGGTAGGGCCATACCCTATGGAGTTTTCAACATATGCGCCAACGAGAGTCGGCCAAAAGCCTAAATTTATATGATTAAGTAGATGAAATTTGGTGAATAGTATAAAATGTTATTTTTAGAATCATGATGATATCTATACTAGCTGCGGTATGGTGGACTGGTAGTGTATATCAAAAACAAATGTTTTCTTTTTGCTTAAGTTTGGTGTAACATGGCTGTCGTAAATGTCTCTGTCCCCGATGCCTTGATTGACTTCATTAGCACATTACACAACCTGTAATATATTCCTTTTGTTTGTAACATTCCCGGCATCATCTTATGCTTTTTGCTGGTTTTATTTATTAATACAAAGTAACTCTTTACTGATCAAAAAAAGAACCATGATGATATCTCAAGACACTCTAGAACTAAAAGGAGATGCTTACAAAGGGTAAAAGATAAAGTGTGAATAATCAAAGGAAAGAAAAGTAAAGAATGATAGCATTCCTCTCTAATATCTTTATACTATGTGCTAGGTTTTGCATCTTACTCTATTTTTCAAATTTTCTTTCAAGGAAACAACTACAATTATATAATCAAAAACTAACAGGGCAAGTGGGCAACTACTTGAAAATAAAGTGTGCAACTACTTTACCTTTTTGGTCTCGCTTGCTATAGTGCAGCGTTTCTTGTTTTTTTTCATGATTAGTTGACTACCTGCTTTTATTTTCTAGTCTCATTCATTATTTTCTTCATCTAGAAATATAAATGAATGGTGTCGCTTCTAATCCAAAGTGCAACAACGTTCCTTTAACATTGTTGCTTCATCCTTTTGTTTACCTTCCTTTTGAATGCTTTAATCTTTTTTCATGCTTGCAATTGATCATGTGACTTGAGAATATCAGAGCTGTAAGAGTTCAATGCCATTAATTTATCAATCAACCTGATTTGAGAGTTTCGCAGAACTCTATATCATATGAGGTCCAAATCAAACTAGTTCTTATCTTTTTACCATGCTTGCCCCAAAAAAGGTTTCTAACATAATACACCAGTGTTCATGGTTGGAAGTTGGTTTATCTCAATCAAAATGGATGAATGATAAGTGTGGTGTACACTTCACCTGAATCTCACGTTCTAGTGCAGTGAATTCCATGAAGCGATCTAAGGATCCTTTTGAAGCTGCTTTTGAGGGGCAGGACGACTCACTCCCTGAATCCCCTGTTGGCATTGACGAGAATGAAGGCCAAGACCAAGCTGCAGTTGATGTTCATGTTCATGGAGGTGATGATGCTAATACCGGTTCTCGTGACAACCCTTCAGCATCTAGAGCTGCATCAGTCTCTGTTGGTACTGCTGGTCCAATTAGCAAGCCCAAAGAGGAAGATGAGGAGGAAGAGGAAGAAAATATGGATGTGCAGTTAGGAAAATTCTCAGCAAGTAGTGATCCTGACAAAATGTCTAAGATGCAGTAAGTTTGTCAATTTATGTTATCAAATTTCTTGATTCTTTTATGTATTTAAGGATTTCAGTCGTAGAGAATTGTCAGGATTGTATGGTATTATCTTGTTCCGTGATAGCTTCTGTGGCTGGTTGGAGCTGCCTAATAATCGCTTTGCATACAAGAAAAACTCCTTTTCATATCATTTGTTTCCTTCCCTCTCGTCTTTCTCCCCTTCCTTGTTTATTTGTTACTCAAACTATTAATTTAACTCTCTTCAGTATGTTGCGTACCCACAGGATATCTGCTCTATGAAAATTCTCAAAAACTATGTATCTATATCCAGAAGGTTGATGCTTCTATTGAGATCTGTGAACAGATAAGACTATAAGATGCATCTTGCTTGATATAATACAGTTAAATACCAATAGAAAATATTAGTAGGTGTTAAATATTAAATTCACATTTTCAAACTAGCTCTATGCAAAAATTTATCCCCCAAAAGGAAAAAAAAGAGTAGCTCTATGTAAAACTTTATGAGGTGCTTCCTACTACCCAAAAAAAATACTTTTCTCCCAGCAAGTCTCTAAGTCTTACTTGTATGAGCATTGTTAAGTGAGGGCAAAATGGGAAAGTAACTAATGGGAATAGTACATCGCAGCTATATATATACCTGTTATGTTAAAGTTTTTCTTCTAAACCTCCTTGTTATGTAAGCTCCAATTTAGATAATTTTTCTCTCCTATATTCAGCAGTTTTCGACCTGGTAATAATAATGTCACTATGACACTTCAAGAAAGAAGGTAGATATTGTTTTTGGATAAGGTAAGGTAGAAGAAAGGAGGTGGATATTGGCTTCGGAAAACTTGTACGTGGCTTTTTGTTGTCAAACTTTGTTATCTATTTTCCGTTGCTTTCAAATCAGTGAAAGCAAAAAAGGAGACCACATTTTTTTTTTAATCATTTCTCTTTCAGGTACATATTATCCCAATTTACGGAGGAGCAAATGAGTAGATATGAATCTTTTCGGAGATCTGGATTTCAGAAATCCAACATGAAGCGGGTATGTTTTGCCATTCTCCCCCTTCACCATCTTTTATTTTCCTCAATTTCAAAGCCTGAATATGTTCTATATTATTGTACACAAAGTACAACAGATGATGTCTTGAGAGTGGTTCTCTCCTCTCCCTTAGCTTGTGCGTGTTGTCTTTCTAGCATGATTTTATTTTCTCCCCTAAACTTTATTTAGTTTCTTTTCTTTGAGCCTAGTGCACAGCTTCAAATATTTGGCCAAACTCTGTCATTGGTGTCTGATCAATTTGCGACAATCATGATTCAAAGCCTTAGAGCCCATATTGTCATATACTGTCCATGACTAAGCATGTTGGTGGTTAAAATTTATTTGGAAACTTACCCCTATAAAGTACTAAAGAGTGGCATAAAATGTCTTAGGGATTCACACATTGCATGGAAGAGTCCTGTGCTAATTAAACCACTGTTGTCAAAGGCTCATTCGATGCGCGCTTAAGTCCTGAAGCTCAAAAAAGCTCAGGGTATGTACTTTGCCTCACTTAGGGCTAGGCTGCGCTTCAGTGTAGGCAAGGCACTAAGGCGTGCGCCTGATTGCCAATAAGTTCTATCTTGAATAAAGCGGTGCAAAATAATAAATATAATTGGCAAAAAGATATATTAATTGTTAAGGAAATCGTTATGAATGAAATTCTTAATTTTTCCTTGCATTACATATATGGTTTTATTTTGTTTTAGAAAAGCCCCGATAGATCTGGATACACCTGTAATCAGCGAATGAGAAGGGCTTTAAGGCAAGATAAATAAAATGACTTTTCTGCATGCCTGTTGACCCAAAAGTATTGCCACCCCTTTGTTGCTAGTGTTCTCGGCTACCTTCTACCCGTAAAAGCTCAATCTCACTCTTTGCCCTGCTTCTCCTCTCCCTTCTTCAAAAGATTGATAGACGGAATGTCTTTCGTAAACCTCAGTGAACTGTGGTTAACCAATTTCCACTGTAATTATGCAGTGAAAAGTTGCTAATTCCTGAATAGTGCTTTTACTATGTGAGACTTTAGTTAACTGAAGGGCTGCTGGTGACAATCTTTAGTGTTTTAAGGTGGAAATGTCCTCGGTGAAGAAAAGTTGAAGGGCCTATGCTGCATTAATTTTTTCCCAAGCTATGTTGCTCGGACTCTCCGAAAATATCGATGGGTGCGTGTCGGATCCTCCAAAAATAGTTTTTTTGGAGGATCCGACACGGGTGCGGCAGCTGTTTTGGGGAGTCCGCGCAACATAGTCCCCAAGTAATCAATTTGATACTCAGTCATTTTATAATTCATTTTGCAGCTAGAATGGTGATGGCAGAGAGAAAAGATACAGGGCCAATCAGGCCGTGTCACGTTAGAGAAGCATATAGAAGGCTAAAACTTGAAGGCAAGATTCCAAAAAAATCAGTGCCAAGGCTTTTCCGTTAGCGGATGTTGAAGCAACCTGTAGTTTTATTTCAGGTTAGCTGTCCTCCCTTTGCTTACACCAGTTGAGCCCTTTTATATGCCTCAGTTATTTTCCTTGCAGAAAGTCGTCGGACACCCTTGTAAATCTTGGATGAAAAGCTCAATGACTGATTATTTAGTTTTTCTGGAGCTCAATATTACCTTTACAAGGTGAGATGCTGGGTCTTCTTTGAGATGCTGATGATTATTCGGAGAATTAACTTTAAGAGCATTCAGCCAAGTCGATGAATCGTGGTACATCTTGAAGTACTCAATTGTACAGTTTTGAGAGTGTAGTACATTGACTTTCAGCTGTCGCTTTCCTTGTTCCCTGTTCAGAAGGGCATACTTAGTAGGAAATGTTAGAATGTCAAGAACGATATGGTTGATGACCAAATCTTTAACCATTGGACAAAAATACTTTTTACAGCTTTGTTTGGATGGTTGTTACCTATTATATTGTATCGTATTTTTATTTTAAATATAATATTTGTTTTGATTGGTACTTAAATTTTATTGTATCGTATCGTGAAATCTATCGTTATGTAACGACGAAAAGTCTCACTTTATGTAACAATTGATTTGGTGTGTTGGCGTCGTTGACTTGTTTTTCTCTCTCATCTTGCCCTTCTTTATTATTAAATAATCATATTTTATTCTTTATCTTACTTTGTTATATAATGATTCTACTTCTTATTCTATTTTTTTTTAATAATGTTGCAAGTTTATTCTTCATATTGTTAGTGCGTGACATCATGAAACGATGACAAACGATACAATCTATTCAAATATTGTATTCATCAAACAATACAATACAATATGATGCATTATTATGAAACGACATGTAACAACCATCTAAACAAGCTGTTAATATAGGCAATGCCAGTTAGTTGCGTGAAAATAGTACGGGCTAGCCAGTCTTCGGACTGGTAATTGAAAAGTAACCGGCGTTCGCAAAGTGATTGAAAAATAGCTAATATTTTGCTGCAATACGGAAAGTTCCAACATAATATACTAGAGATTGGAACACCTGTGTATGAACTTTCAGCATATTATGTTGGACCAGTATATTATACTGGAACTCCAGTATATGATGCTGGAGTAAATAATATACTGGAGTTCATGTATAATTTACTATAACTCTAGTATATTATGCTTGAAGCTCATATGTAAACATTTGAACTCCAGTATATTATGCTGGAATATTTTCCGGATTTTGAACAACGTTTTCATTCACGTTAATATGATTATTTGCGATTAATATGATTACCCGTTAATTGCGATTAAGTTTTAGTCACGTTAATATGATTATTTTACGTCCTAATTTTTTAGGGCTAGTAAAAAATTATAGAAAATTAGTGTTAGAGAAACTAAGTTTTTGTAATACTGGCTTGAGACAGAGCTTAAATGGAGCAATATGAATGACATTCGTCGCCAAACTTGACATCAAGTGAGAAATGACTTAATGTGTTTTTCAAATAAAGGGAGAAATAAGTTGTCATATGTCATCTTAAAACAAAAGACAACTAAATATCATTAGTATGCTAAGAGGACTAAATATTTGTGTGTATGCTAAAGGTTAGTAGTAGACTTTTGAGTTAGTTGAAGGGTTTTTTCACTTCGAAATTCTTATGACGAAGGGGGAGCATTACGCCCGATCAAAACAGCAGTCAGCCCTCTAATAGAGAGTGCTATGGAAGAAATTAGACATTGAACTGAGGTTAGTAGTGTTTATCACTCAGGACGGCCAAACTCCAGTCGTCGGTTTACTAAAAGACTTGCTGAAGAGCTTAGTGCAAGGAAGCCCGAGCAAGGGGGATAAGTTCTTCCAACTGCTGAGGTTACCTATAAAAACGATGCATTTACTTTTGAAGTCTCAAAAAGGCTAATAACTGGGACATACCTTTGCAAAGGCATATGATTTTCTCTAGTGAGAAATTAACTCCTTCGAGAGGAGGTCGTAAATATTGCATTTTTCCCTAGAAAGCTAGAATATTATTATTATATCTATATTTCAAAAAAGTTAACAAAAATGCATGAAATCCTATAAAGTAGATGAATAAAATGAATATACAAAAAAGTAGGACAAAAAAGGAAATTATTTAGCATTTAGAGGCGGATCCAAAATTTAAGTTTTATGGGTTCAACATTTAAGGTTCTTAGCATTGAACCTATTATACCATTAAAGATATGGGTTCATATATACTATTTATTGTAATTTTAAGATTTTACACATTAATTTATGTACCGCACCAAAAATATTGGGTTCAGATGAACCCGGCACTGAAAGGCTACATCCGCCTCTGCTCGCATTACAAACTAATTAAGAATATATATGTTTAAAGTGTATATGCAATACACGTGTTTTTCATATATCGATTTGGTGTAAACAAGTTGTTATACTTGTCTGTGCCTGTTGACTGATTCTATTGCCTGCTGGTTAGCGAATCTTCTTGTATTTTTCCCCAAAATACATAAATGTGGAATTGTGAATATAGCGAATCTCGATAAATATGAACTCATTATGGGAGATTCATAAGAAGATCCAGTACATATATATCTCTATATAAGGTAGGTTAATTATATAGACTAGACATTTTTCATTCATTAACCTTCCATAAACAAAAGATTTTCTTTGTCCCGCTATTCAAAATTCAAGATCGTAATCAAAGTTCATAATTGCAAATAGAGGCTGTTCACCAGCAAAATTAGTAAGTTATTAATGAACTAAGTATTATATATTGTTACAGTACGAAGCACTCAAAAGTAAAAGAAAAAGACATTTCTTTTATATAACATGGATAAGGTTTCGATGATTATGGTCTTCCTAGTCACCTCATTGGTCTTTTCAAATGGTTAGTCTCTCTCTCTTTTAACTCAGTAACTCATAATATTCGAAAAAGGTTTAATAAAGTTGTAATTTGATAGAATCCAACTTACAAAACACTAAGTAAAAACTTGGAATAACGGTAAAATTGTCTTGTCCTAACCTATCGTCTTGTGTTTGAGCCGTGAAAGCAGCCTCTAATGCTTGCATTAGGTTATTTTGGTGATTGGTAAATTTCGTTGATAATTCCCTTTGTACGTACTAACTCTAGGTCCGCCTCAATCATACAATAAATATCAAATTTCACACACACACACATTATATATATATATATATTATTTATATTTTTTTTAAATATATTTTTGAATCTTCAGATGCTGTGATGGGAGAGCAGTGTGTTCTTGCATCAGATTGCCATAGGATATGCAGAATTGGAATTCGAGTATGTATTGATAACACATGCAATTGTTGTGTTTCACCAACATGCTCTGCTGATCAAGAAAACATTGGCGTTGGCCGCAAAGTCCTGACCTAAGGCCGTTGGAGTTTGTTACTATGGATTAGCCTTTTGGCTTTTAAAGATAATTATGTTTTAAGGAGTATTGTTATATAAGATATTGTTTAATTAATTGAGCTTGCTGAAATGAGTGGTAACAAAATTGCATTACTTGTTGGTTCTTGACAAGAAAATTTGTTCCTTCTAGTTTAGGATCTTTAGTTTCTTATGACTTTTGTTACTCCCTCTGGCTCAATTTTTTGGCAAATTTTGGTGGTTCGCCAGGGTTTGTGAATAGGTTATTCTAAAGATACGCCACAATTTTTACTAAAGTCCTAATAATATGTGTATACTTGCATGAATTCGGGCGATCGATCCTGAATCTTCTAAAATTTTGTGGGCCCACAAAAATAACTTAAGTCATCGCTTCGTCATGATCGTTCCTCGTTTTTTGGTATTTCTGGGCCATGAAGCAGGAATTCAGGATGATCCCCGGATTTTTGTGTGTTATAGTCCACACAATTCGCATGAATTCGGGTGACCGACACTTCTAAAATTTTGCGAGCCTATCAAAAACGATCTAATGAACAATTGACCGTTCCTTGTTTTTGGTATTTTTACACGAATTTAGGACGATTCTCAGATTTTAGTGTGCTATAGTCCACGCAATCTGCATGAATTCGGGTGACCAGCCCCGAATCTTCTAAAATTTTGTGGGGCTATCAAAAACGATCTAATGAACAATAGTCATGCTTCGCCATGACCGTTCCCGTTGTTTAGCATTGTAGGGCCATAAAACAGGAATTCAGGACGATTCCCAAATTTTCTTGTGCTACAGTCCACACAATCTGCATGAATTTGGACGACCAGAACCGAATCTCCTATAATTTTGCGGGCCCATAAAAATGTCCTAATGAACAATAGTCATCGTTTCGCCATGACTATTTTTTTTTTAATTTTTGTTGTTGTTGCATAATACACGAATTCAAGACGATTCCCACATTTTTCATGTAGATAGTCCACACCACTTGCATGAATTCGGGCCGAATTTCCTCAAATTTTACGGGGCCACAAAAATGACCTAATAAACAATGTCACCGATTCGCCATGACCGTTCCTTATTTTTTGGCGTTTTAGGACCATAAAACAGGAATTGAGGACGATTATAAGATTTTCTTTTGCTATAGTCCACGCCAGTTGCATGAATTCGGAAGACCGACCCCGAATCTCATAAAATCTTACGGGCCGATCAAAAATGACCTAACAAACAATAATCATTGTTTCGCCATGACCGTTCCTCACGTTTTGGCATTTTAGGGCTATACAACATAAATTTAGGACGATTCCTAGATTTTCTGTGCTATAGTCCACACCATTTGCATGAATTCGGGCGACCGGCCTCGAATTTCCTAAAATTTTGCGAGCTAATAAAAAAGACGTAATAAATAATAGTCATCACTTCGCCATGACCGTTCCTCATGTTTTGGCATTTTAGGGCCATAAAACAGGAATTCAAGACGATTCTTAAATTTTCGTTTGCTATAGTCCACGCTATCTGCATGAATTCGGGTGATCGACCCTGAATCTCCTAAAATATTGGGGGCTCGGAAAAATGACTTAATGAACAATAGTCACTTGATCGTTCCTCGTTTTTTGGCATTTTAGGGCCATAAAACAGGAATTCATGACGATTGCCAAATTTTTGTGTGTTATAGTCCTCGCCATCTGTATGAATTCGGGTCACCGGTTTCGAATCTCCTATATTTTTATGGGCCCATAAAAAATGACTTAATGAACAATTGTCATCACTTCAGCATGACTATTCCATTTTGTTTTGGCATTTTAGAGCTATAAAATAGGAATTCAGGACGATTCCTAGATTTTTGTGTGCTATAGTCCCGTCATTTGTATGAATTCAGGCGGCCGACCCCGAATATCCTAAAATTTTACGTGTTTATCAAAAATGACTTTACGAACAATAGTCATTGCTTCGCATAACCATTCCTTATTTTTTTGTGTTTTAGCACTATAAAATAGGAATTCAAGATGATTCCCAGAATTGTGTGTGCTATATTCCATGCCATCTACATGTATCGCGTGACCGATGCCGAATCTCCTAAATTTTACGGGCCCATAAAAAATGACCTAATGAACAATAGTCATCGCTTTGCTATGATCGTTACTCATTTTTTGACATTTTAGGGCCATAAAATATCGCGGGCCCATAAAATGACCTAATGAACTATAGTCATCATTTCGCCATGAAAACTCATCATTTTTTGATATTATAGGGCTATAAAACTGTAATTCAGGATGATTCCTAGTTTTTCGTGTGCTAGTCCACGCCCTCTGCATGAACTCGAGCGATCGACCTTGAATCTTCTATAATTTTGCGTGCCCATAAAAAATAACCTAATGAACAATAGTCATCGCTTTTCCATGACCGTTCTTCATTTTTTATTACTTTAGGGCCATAAAATAGGAATTCAAGATGATTCCCAAATTTTTATGTCTTATAGTCCACGCCATCCATATGAATTCATGCGGCTTGCCGTGAATCTCCTAAAAATTTCGGGCATATAAAAAATAAACAATAAATAATCATTTCTTTGACATGACCGTTACTCAATTTTTAGCATTTTAGGGCCATAAAATAGGAATTTAGGACAATTCCCAAATTTTGTGTGCTACACCATCTCCATGAATTTGAGCGATCGGCCCCGAATCTCTTAAAATTTTGCGAGCCTAGAAAAATGACCTAATGAATAATAGTCATCGCTTCGTCATGACCACTCCTATTGTTTGGCGTTTCAGGGCCAAAAAAGGAACTCAGGAGGATTCTTAGATTTTCGTGTATTATAGTCCACGCCATATGCATGAATTTGGGTGATCGGCCCCGAATATCCTAAAATTTTGCATGCCCATAAAAATTGACCTGATGAATAATAGTCATCGCTTTGCCACGATTGCTCATGTTGTTTTAGCGTTTTAGGACCATAAAACAAAATTCAGGACGATTCCTAGATTATTGTGTACTATAGTCAATGCCATCTGCATGAATTTGGGCGACCGGCCCCGAATCTCCTAAAATTGTTTGGGCCCATAAAAATAACCTAATGAATAATATTCATTGCTTCTCCATGTATGTTCCTCATTTTTAGCATTTTAGGACATAAAATAGGAATTCAGGACAATTTCTAGATTTTTGTGTGCTATAGTCCACGTCATCTACATGTATGTGGGCGACCGACCCGAATATCCTAAAATTTTGAAGGCCCATAAAACACAACGTAATAAAAAATAGTCATCACTTTGCCATGACTGTTCCCCATTTTTGGCATTTTAGGGTCATAAAACAAGAATTCAGAATGATTCCTAGATTTTTCCGTGCTATAGCCCCAACCATCTACATGAATTAGGGTGACAGACCTCGAATCTCCTAAAATTTTACGGGCCTATAAAAAATGACCTAATGAATAATAGCCATCGCTTTGCCATGACCGTTCCTCATTTTTTGGCGTTTTAGGGGCATAAAACCTGAATTCAGGACGATTCCCAGATTTTCGTGTTCTATACTCTACGTCATCTACATGACTTAGGACAACCGACCCCGAATTTCCTAAAACTTTGCGGTCCTTCAAATAAGACCTAATGAACAATAGTTATCGCTTCCCCATGATGGACACTGGCACACAATGAAGGCGAACAATATCGCGGATATAGATCTTTGCCAACCGATCCGAAGAATAAGTAGTCCCGACTGGAATAAAATGCACGGACTTGGTCAACCGATCCACAATCACCCAAATAGCATCAAACTTCCTCGAAGTCTGTGGGAGCCTAACTACGAAGTCTATGGTGATATGCTCCCATTTCCACTCCAAAATCTCAAGCCTCTGAAATAATACGTCCGACCTCTGATGCTTGTACTTCACTTGCTGGCAATTTAGGCAACGAGCTACAAACCCCACTATATCCTTCTTCATCATCCTCTACAAATAGTGTTGCCTCAAGTCCTGATACGTCTTTGCGGCACCCGGATGAATGAAATACCGCAAACTATGAGCCTCATCAAGAAACAACTCACGTAGCCCATCTACATTGGGTACACAAATCCGGCCCTACATCCTCAACACCTCATCATCTCCAATAGTAACATCCTTTGCATCACCGTGCTGAACTGTGTCCTTAAGGACAAACAAATAGGAATCATCATACTGACGCTTTCTGATGTGATCATATAAGGAAGACCGAGAAACCACACAAGCTAGAACCCGACTGGGCTCCGAAATATCTAATCTCACGAACTGATTGGCCAAGTCCCGAACATCTTATGCAAGCGGTCTCTTACCAACAGGAATAAAAGCAAGGTTACTCATACTCACTGCCTTCTTACTCAAGGCATCGGACACGACATTGACCTTTCTGGGATGATACAAAATAGTAATATCATAGTATTTTAGCAGTTCCAACCATCTCCACTGCCTCAAATTTAGATCCTTTTGTTTGAACAAGTTCTAAAGATTCTGATGATCCGTAAACACCTCACAAGACACACCATAGAGATAGCGCCTCCAAATCTTCAATGCGTAAACGATGGCTGCCAATTCTAAATCATGAACATGGTAGTTCTTATCATGGGGCTTCAACTAGCGTGAAGAATAAGCAATCACTCTACCCTCCTTCATCAACACACACCCAATACCAATCCGAGAAGCATCACAATACACTATATAAGAACCCAACGCTGAAGGCAAAACTAGAACTAGAGTTGTGGTCAAGGCAGTCTTGAGCTTTTGAAAGCTCTCCTCACACTCATCCGACCACCTGAATGGAGCACCCTTCTGGGTTAATTTGGTCAAAAGCGCTGCAACGGACGAGAAACCCTCCACGAAGCGACGATAATATCCGGCAAGCCGAGAAAACTCCGAATCTCAGTAGCTGAAGATGGTCTGGGCCAACTTTGAACTGCCTCTATCTTCCTCAGATCCACACTAATCCCCCTCGCTGGACACTACATGCCCCAAGAATGCCACTAAACTAAGCCAGAACTCACACTTGGAGAATTTGGCATACAATTTCTTCTCCTTCAGCCTCTGTAGTACAATCCTAAAATGTTGTGCATGCTCTTCCTAGCTATGTGAGTACACCAGGATATCATCAATAAATACTACGACAAACGAATCAATATACGACTGGAATGCACTGTTCATCAAGTACATGAATGCTGTTGGGGCATTGGTCAGTCCAAAAGACATCACAAGAAACTCATAGTGATCATAACATGTCCCGAATGCTGCCTTCGGAATATTCGAGTCCCGAATCTTGAACTGGTGATACTCAGACCTCAAATCAATCTTAGAGAACACTCTAGCTCCCTGAATCTGGTCAAATAAATCATCAATACGCGGCAAAGGATACTTGTTCTTGATTGTAACTTTGTTCAAATGTCTGTAGTCAATGCACATCTGCATAGTACCATCCTTCTTTTTCACAAACAGAACTGGTGCACCTCAAGGCGACACACTGAGCTTAATAAACTCCTTATCAAGAAGCTTCTGAAGTTGCTCTTTCAATTCCTTCAACTCAATTGGTGCCATACGATACGGAGGAATAGAAATGGGCTGAGTGCCTGACACTAAGTTAATACCAAAATCAATATCCCTTTCGGGTGGCATACCCGACAGGTCAGCAGGAAACACATTCGGAAAGTCTCACACTACCGGAACAGAATCAATAGTAGGAGTATCATTACCAACATCTCTCACAAAGGCCAAATATCACAGACAACCCTTCCCAACCATCCGTTGGGCCTTCAAATATGAAATTACCCTACTGGGAACATAATCTGGAGAACCTCTCCACTTGATCCATGGCAACCCCGGCATCGTCAACGTCATTGTCTAAGCATGACAATCCAGAATAGCATGACATGGAGACAACCAATCCATTCCCAAAATCACGTCGAAATCAACCATACTAAGTAATAAGAGATCAACTCTAGTCTCCAATCCCCCAATAGTCACTACACACGACCGATACACGCGGTCCACAATAATAGTATCACCCATCGGCGTAGGTACATGAACAGGTGAAACTAAGAGCTCACGGGACATATCCAGATAACGAGCAAACTATGATGATACATACGAGTAAGTTGAACCAGGGTCAAATAATGTGGAAACATCTCTGTGGCACACTAAAACAATACTTGTAATCACTGCATCTGAAGAAACGGTCTCTGGCCTGACAGGAATAGCATAAAATCGAACCTTACCTTCACTTGATCGGCCTCCCTCTCTAGGGCACCCTCTGGTTGCCTGAGCCCTACCTCGAGATGGCTGAGCGGGTGGTTAAGTAACTGGTGCGGAGGTCATAACCTGACCTCTTTGTTGAACTAAACATCGCAAACGATGGGGACACTGTCTCCACGTATGTCCAAACTCCCCGCACTCAAAGCAACTCTCCAGTTGTGGTGGGGATTGAGTCAAGTCCCGAGAACCAGAATAACTGCTAGAAGAACTTGGTACTGATGAACCCTAAGCTGATGGAGCACAAGATGAACTCTGAGCTGGGAGTGCATTGACCCGATCGAGCACCATATGAACCATGCCTAGCTAATGCGCCATGATGAACTGGATGAGCCATCTGAGCGGGCGTATAAGGATGACTCATGTTGTGGTAGGGTTGTCCCCCAGAAGGAACACCGCTGGATCCGCCTGAAACACAAGGCCTCTTGGCCTCCCTCTCCTCACGCTCCTGACTACGGACCAACTCTAGCCACCGAGCAATATCAGCCACCTCGTCAAACTTAGCACCTGCTACATTCTCCGGTCAAAACAAAATGCAACTGATAGTTGAGGCCATCAATGAACCTCTTAATCCTCTCTCTGTCTGTGGGAACCAACCAAACTACGTGGCAAGACAACTCTTAAAACTTCATCTCATACTGGGTCACACATATGCCCTTCTGACATAGCTACTCAAACTGTTTGCGCAGCTACTCCCTGTGGGGTTGTGGCACAAACTTCTCCAAGAAGAGAACAGAGAATTCATGCCATGAAAGTGGTGCAACACCGATTGGCCTTCTTCTCTCATAGGTCTCCCACCATCTGAAGGCTGCCCCCGTCAATAGAAAAGTAGTAAATGAAACCCAACTAGTCTCCAGAATACCCGACGCTCGAATAATCTGCTGGCATCTATCCAAGAAATCCTGAGCATCCTCTGACTCACACTCACTGAATGATGGAAGCTGGAGCCTCCCAAATCTCTCTAGTCTCTTCTGCTCCTCATCACTCATAACGGGACCCACCTAGGTATGAGTAACTACAACTGTCTAGGATGGTAGTACCCCCAGTATATGAAGTCCCTGCACCACCTGCTCTGGAGTACGGGCGACTGGGGTATGAGTACCTTCCTCAGCCTGATAAGTGGTTGGTGCATCCTGAGCTGAAACCGCCTGAGCAAAGCTAGTGCAAACAGTCAATATCTGGGTCAAAGCCTCCTAAAGGCCTGGAATCATAATAGGCACAACAAGTGCCTGAGCTGGTCCCACCAGTTCAACTATATCTGGAATCCGCTCCTAAGTTGGAGTAACTGGTGGGTCTATATGTGTTGCTCTAGATGTTGTACGAGTTGCACCTAGGCCTCTACCGCGGCCCTGAACTCTCGTGGCTCTAGCTGGTGGAATTGGTGTCTGTCCACCTGATCCGGTAGCACGCATCCTTACCATCTGTGAGAGAATAAAATAACAAAAGTTTATTTCCCAAAATCAAGAAATTCGCATGACCAGAATACAAGAAAGTGAAATTTTCCTAAGGGTTTGGCAGCATCTCGAAGATAAG
Source organism: Nicotiana tomentosiformis (assembly GCF_000390325.3). NCBI lineage: Eukaryota > Viridiplantae > Streptophyta > Magnoliopsida > Solanales > Solanaceae > Nicotiana > Nicotiana tomentosiformis. The sequence goes on along the minus strand of NC_090821.1, from coordinate 66,495,258 downwards.
TACAGACGTCTCCGTACCGATCCACAAGACTCTACTAAACCTGCTCATGACTCGTGAGACCTATGTAACCTAGGTTCTAATACCAACTTGTCACGACCCAAATCTCACATGTCCTGATGGAGCCTATTGCAATACTAGGCAAGTCGAAAACCACAATAAACCACGTATTTTTATGTTTGGAAACATAATAAATTTAAACTTAAGAGTGAAATATCATAAATACTGATACAAAATATCGTGACTCAATATAATACATTCCCAAAACTCGAGTGTCACTGAGTACATGAGCATCTAAATGACAATATAGTCTGACTGATAAAAACATTGTCTAGAAATGTAGAACAATACAAATAGCTGAAAGGAAAGAGAGTCAAGGTCTGGGGACGCCAAGGCAGCTACCTTAATAGTCTCTAACAGATAAAACTCCGGAGATCTAGCAGTAGCCGTATTCGGAAGTACCTGGATCTGCACACGAAGTGTAGAGTATAGTATGAGTACAACCGACCCAGTGTACTCAATAAGTAATATGACTAACCTTTGGGTTGAAAGAAGTGACAAGCTCAACAAATATAATCCAAATATAAAAAATAACAGTACAGAAATGTAGACATGCTTTCAAGTTCAACATTCAAGTCAATACATGTAAAATATCCCAAGTGTGGCTGAAATGAGGGATGATACATCTCTACCTCTACATGTCAACTATACATGCCAATTGTAATGCCACATAGTGGAAAAATCATATGTATGCTCTCAGAGTATCAATGCATTTAATCCTCCCAGCCACTCAATCCTCACAATCACTCAATCCTCACAGTCACTCAATCCTCCCAATCGCTCGGCACTCGCACACTTGCGCTCACTGTGGGTGTGCAGACTTCGAAGGGGCAAATCAAGCCCAAGCGCTATAATAAGCCAATCATGGCATGAATTAATAAAATATGTTGTGGCGTGCATCCCGATCTCATAATTATCCTCACAACTAGGCTCTCGGCCTCACTCAGTCATCAATATCTCCAGTTTATCGGGCTCACAATGTCATAAATATCATCCCAACATGATGGTATGATATATCAATGAATGGAAACAGAGGCTGAGATATGATATGCAAATGATGAATGTCACTGAATACATAATTTCAAATTAAGCAAATAATTCAACAGCAACATGACCTCTGTGGGTCCCACTAATACCGGCATATAACCTCAGCATGATTTTAATATGAGTCTTAGCTCAATTTCTCAAACAAAGTGGAGAATATATGGAAAATAACAAGATTATTTGACTTCACAACTCCACGAAATCAATTAAGTCATAATTTCTATGGTGCACGCCCACACGCCCGTCACCTAGCATGTGTGTCACCTCTATATCAATCATATAACACGTAATTCAGGGATGCATACCCTCAAAACCAAGTTTAAAAGTGTTACTTACCTCAAACCATGCAAATTCTCTTCTCAAATAAATATTTTCCTCAGGATTCGGCCTCCAGACACCTCGAATCTAGCCACAAACAATTCGATACAATCAACATAAGCTATAGGAATCAATTCCATATGAAAATGCTAAGTTTCCAAATTAAAATCTGAAAAGTCAACTCAAATATCAATATGGGGCCCACATCATAGAACCCGACAAAAGCTACAAAATACGAAGGCCCGTTCAACCACGAGTCCAACTATACCAAATTTACCAAATTCCGACATTAACTCGACCTCCAAATCCTTAATTTAAAGTCTAGAAAATTTCTACCATTTTCAACCCAATTCACTAATTTAATAATAAAAACAATAATGGATTCGTGTAATTTAACCAAAATCGAGTTAGAAATTCTTACCCCAATGTATTACTTGAAAATCTCCCGAGAAATTGCCTCACACCTAACTCAAAATCCCAAAAGTGGAAAAATGAGACTTCGTCTCATTTTCAAAACTTAAGTTCTGTTGCTCAGGAAATTACCCTTCGCGAACGCGGAAGGTGCCTCGTGTTCGCGAAGCAGAAAATGCTATTATCCAAAATTTCCTCTTCGCGAATGCAAGGATCCACTCGTGAACGCGATGACAAAAAATGTTCCCAAGCTTCGAGATCGTGAAGCCATTCACACGAATGTGTAGACCAATCGCATGAGTCCCATCCCAGGCTGCATTTCTTCTTCACGAATGCAGTTGCCCTCTCGCGTTCGCGATGCACAACTCACCCAAATCTTTGGGAACATTTTGCCCTCTTTGCGAACGTGAAGAACAAATCCTTACCTGCCTGCAGATGCCCTCCGCGAACGTGATACCTCCCTCGCGAACGCGAAGAAGGAAACCAGACTCAGCACATTATCAGATTTCTAAGTCAAAATTCCAATCTGTTAACCATCCAGAATCCACTCGAGGCTCCCGGAACCTTAACCAATTATGCCAACACATCCTAAAACATGATACGAGCTTACTTGAGGTCTCAAATCACATTAAACAATATCAAAAATACGAATCACACCCCAATTCAAGCTTAATGAGAACTAAGAAATTCCAACTTCTACAATCGATGCCGAAACCTATCAAATCAATTTCGATTGATCTCAAATTTTGCACACAAGTAATAAATGATACAACAGACCTATTTCAATTTTTGGAACTAAAATCTGTGCTTGATAACCATAAAGTCAACCCTCGGTCAAACTTCTCAGCTTTCCAAACTTCAAAATTTTCAACTTTCGTCATTCCAAGCCAAAATCAACTACGGACTTCCAAATAAATATCCAGACATACTCCTAAGTCCAAAATAAACATACGGAACTATCGAAACCATCCAAATTTTATTGCAGAGTCGTTTACACATAAGTCAATATCTGGTCAACTCTTTTAACTTAAGCTTCCAACCTTGGGACTAAGTGTCACAATTCATTGCGAAACATCCCCAGCACTAATCCAACTACCCCGACATGTCACATAACAACAGTTTGAGCATAAAATAAGCAGTAAATTGGGAAACGTGACTATAATACTCAAAACGACTGGCCGGGTTGTTACACTTTTGTCTCAAAATTGGGGTCACTCCAACGAAACAAATCTTCCAAATAACTTTAATGGAATCAAATAGTTAGGAGAATAAGAATATAGAAATGAACCTTTATTGCTCGAAATTGCAAACGATTACAGAGAAAGGGAAACTCCACACACAGTGATCTTCAGTCGAGTTATAGACCTGAAAACTCAAACCAGAATCAATAACCTCGAAGGATTAAAATCGACTGAGTTGGGCGATAGTTGAAGATATTAGATGGGTTGTTTTATGTAAAAAAAAAAAAAGAAGAGTTGTTTTGAGGTGGAGAAGAATGGGTAAAGTAGCTGGAATGTTTTTTAGAAGAAGAAATTGATGTTATTCTTTTGTCTTTTGCTACTAGATTTAGATCTTAGGAGAAGAAAAAACAATTCCTCCACTCTTTCCTCTCCCTTTCTTCTCCATTTTTTCTCACACTTTTCTCTTCTATTTATAGAGAAATTTTCGGAATTTTTTTATTTTTTTTAAATTCCCATTTTCTTTCTCTTTTTGTTTTCATTCCCCACCTTCCTTTACTTTTAATTTTTAATTTTCATCTTCCTTTACTTTTCTTTTTAATTTCCACTTTTTTATTTTTTTTCTTTAATTCCCACGTATCTTTACTTTTTATTTTTTAGTTTCCACTTTCTTTTTAATTCCCACCCACCTTTAATTTTATTTTTTAATTCCATACTTCCCCTTTCCCTTTTTTATATTCCCACCCAAATTTTATTTTTTTAAAAAATAATTTTTTTATTTAAATATTTTGGGTTTTTAAAAAAAATTAATGATAAAAAAAATATTAATAATAATAATTGACCTTTTAAATATTTTTTAATTTTTTTAACCTTATAAAAAAGGTGAAACAAAGATAAAAACTATAGATTAAACCCCTAAAAATATTTACATAGTGGAAGGTGATAAAAATTAAATATGATAATAAATTAGGTGCTAACAACATGCTCCTCTTTGCTTGGAAACATCTCTTTGCTTGGAAATATGAAGAGTTTTCAGACAAAGACAAGGTGATCCATCTGACTAATTTTTGACCATATCATTATTCAAAAGGGAAGAAATAAAGAAAAGAGTGCAAGAGTGCAACCGAGTCCTAGTTTCGACTAGCCTACATATCCCAGGTTATAAGGGAATCAGATCGCGTGTAGTTCAAGGAGAGTAATGAAATGATGAGCTGGAGAGTCGAGTGAGGTTCTGTCGAGGTTCTAAGCCGCGATCATGTTATTACGTAAAATTACATTGAAGAAAAAGGAAAATACAGGGTCCTATCTACTCTTCGTGTCTTGCATCTTGCATCTTCACTTTAAACCTTGTAAACCCGCATTGGAAGGTAAGTGACTTTAGCTTGGGGCTTATTGACTTCATAATTAGAAGCCAAGAAGATAGATTTTGAGATGCTGGTCGATGTGTGCATTACGTCAAAGCTCGACCCCAACCGTATTGGTGCTCGAAAAATCTTCTATTTTTTATCAGAGTTTGGAACTTGATTCTTGGAAAGTCGGGTTACTGACATATTATCAAAACTAACTCTGACAATCTTGTGATTGAAAGACCTCTTCTTTTCTAAAGATAACTAAAACTATAAGCTTTAATCGTTACAATCTGTGTTTTACGGCAAGGTCCTGCAAAGCCATCAAAGACGAACAAAACGAACAATATTTTCTGCCCCAAGTTAGCACTAGAAAGTTTTTGTGAGTTAATAGAGAAAGTTATAAATTATCTAATTTATTAAAAGGAAAACAAAGACATCAATATAAACTAGTTATGTGAGGATATGCAACCACGGGATAGTACCATGCATTACCAAAAGGAAATGGAATTAGAGGATGGTATCCTATATTACTGAAAAGGAATGTAACCAGGGGTTGGTACCCTATATTACTGAAAAGGAAATATAACCAGGCGTTGGTGCCCTGTATCACTAAAAGAAAATGTAGCCAGGGGTTGCGTCCTATATCACTAGGAAGGAATACAACCAGGGCTTGATACCCTATATTACTGAAAAGAAATGTAACCAGGAGTTGGTACCCTGTATTACTGAAAAGGAAATGCACTAAGGGTCGGTGCCCTGTATTACTAGTAAGGAATGCAACCAGGGGTTGGTACCTTGTATTACTGAAAAGGAATGTAACCAGGGGTTGATACCCTGTATTACTGAAAGGAAATGTAACCAGGGGTTGGTTCCCTGTATTACTGAAAAGAAATGTAACCAGGGGTTGGTACTCTGTATTACTGAAAGAAAATGTAACCAGAGATTGGTGCCATGTATTACTGAAAACAAATGTAACCAATACCCTATATTACTAGAAAGGAAGGCAACCACAGTTTGGTACTTTGTATTACTGAAAAGGAATGTAACCAACGGTTGATACCCTGTATTAATGAAAAGAAAATGTAACTAGGGGTTGACGCCCTGTATCACTAAAAGGAATTATAGCCAGGGGTTGGCACCCCGTATCACTAGGAAGGAATGCAACCAGAGGTTGGTACCCTGTATCACTAGTGCTCTGATACCAACTTGTCACGATCCAGAATTCCCACCCTTGGACCGTAATGGCACCTAACATTTCACTTGCTAAGCAAGCCAACGTTAGAATAATTTTTGCCATTTTTAACAGTTCAAATTCAATAATAATAAATAAACCAACATAACTGAAATAAATTTTAAATAGAGTGAGTAAACCAACAATAACAATGATGTCTAAATACCATCCCAGAACTAGTGTCACGAGTGCACGATTGACTAGAATTATACAAATAATGGACGGAATGAAATAAACTGTCCGAAATGAAATAAAGAGCTAGCATAAGATAGAAGAGGACTTCAGGGCTGCGAACATCGTGCAACTGTACCTCAAGTTTTTGTACAAGCAATCAATCCGAGCAATCTACTGACCGCCGCTATGACCGACTCTAAAATCTACACAAAATTGCAGAGTGTAGTATGAGTACAACCGACCTCATGTACTCTATAAGTGTCAAGCCTAACCTCGACGAAATAGTGACGAAGCTATGACAGGACACCTACGTAAATAACCTGTGCAAGTATATACATATACGAAGTAGTAACGAACATAATGATTAAGGACGTCTGGCAGAATGCTTGGCCTCCTGCGCTGGAAGCGAGACACGAAGGGTGAGCTTATGATCAGCTTTGGGCTGGAGATTGACGATTGACTGAGCGTGCTTTGGCAGCTCGTGGTGGAGTACTCTCTAACGGATTCGCTCTATTATTGCCTCCTATTCTTGAGAGAGTGATCGGGATTAAGCCGCGTGGCGAAAAAACACTATTTGCTCTTTGGGGGTCTGCCCTCTAATAGAGAGTGCTATGGAAGAAATTAGGGATCCGCCCCCCGGCTGGGAGGCATCTACCTCATCCCGATCACAATGAGAGGTTCACTATGATGGAAAGGTAATATACTGAGCTAGCCTCCCGTTATGCACCTCGCCCTGGGCCGGGTCTTTCCCTGTTGTTCTGTTCCTGCCACGAGAAAGACACACAGAAGAGGTATTCCGGTAGGTCGGTTGCCCTCTAGCCAGTGACTAGCCCAGCTATGGAACTAGGTCTACACCGCCACGTCAATACTCTCTTTCGAAAGTGAGATACCGGCCTTTCCATTGTATATAAATAAACTTTCGTATCCTACTCTGCAAATCCCATTTTCCTTAAGCATATAGAAACCTATGATTCAAATTTTCATATGCTGCTGGTTTAGTGAGTTTAGTGATCATGGCTAGCTCACCTGATCTATCAGCTGAGTAGTAAGCCTCCTTGGGATAATTATAAATATCTCTTCCTATCAAAATGATCGATTGAAGTTATTACGCTGGCTGATTAAATCTCTTCCTAACGCCTTTAGGGGCTGTGAAGAGAGCCCAGTTCCAGGCCATCTTTTAGAAAGAAAAAATTTACGAGACTGAGGTGAGTTTTAAGAGAAAGACGGGGGTGGATATTTTTGCTGCTTGGGTCATCTAAGAGGTAAGGCCTCCTCCGATCGACCCTAACTTTCATTATTGAGCTAAAGGAGTTCCCTAGCCCTTCAAGTTTACACGCTGATCCCTCTATGATGGAATTCTTCTTCCTCTCCGACTTTACGATATTATTCTAGCAAAAGCTAGTGATTAGCTGACAGGTATACTGGGTAGATATTTATCTTTTTGACTTCAGCGAAAATGTTCAAAGCACCACCTTCGTCAATTATCTTGATTCGGATTTCAATTGGATACCCTTTTTCTCTGTTCCAGGTACAAGTCAAGTTGAATTTACAAAAGAGAATTCAGTGTTAGAAGTATTCAAATCCATAAATTCACTACGAAACAAGGCCGGAACCAAGCCCTAAATTTGAGACTTTGGAAAACTGCAAATAGTAAACTTAAACTATCAATCATATTAATATTACATCCATCTCCACATAGAAGTGTTGGAAAAGAAAGCTATCTGAGAGGCAGAGGTTGACTATAAACTTCATCTCTCTCTGGACCTCAGGGAGTTTTTCCAGAGCTGAATTGCGCGTGCACTTCTGCCAGAGCAGAATCACGTGTGTACTTGGTGTATAACCTCAGCAGTATCTTCCATCAGAACCCCAAATCGGCAACGAATATGTCCTTTAGACTTTGCTAGAAATGGCCGAACACTAAAAAATAGGTGGAAAACCAGCTTAAGCTGGTTGTACTTTTAAGTTCGTTCAATTCACACAGGCAGGGTGATTGAGGTGCGTGCTTCGCAAGTTTTTTACTTTCTTCACACAAAATTCACTTATTTCACACAATTCTTCTGGTCATGCCTTTTCCTTTTTACTTTCTATATTCTACTAACTCGATGGACAAACTCAAGGAACTGCTTTGCCTCTAGGTTGACTTGGATCACATCATCCCTTTACAATATTTCGGAATGTATCATGGCTCTATCTATTCATTAAAAAAAAAAAGAGTTCTGCATCTCGGGTGAACAAATAGGCGTGGGGAAGAGTGAGAATGCCGAATCACTCATGTTATGATCTTCTACATCCTGGGTCTTCCCATTCCGTCATCTGGCTTATGTTCTTCATGTAGCATTCAGACCAAATGGCTCTCTTTTCAAGCGAATCTCTATTTCAACTGCATTTCCTATTGCAAAGAAATCAACCTCGATTCTTTCTGTTGATAGGTTAGTTTGATGTAAGGTGTGAGCCTCTTCAGTTAAGGCGCTACTTTTAGCCCTTTCAAGAATGAAGGCCCGCGCGACACTCGGCGTTAACACTCCCAAATCGAAAGATCAAACTTAAGAGTAAGAAAAATTTCTTGTCTTAGACTTAGATAGCAGTTGCAAGTTTAAAGACCAGCAGCGAGGGGAAGACTTTTGTAGAGAAGTTTAGACAGGTTGACTCCTTTTTTGAGAATTCTTTATAGAAAGAAGAGAGGGAGGATGTACAAATTGGGAGGTAACATGCAAAATGGAAAATATACGATAATTACAGTAGGAGAAATACCATGCAGTAGCCAATTAAATCATCAACAATGAAAACAGGTAGCTGATAATATAAAAATAACACGATACCACCCTTCGTGCTTTTACTCTCATCTGTACCATAAAATGATGTCATAAGTAACATGAAATGACACGGTATCACCCTTCATGCTTTAACTCTCTTCTTTGCCACAATATAATGAATAAATAATATAAATGGCACGACATCACCCTTCGTGCTTTAACTCTCCTCATCACTATATAAATCAATAGATGATAATATAAAAATGGCACGGCATCACCCTTCGTGCTTTTACACTCTTCCTTACCTTGAAGCAAGGATAATATAAATTCTATAATATAATTTAAATGCAGGGATTTGTATTTATCGTCCAATATGATATCAGGGTACCAACCTCAACTTCCAAAATATTCAACAATTATTAAATGAGCAATAAATACAGAAAGAATGATCAAATAAGTAATAGCCTAACCTAAGCATAGATATAGAAATTAAATAGGCAATAAATCACAAAAAAAAAAAAAAAGTTCCACCCCACATGATTTAACTCAACTACAACACATAAGTACTCGTCACCTCACATATATGTTGTACCCACACATTTAATCACGTAACAAATAGGCAAACAAGTCATATTCCCTCAAGTCAAGGTTAACCATGACACTTACCTTGCTTCGCAACTCAAGCAATCACTCGACCACAGCCTTTCCTTTCAAACAAGCCTCCAAACCAACCAAATCTAGAAATTTATTGGCCAACAATTCAAATTAAACTATAGAAACTACTCATAATTCGAAAGAGGTTCAATTTAAATCATTTTCGTAAAAGTCAACAAAAGTCAACCCTCCGGGCCCGCACCTCAGAATTCGATAAAATTTGCAAAACCCGAATACCCATTCCGACACGAGTTCAACCATACCAAAATTAACAAATTCCGATATCGAATCACCCTTCAACTCTTTATTTTATAATTTTGAAAGATTTTTCCCGATTTTCACTAATTTAACGATAAAAATAATTATAGAATCATGATATATAATCAAATCCAGGTTAGAATCACTCACCCCAATAATTTCCTTGAAGAACCCTCAAACAATCACCACTCTCGGACTAGTTTTCAAAAGAAAATGAAGAAAAGAAGCTGGAATGTATTTTTAAGCTGCCCAGGCAGGTCGCCTCTTTAAAATGCGACATGTTTCAGCTTATTTCCAGGGTGGTCGCATTTTAAAAAGGAGATCACAGATGGATGTGTGCCTTTGAAAATGCCGCATATGCCCCGCATTTTTTGTTTGCACTTTGGAAAAACGGTAATCAATTTTGTGGCCCTTTATTTGTTGGATTCTAAACAAATACACCAGCAAACCTTTCTCTCTAGAACTTTCTTCTACATGATCCTTTAGATTTTGTTTTACTTCAACAACTTATTGTGCATGTTGCTTTCTAGGTATGCCCTCTTTGATGTGCTAGGACAGAACTTGCTTTGTACAGTGAGAAAGCTGGTAACAAATTTTGAAATCATTTCTTGTTTGTTTTAACAAAGACTGACTCAAAATAATAATGCAAATGCACACAATTACGCGATGTAGAAGTAAGAAGGAATAGTATTTAACTAGGAGGGGGGGGAGGAGGAGGAGAAAGAAAGAAGGGAATTTTTTTGAATGTGGTAGCCAACTCTAATAATCATGACATGCATTTTGGACTGAGCGTCCAAATCTATCCAACCAATCTACCCTTTATTATTGCCATTCCCTTTCGTCTTTGATGTTGGCCTCTTTGCGCTAATCATTTGCATCAAATCATAGCTCACTTTCGACTGGTAGTGCCTCGAAAGGTTTTTACCAATCTGCCTTTCTCATTTATTTATCTTTACTTACCATCGCCTTACAGTGCCCATGAAGGTTTTCACCAATAAGACTCTCTCATTTCTATTTATTATTTTGTGCGAGCAACTTGACATTGTTCAATATCGTGTGACAATTGTTGCTTATTGCATGCTTCACTTGGCATTCTTAAAGACTAATTATGAGGTCTTTATTTGGAAGGCTTTTGGATAGGGTTCGAAAGAAAGGGTTGCATAAAGGCTCAAAATAGATTCAAGATGAGGGGTTTGTAACTTACAACTCTTGGAATCGACTCTTCATAAAGAAAACTTCTGCCCCAGTTTCAGATACTGGGGATTTTTTATTTTTGATTAGACCGAACCCTAATATAGAGTTGCCTACGTATCCTTTAAAGGAATTAAGTCACACGTAGTTCAAACTAACACGAAAGATCGTTGTTGTTTTTTCATTTTTTTTTCTTTCTTTCTTTTCTCTTTTCTTTTTTATTTTTTTTATTTTAAAAAAAAAATCAAATTGCCCTAGCTCCTATTTTCTGGTAGCATGGATCTTCAATTTTTTTTTGACTCTATACTTGATTCCAGGGGAAGGAGTTAAAGTGTTTGGGTAGCAGAAAAAGGGCCTCCTAACCTCAAGAATGCCAAAAGTTCTATCTCTTCTCAAGTTCGACATTGATGGACATGACTGTATTCTTGGTTTTGTCAGTTGTATAGCTCCGTAGTCAATATCTTATTTGTAATAAATGACCTTTGACAATTTGGAGCCACATTTTCTTATTCTTTGTCTTGATGTGGAAGGACGCACTTCAGTACCAGCTAATCCATTCAAAAATTCCATGGAATATACCTTCTTTGGAGATTTGGGCTTTCTTCCCTAATATGATTAGATTATGGTAGGTCGTGGCCAAAACCCTTTTTATCGATTAGTCCAACCAAACTTCAAAACTTTTAATTATCCTTAAGTCGATATTCATGATGGTTTGAGATAAACACCTTTAACCTCTACGGATATGACTGTTTTGGTTCCATGTGATCTTGACACAGGCTTATCATCAAAGTTTTTCCACCTTGGAACTCCAAGTTTTCTTCATCGATTCAAATCAAGATTGGACATGCTTTTCAAAAGCTAGCCGAAAACTCTGCATGCATGTCATGTCACTAAAATCGGCATGAAAAGAACTATATATGCAAGAAAAATTAAATACAATGGATTAAAATGACACAAAGCGAAAAGTTGCATTTTATTGATTAAATGATAGAGAGGTTTGATGACAGGACAAACAAATAACATCTGGATCGCAACCTCGAAGTAATCCAGATGATAGAAATTATGACAAAATAAGTTACCAAGACTCTTTTCCGACAAAGAGGGGAGTGACTTTCCAATTACCAAACTCGACATCTTAGCTACGCATTTTCACATCAGCATTACTACGGAATTCAATAAGATTGCTTTGGAATCAACATTTAAATTTTGACTTTTTGATCAAACCCTTCCCAATATTGGCTATCAGATTTCAGGACTGGCGGCATGAGAAGTTTTATAGCAACAAATTTGCCAAAAGACTTGAAAGAATTCTCATGTCTCCTTATCATCACAGATCGTCTCACACAAAGTATGTCTTATTGCTCAAACCTAGTAAAAGTCAACCAACATTTGCCTCTACTTTTTACCACCAAACTGTGTACTTACCTTTTCGTGATCTTAGTCGGATCAACAATAGCGGTGCTTATTCCCTTGGTTGAGAAGATGATAGAGTGATCCTGGATTGTTTTCGTGATTCACCATTGCAAACCAACAAACCGATCACCTTTAACTAGCTTTTATTTCAAATAACAAGCATGTTAGAATGAACACACTCTTCACCTCTTTCTTTTTTTTCTCTTTTTTCCTTCCTTTTTCACCTTTAACTAGCTTTTATTTCAAATAACAAGCATGTTAGATTGAAAATCATTCGATCGAACCTAGTGTGGGTTGCCTATGTATCATATGGGAACATGAATCAGATCTTACGTAGTTCAGGGAAGATCAGGAATAAAGTAAATAAACTAACTCTTACTCTTATACAATTCAGACCATGATAGCTCCTAACAAGGAAAAAGTTTTTGGATTTGTTTTGGGAATTATTGAAAGAAAGACTTCTAAAGAAGAAAGAAAATATTTTTTTTGGCATTTTGGAAAGAAAGACTTCTAAAGAAAAATTAAAATATTTTTGAATTTTGATTTTTTTTCCTTTGAATTTCCGAAAATATTTTTGGATTTTGAATTTTCTTTTTAATTTCCGAAAGAAAAGTTTTTGAAGCAGAACAAAAAATATTTTGGAATTCAACTCTTTTTCGGAATTTATTTTTAAAATTTCTGGATTTGATGTCTCAAAGATAGATTTAAAGGAAAGTATTTTTGGATTTTTGAAAATTGGGGCCGGACATGATAAAGGTTTCCTACGTATCTCACATCCGATATGAATCAGACCCGCGTAGTTTGGTAAAACCAACTATTTTTCTCATTTTTATGAAAATTAATCTTTAAAAACCATACGCACTAGACCGCATCTTTTTTTCTTCTTCTTTTTTTCTCTATTCATTCAACTGATTTATGCTAAAGTCGACCAACATGCAAGCCTCCCAAATAGTGCAACAAGTAGTACATAACATAAACATAATGGTCTCAACAAGGTACCTGTCCTAAAACAGAACTCGGCCCATGTGCCGAGCCATGCTAAGTCAAATGCATGTGATGCAAAAAAAGAGAACCTTCTAGGGATACCGGCAAGAGGTTTGTTCTTCTATGTTTAAATTCTGATGGAGAAGGTATCTATACTGGCTTACTCAAGCGAACGACTCGAGCCGAGGAGGGTCAGCGTACCTTTAGAATTACTTTCTAGCTTAGCTGGTGGTGCTCCCCGCCTAAAATATGTGTGACTAAAATCCTTCACCGGGTGGCAAGCACCTCGGCTATCTCAAAGAAAGCGGGCTATGTCAAGCATATGCCCAATTTTAATTTCAAGAAGACTCGGCGGGGTACGTGAGAAGACAGTTTATAATGTACAATTCAACAATATTAAAGCGGTAAAAAGCAAACAAGTAGCACATTAGGTCCAAATAAATCACAGTATATACAAAATTAATAAAGCCAAATAAAAGTCGACATGTACGAGCTCGAATTATGGTGTTCCCCACCAAAGTCGCCAGAGCTGTCACACCTCCTTTTTGTCCTGGGTAAGGGGAATAAAGGAGTTTTTTCACTTTAAGTGATATTATTAAAATGAGATTTTTTTAAGAGTCGCCACTCGGAATTATTGAATTACGATGTTCCGAGTCACCAATTATTTTAAATCCTAAATCAAAAAAATTTGACTTTGAATTATAATCTGCAAACACAGAAGACCGGGTAAGAAAATCTGTTAATTCGGAAGAAGGTGTGAGGCACTCCCGAGTTCCGTGGTTCTAGCACGGTCGCATTAATAATTATACCTGACTTTACTAATTCAGGACATTTTATGTTCATGGAAATTTATGCATTTTTGCCTTAAATCGCTTTTAATTGCTTGATTATTCGTAATTATGGAATTATCTTGAAACGAGTCACGCGCACGTATACTCATTTTGTTTGGCGCATTAAAAGTCATGTCATGCGTGCGTGTACACAATTGATAACACTTTTATTATTATTAAGATTGTTCAGCCAAAGTCGCGCGAACGCGTACCTTGAATTATTTTGGAAATCATAATTATCTCGCGCGAACATGTACATAATTACAATGATTTGATTAATTTAGAGCGCACTTGAAACATACTATTGTGTTCATGAATTATTTCCTAAACTAATTTGAAATTGTTGTAAAGTCAAGAGTTATGAAATGGATTTGTATAGAAGTATGGAATTTAATTACTAGAATTATTTACAAATTGAATTACTTTACTAAGTTATGAAAAGTCTTTGCAATTATTCATTATGGAGGAAATATGAGCTAGCTTATAAATTTTATTACCATGGGCCATAGTACTTAAACTATCTGACCCAAAGATTCCTAAAGGCTCGATCTTTCTAGTTTTAAAGTCAGAAAATTACATGACCCATTCTTCCTTAACATCAAAATTATTTCATGGCACATCAACGTTCGTATGGCCCAATTCCCTTTATACATTAATGCCTTTTGCACCTTGATTCACTCTAACATGGATTTTTTCTTCTTTAATTATATTAAACAAATAATGGCAGTGAAAGATTCATGTCTTACTAATTAATGGAACTAAATCTTCTATAAAACTAATCCACCTAAAATAGCTAGAAAATTTAAGAAAACTAACGAGAACTGAAAAACTATTATTGTTTATGGATTAAAAGGAAACAAACATGTTCTTGCTAAAACTTTAAACCAACAAAAGATGACAAATTAATCTATGCCAACTATGAATAGGAAAAGAAACATGCTCAAATAATTAGTAAGTATGAACCATAAAATTTTACTCAAATACCCATTATAATAAAGCAATCCAAACTTATATATTAATCAAGGATAAAGTAAAAAATGGACCTCGACACGGCTTCTCGCGGACTCGAAAGAAATGAAAAAAGGAAATCTGATCGGAGTCTGGCTCGTCGGAGACCTTAACGAAAACGGAGAGACAAAGTCGGAACCTTGCTACGTTTATGAGGGTACTTTAAGGGTGTTTTTAGGCTTGAATTTGGGGTATTTTTGGGTCTTAAACGGGGTGATGAATTGATGGCTTTTTCGAAAGAAAGAGGAAGAAAGAACGAGACGACTAAAAATCCCTTAGCACAGAAGAATATTTATTTTCTCCATTCCCTCCTCTCTTTCCTCTCTCTTTCTTCTCTCCTCTTTTCTCACATTTTTCTCTTCTATTTATAGACAAATTTTTCGAATTTTTTCAGATTTATTTTTGAATAAAAAATTTTCACTTCCCATTTTCCTTCTTTTTTTAATTCCCCACCTTCCTTTTATTTTTTAATTTCATCTTCCTTTACTTTTCTTTTTTTAATTTTCACTTTCTTTTACATTTGTTTTTAATTTTCACTTTCTGTTACATTTTTAAAAAAATTCCCAACCTACCTTTGCTTTTCTTTTTTATTTCCCACTTTCTTTTACTTTTCTTTTTTTTTTAATTCCCACCTTCCTTTAATTTTATTTTTTAATTCCATACTTTCTTTTACTATTTTTCCCACCCGATTTTTTCTAAAATATAATTTGTTTAATTATTTCGGGTTTGTTTTTGTTTTTAAATAAAGATAAAAATAAAAATAACATTAATAATAATAATTGACCTTTTCAATTATTTTTAATTTTTTTTACCCTATAAAAAGGTGAAACAAAGCTAAAAATTATAGATTAAACCCCTAAAAATATTTACATAGTAGAAGGTGATAAAAATTTAAATATGGTCAAAAATTAGGTGCTCACAAAAATAAAGAAGATTCTTTTTGGTCACTACATTTATACCCAACAACGCTGATGGGTTTTTTTGGTGTAAAATATCTGTAGAGTTCCAGCAAATTCTTTTTGAACACTGCATTATTCCCTTCAAAGGTATTACATGTTAGGAGTAAATTGTCTTTAGGCGCTTCATGCTTCCTGTGACGTTCTCATGAAAAGCTTTGAACATAAGAATATAGCACATGGAAATGACTACACTATACTAGTGGGCATTTCATTTGTTTGGTTTTTTCTGAGATGAACTTCATCTTATACACAGTATAATTACTCGTTATTTGTGAAAATAATCAGCCCGACGGTAGTGAGTGATTGTGCTAATTGAGAGCAGGGGGAAGCAAAGGACATGTGCAAAAGTTTAGGTCCCTTTTACGGTTAAATCTAATAACGTAAATTATTGTACAAGTAGAGAAGTTACACTCTGATATAGAACAAAACCAATAATGACTTATACATGCTAAGGAAAATAGGTGCCTGTTCTAAATACTAATGCTAAATAAAGAACTCTCCTTATTGTAGGTATATAAAACACAAATGATGTAAATGACAAGTTAGAACGCTAAACAAAGGTTAAATAGATCCTTTCCAATATTTGGCATTAGTTGAAGCTTCAGGTGTTCCAAAAGAGAAATTTAATTAGCTCAAACCAAACCACCAAATATATGTAGTCCCTTATTGGAAGGCATTTAGTGCACCTCACCCTACCAAGTTCAGAATGAACAAGGATTAGTAGAACAAAGGAAGTGTATAACTGGGGTTACTTTCTTTACACGTGTATATATATATAGTCCAAACCCATAACTGTAGATACACGTACGTCCATCAACTACTTTTTTTGTTTCATTAAAAAGAATTCATGTCATTAAGATTGAGCGGAATTCATCAGAAAAACAATCTAACATCAACTGCTATTTCACTGGTCACCAGGCATGACATCCGAATCACCTGGATCAACGATGCCGAGGCAACAGACTCTGAAATACTTACTACGTGCAGTCCCCAAATCTACGTTATTTGCATAAACGTATTCTTTATTCTTTAAGTTTTACTTACTCAAAGCTTAATTTCTTATACCAATAGTATTGATATTATTAAAATCATGTAGTACATGACTCGGTATACACGTGTCGAGAAACCAGGCGAGTTTGTTTTTGAGTGCTGGTGACTTAGGTCAGTTCTCCATATTTGATGCAGACAAGTGCATTGCATATAGGAAGGGGTATTTCAACTTTTAGCAGTAGTATTGTCTTGTACGTGGTTAGTTAATCTTGGTAACTACTATCAGTTTGCTCAAAAGTTGCACGACCCAATTCTTGCGGAAGGTAACAAAAACTTGTTGGAATTGCATG
The DNA here is from genome assembly GCF_000390325.3 of Nicotiana tomentosiformis. Classification (NCBI taxonomy): domain Eukaryota; kingdom Viridiplantae; phylum Streptophyta; class Magnoliopsida; order Solanales; family Solanaceae; genus Nicotiana; species Nicotiana tomentosiformis. Next base: position 66,478,106 of record NC_090821.1, on the reverse strand, counting down.
ACATTTATACAAGGTATAACTGTTAGGGATCCGACTTTTTTGAATATTGGATGACAATGAGAGCGTTGTCATGAGCAGCAGGAGTGCTGCTAGGCTAAGGAGCAGTGGTGAAGCCAAGAATTTTTTCAAGGGTGTTCAAACTTGAAAAAAGTAAAAAAATTCACGATAAAGGGTATTCAATATATAATATATACGTTTAAAATATAATATTTTTTTTACCAATATATACAATGTAATTTTCCGACAAAGGGTGGTCAATTGGCCACCCTTACAAGACTCTAGCTTCGCCCATGCTAAGGAGTGCGAGCTAGCACCAAGACAAATAGAGAAAACGGGCAAGCAATAGCCAAAGTCTTGAGAGAGGCAAGGCAGGTTGACAAAGAGTAGGCTGAGAGGGACACTAAGACACGACAAGAGGCTTCAAGGCATTTGACTGTGATGCTAAGGCAAGGCAAAAACGAAGAGGGCACGGACAACATGAATGCAGCTAACCAGTGGCGGAGCCACTCATTAGCAAGGGGAGTCAATTGACACCCCTTCGTCGAAAAAGTACAATGCATAGATAGGTCAAATTTTTATTTTTTATTTATAATATTATATGTTGACTCCCCTTAATTTTTTCGCATGCTTACTTATTTATATTTTGACTCCCCTTAGTGAAAATTCTGGCTCTGCCACTGCAGCTAACGTATGTGCAAGGCAAACATAGGCATGGTATGGGGCGTGACAAAGGTTATGTGTGTGGACATGAGACTAAGGCATAATGCGGCAGCCTGCGGTAAAGCATTGGCGCCCCATTCAAGCCATGGTATGCACATGAACAATAGGCTTCAGCAAGCCAAAGTCAGTGGTGGTTACCAGGCGTTTTGGGGCCTTGTTTTAATTAACTTCCATGATCCTAGTAGTTGTGTGTGTTGGGGGGGATATCAACTACACTAGGATAAGATAATGGGTTGTGTAGGACAAGTGTCTAGGCCTAAGTGAGACAAGTGTCATGCAGGTGGGCTGTCACATGAATTATGAATGTGCAACACCTTGACAAATTAAAATCAGAGAGTTTTCTAGTGGGAAAACGAATTAAGGCTAAGAGTAGTACTCTTTGAGTACAAGTTTAAAAAGAGCAATCTTTTGTAACATTGTACTTTGAGTTTTTTTATATGCTCAAGTTGAATACAAAGTTGGAAAAATAGTTTTCTGTATATGGTTGCCTTATTTTCTTTATATTCTGTTGCCTTTACTTTACAAGCGTTGCCTATACTGTTCCTACAACAAAACTGAGTGAAACGTTGCGTGAAATAATCTAAGGCCAAAGGTGCTAAATTTTGGCTAAGTGTTGGGAAGACTGAGTTGAGTGCTGAGCTTGACTACCACATGGAGATGAACATCGGGCAAAAGAAAATCACCCCAGTTACAGTAACCAAGTGCTGGACTTTGGTGTTGAGGAATGCAGTAAAAAAATAATGATATAACCAAGACTGGTCTAGTGTTCTTTGTTGTCTAGTAGAATCTTAAGAAGTACATTCTCAAATTAAAAAACTAAGGACTATCCTGCTGCAAACCAAGATTTATCATGGCTCCGGTCACTTGTCTGAGAGGATCAATAAGCAAACGAACCATACTTGGATTAATCAATTTTGGAGCCAAAAATTCTCAAACAATAAATGAAATTAATATTTAAAAAAGTACCACGATCTTACATAAACAAGCAAATAGTAATAGTAATACTAAGTAATGAGAGAGCCATACTTACAGTATTTAGATGGTCAGCACACAATTTAGTGACCCAATGTTGGATTAATCAAACTTTCTGTATAAACAATACCAATATATGTCATAACTCCATCAATATCATCATCAGAATTCAAAGGCCATATTCGATTGCTTAATCCAAATGATCCATCGGATATCCTGTATACATCTCTTCCCGAATATTTCATGTCGTTAAGTGTGAGGTTTTTGTTATTTAAGATGAAATAGTCTTAAAATGAGGGTGAATGGGAAATGGAGGGAAAATGAAATTTTTGAGTAAAATTTTAAGTTTCGCTCTCTTGACAATGAGACATTGTCCCATATTGGAAGAGGGAAAGATTTTTGGTGGGTATATATATAATTGCTCTTCTTGTAGCTCTTAAAGGGTTAAGAAGAAAGCAAGCCTCGCGCCGTCGTCGTCATCGCTCGGTTCGGCTTCGGCTTCGGATTGATTAATTTTTTGGACCAAATTTATTTGTTAATAGTAAATATTAACGTAAGATTATCCGCATTTGTAACGGATATGTTCCAATCCGTGTATTGACCACCACCTGCAATAGCAGCCGCCTAATGCTCTTCCCACCATGGCTAAGTGCTTGCTCCACAAACAAGCTAGTGCATGCTCCACAATGGAGGGTGGAGGGTCGTTCATCTTCAAAGCTGACTGCTATAAATATGTGCAGCAGCTGATGAAGAAAGACACAACAAAAATACCAAACTGAAAACGCTCAACTTTGGCTATACATTGCACTCCTTCCTCTTGGCATTTCCATACGATTTTCTGAGTTTCTACTTCTTTGTTCTGTATTATTTTAACTTCAAACAAAGCAACTGTAAGTGTGATTTGCTACCGAACTTTGTGTTCGCTGAAACACTGGGGTTTGAAGTACCGCTACACCAGTGTGTGATTCGTTCTATCCTGGGAAAAAATAATCCATAACCTTGGGTACTAGGAGGGGATTAAAATTCCTTAAGGAAACACTGTGAATTCAGTGGACTCGAATTAATTACTGTTTCATTACGATAACTTATATTTCCCAGAATTATTATTTACAAATACAACAATATTGGCGGGACTAACAATCTTAAGAAATTTTAATATTTATTTCTGTATTTGTGTTATTCTTATTATTCTGCAAACTAAAACCTTTGTGGTTTTGTGTACTCCCGTTTTGGAGAGTAAAGCCTTCGTGGCGTTTTGTTGGAGATTAAAATCTACGTGATTTTTACTCCAGTTTGAAAACGTATATTAAACGTTTGTTTGTGTCATTCTTTTACAGAAAAAAAAAATGACGACTGAAAGCGAAAACCAAGTTGTTCCGACGGTGACTGCCAACGCATCGACAAGCCGAACACCAGCATTGGCACCAGCAGAAAAACCCGAAAAAATTTTCGGGATTGATTTCAAGCGCTGGCAGCAGAAGATGTTCTTCTACTTAACTACGTTATGTCTACAGAAGTTCATCAAGGAAGATGTTCCTGATCTGCCAGATAAAACTCCAGAGAATGAACGCTTTATCGTGATTGAAGTGTGGAAGCATTCTGATTTTTTATGCAAGAATTATATTCTTAGCGGACTGGATGATAATCTGTATAATGTATACAGTGGCATGGAGACGTCAAAAGAATTGTGGAATGCGCTTGAAAAGAAATATAAAAGTGAAGATGCCGGGATGAAGAAATTTATTGCCGCAAAATTTTTGGACTACAAAATGGTAGATAGCAAGTCTGTTATTACCCAAGTCCAGGAATTGCAAGTGATTATTCATGATCTACTTGCTGAAGGTCTTGTCATCAATGAAGCATTCCAAGTAGCAGCAATGATTGAGAAGTTGCCTCCGTTGTGGAAGGACTTCAAAAATTATTTGAAACACAAACGAAAGGAAATGTCCCTTGAAGATCTCATTGTTCGGTTGAGAATCGAAGAGGACAATAAAGCTGCTGAAAGGAGAGGCCGTGGAAATTCAACAATAATGGGAGCAAATATTGTTAAAGATAACAAAAAGAGGAAGAAGGCTTCTGGTCGAAATACAACCCAAGCAAGAAGCGGTTCAGTGGAAACTGCTACAATTGTGGAAAAATCGGACACAAATCTACGGAGTGTCGTGCTCCGAAGAAAGACAAGAAAAGGGGTCAAGCAAACATGGTAGTAAAGCATGATGATGTTGATAACTTGTGTGCCATGCTTTCTGAATGTAACTTGGTGGAAAATCTTAAACTGTGGTGGTTTGATTCAGGAGCCACTCGCCATGTTTGTGCAGTTAGAGAAGCTTTTGCTACTTATGCTCCTGCTGGACCCGGAGAGACAGTTTATATGGGAAATGCTTCAACAGCAAAAGTTGAAGAATATGGGAAGATATTTCTGAAAATGACTTCTGGCAAGGTCATGACTTTGAACAATGTCCTTCATGTTCCCGAAATGAGAAAGAATTTAGTCTCTACTAGACTTCTTGTTAAGCACGGCTTTAAGTGCGTTTTTGTGTCCGACAAGGTTGTCATAAGTAAAAATAAAATATTTGTAGGAAAAGGTTACCTCACCGAGGGCCTTTTCAATCTGAATGTAATGGTTATGGAAAACAATAATAATATTTCAGCTTCTTCTTACTTACTTGAGTCAAATGATTTATGGCATGTACGTTTGGGTCATGTCAATTATAAAACCTTGCGGAAAATGATTAACTTGGAAGTACTGCCTAAGTTTGAATGCAAAAAATCAAAATGTCAAACATGTGTAGAATCTAAGTATGTTAAACATCCTTATAAGTCAGTTGAAAGGAATTCAAATCCTTTAGACTTAATTCACACAGATATTTGTGACATGAAGTCAATACCATCTCGCGGTGGAAAGAAGTATTTCATAACTTTTATTGACGATGGTACTCGATATTGCTATGTTTACTTACTGAATAGTAAAGATGAAGCAATAGACGCATTCAGGCAATACAAAAATGAAGTTAAAACGCAACTTAACAAGAAAGTAAAAATGATAAGAAGTGATAGGGGTGGTGAATATGAATCTCCTTTTGAAGAAATATGTTTAGAATATGGAATTATTCATCAAATAACAGCCCCTTACACGCTCCAATCTAATGAGATTGCGGAAAGAAAGAATCGCACATTAAAGGAGATGATGAACGCGTTGTTGATAAGTTCTGGTTTACCACAGAACTTGTCGGGTGAAGCCATTCTTACGGCTAATCGAATATTAAATCGAGTGCCCCATAGAAAAACACAATCCATTCCATATGAAAAATGGAAAGGAAGAAAGCCCAACTTGAATTATTTTAAAGTGTGGGGGTGTTTGGCAAAAGTGCAAGTTCCTAAACCCAAAAGGGTAAAGATAGAACCGAAAATCGTTGATTGTGTTTTCATAGGATATGCGACAAATAGTAAAGCATATCGATTTCTGGTTCATAAATCAGAAAATCCCGACATTCATAATAATACAGTTATAGAATTAGATAATGCTGAGTTCTTTGAAAATATATATTCGTATAAAAAGGAATGTGAGTCGTTTGGTGAAGGATCTAAACGACCTCGGGAAGAAACAAAAGAAAGTACGTGTAATCAGGAGGATCTAAGACGTAGTAAACGTCAAAGAACTTCTACTTCATTTGGACCAGATTTTGTAACTTTCTTATTGGAGAATGAGCCTCAAATATTTAAAGAAGCTATGACTTCTTCGGAATCATTGTTTTGGAAAGAGGCAGTCAATAGTGAAATAGAATCCATATTGAACAACCATACATGGGAATTGGTTGATCTTCCTCCTGGAAATAAACCTTTGGGTTCTAAATGGATTTTTAAGAGAAAAATCAAAGATGATGGCACTATTGATAAATTCAAGGCAAGACTCGTAGTCAAAGGGTATAGACAACGAGAAGGTCTAGACTACTTTGATACATACTCTCCAGTTACAAGAATTACGTCCATACGGATGTTAGTAGCATTAGCTGCAGTGTATGGTCTTGAAATTCATCAAATGGATGTTAAGACGGCCTTCTTAAATGGAGAGTTGGAGGAAGAAATTTACATGGAACAACCTGAAGGGTTTGTGGTTCCAGGTAAAGAAAAGAAGGTATGTAGACTTGTTAAGTCTCTTTACGGACTAAAACAAGCACCCAAACAATGGCATGCGAAATTTGACCAAACAATGTTGTCAAATGGTTTTAAGATAAATGAATGTGATAAATGTGTGTACATTAAAAATGTTCCAAATCACATAGTCATTGTTTGCCTATATGTGGATGATATGCTGATAATGAGTAATGACATTGCCAACATAAATGCTACTAAGCGTATGCTCAATAGCAAGTTTGATATGAAAGACTTGGGAGTTGCTGATTTAATTCTGGGAATTAAGATCCATAAGACTCCTCAAGGTCTGGCATTGTCACAATCTCATTATATTAAGACAGTACTTGAAAAATTCAAGCACTTGGGCTTTAAAGTTGCAAAGACTCCAATTGACGTGAATCTTGCATTAGCAAAGAATAAAGGCCAAAGCATATCACAATTGGATTATGCTCGTGTGTTGGGATGCTTAATGTATATCATGAATTGTACACGACCAGATATAGCTTGTGCTATAAGTAAACTGAGTCGATATACGAGCAATCCAGGCCAATCTCATTGGATGGCAATGAAACGAGTTTTGGGATATTTAGAACATACCCAGAACTTTGAATTGCACTACAGTAATTTTCCTGCGGTGATTGAGGGATACTGTGATGCAAATTGGATCACCGGTTCAACTGATTCTAAGTCCACGAGTGGATATGTATTCACTATTGGTGGAGGAGCGGTATCTTGGAAGTCGTCCAAACAAACATGTATTGCCCGCTCTACAATGGAGGCTGAATTCATAGCCTTAGATAAAGCCGGTGAAGAAGCTGAATGGCTCCGGAATTTCTTGGAAGACATTCCATTTTGGCCCAAACCGTTGGCACCAATATGCATACATTGTGATAGTCAAGCGGCAATTGGAAGGGCTGGGAGCGTTATGTATAACGGTAAATCTCGTCATATACGACGAAGACATAAAACCGTTAGGCAATTACTCTCTAGAGGAATTATCACGATTGACTATGTAAAGTCAAGTGATAATGTGTCGGATCCACTTACAAAAGGCCTAACTAGAGAGGTAGTTGAGAAATCATCAAGGGGAATGGGGCTTTGGCCGAGAACATGTCATTGTGGCGGTAACTCTACCTAGAAGACTGGAGATTCCAAGATCTAGGTTCAAGGAGATCAAACAAAGTCATTAATGACGGTTCAACATTGTCAAATAAAATTTTAGTCCGTTCTCATGATGAGACAATGTTCAGTATCAAGGATAAAGCATTAAGTCTTTATAATGATTTCTAAATTTGATACGGGGTATATCAAATAGTGTATCTACAGGATGACACGTTTAGGAATCACCTATGTAAGTGTGAAGTGTTAGCCGCTTCAAGGAGAACTTTGTAAGGCCAGTTCTCTACGCACTTATGAAATCAGGCGGTGTTCATGGCTGAAACGAACACAACAATGAGAGCCAAAGACGGTTAAGGGTCGGTTGTGTGACTTATGGTTATCTAGGTATACACCAAAGTTCGATGGTTCAAAGATATCAAATCTACCGATTGACCGAGTATATCCGACATAAGTTCGCTACGTAAAGTTCAAAGGGAAACCTACTTATCCAGATGCGATTAATCCTTGCTTGCAAATCACACAGTTTTTCCATGCATACTTCCGTGATATAGCCATTCTCCATTCATGTGGGGGATTGTTGAGGTTTTTGTTATTTAAGATGAAATAGTCTTAAAATGAGGGTGAATGGGAAATGGAGGGAAAATAAAATTTTTGAGTAAAATTTTAAGTTTTCCCCTCTTGATAATGAGACATTGTCCCATATTGGAAGAGGAAAAGATTTTTGGTGGGTATATATATAATTGCTCTTCTTGTAGCTCTTAAAGAGTTAAGAAGAAAGCAAGCCTCGCGCCGTCGTCGTCGTCGCTCGCTCGGTTCAGCTTCGGCTTCGGATTCGGCTTCGGCTTCGGCTTCGGATTCGGTCAAATGATTGATTGATTAATTTTTTGGACCAAATTTATTTGTTAATAATAAATATTAACGTAAGATTATCCGTATTTATAACGGATATGTTCCAATCCGTGTATTGACCACCACCTGCAATAGCAGCCGCCTAATGCTCTTCCCACCATGGCCAAGTGCTTGCTCCACAAACAAGCTAGTGCATGCTCCACAATGGAGGGTGGAGGGTCGTTCATCTTCAAAGCTGACTGCTATAAATACGTGCAGCAGCTGATGAAGAAAGACACAACAAAAATACCAAACTGAAAACGCTCAACTTTGGCTATACATTGCACTCCTTCCTCTCAGCATTTCCATACGATTTTCTGAGTTTCTACTCCTTTGTTCTGCATTGTTTTAACTTCAAACAAAGCAACTGTAAGTGTGATTTGCTACCGAACTTTGTGTTCGCTGAAACACTGGGGTTTGAAGTACCGCTATACCAGAGTGTGATTCGTTCTATCCTGAGAGGAAATAATCCATAACCTTGGGTACTAAGAGGGGATTAAAATTCCTTAAGGAAAGACTGTGAATTCAGTGGGCTCGAATTAATTACTGTTTCATTACAATAACTTATATTTTCCAGAATTATTATTTATAAATACAGCAATAAACATTAAGTAGCACTTCACCATTTGAAAACCTATACATCGGGGTAGGATGTTGTTCGTTAGTTGGTATGGTGAACAAGTTGGTCCACGATTCTTTGACGCCATAAGTTTTCATTGCCCATAAATTAAAAGTTATCTCGTTGCTAAAATAAACACAAAGCATTCCTCCTAACACTGATACACCCAGCTCATCGTCTGAAGAAATTTGTAACCCGCTTGTTTCTGGAAAAGGTATTATTTCGTATTTTTCACTTGAAATATTCAATGAAACCACAACTCGCCCTCCGGAATATCCGTACCAATGAAATGTTCCATGTACAAATGCCAAACATTCCCCTTCACATCTCCGATAATAATCCACCCTACCTGATGTTTCATGAATTCTTTTCCAGGAACCACTTTTCAGCGCAAGAATTTCATCAACTTGGTCATTAATGTCAATCTTAACGACTTTATAGTCATCATTAGTAGAGTCATATCCCAATCCGTAAGCATATAATTCCTCGTCTGAAAATTCTAAATGGGGAAGTATTATTGATTCTCTAGTGGAAGGGTTCCATAGCAAGAATCTATAAGGTTTACCCGGCCAAATCTCCATGAAAAACAAGCCATCGCAACAACAGTGGTTTTTAAAAATTGCCAATTGTGTAGGTGAATCAAGTCTCTGTATATCCTTAACAATATGAACTGGGGATAAAGAAGAAGAAAGGAAGTAAAAATTTCTATTGATTCCTTGGCCAAAAAGCAGTTTTTGAGAATTTTGGTTATTGGCATGAAATTTGAGATGTTTTTTTTTAAAGTAAGGTTCAGATATTAATGTATTTCAAAATTCAGAAACGCACTTGAAACGTAGAAGAGATTTCACGGGTAGCCTACTTATGATGTCCATAATTATTTCGTCTTAGAATATTGTGAGTTCCATTCTCATATAAAAACAAAATACACTCACCTTATTAGATGAAGGCCCAAGAACTGACTGCTGCTCTAGAGGAAAAAATATATTAGGGTTGATAGTTGCGTTGATTTATATTTATAATATAATATAACTTTGTCAAAGAACTCAAGTAGAATCTAGTCCTTGTCGAAATAAAATTTGATACCTAAGACGATCGGATTACTATTTACTTCTTTGTTTTATATCACAATTACACGTTATAGTTTACCTATTTGTCAATGGACAAATAAAGTAGTACTCAATTAAATAAACAATCTTCTATCTATATAGAATAGGAGAAGCAAAAGTACTATTTTAAGACAAGTGTCTTAACCACAAAAGGCAAAGTGGCATTGTTAACATAAAATAAACTTTTCCAACTATTTTTTTTTAATTTTAAATTTTGAATTAATTGGTTACACTACTAGAATTAATAAATATAGATATCTTATAATTATCTATAAACAAACGAAAATCTTCTATCTATATCTATATAGAATAGGAGAAGCAAAAGCACTACTTTAATACAAGTGTCTTAACCACAAAAAGCCAAGTGGCATTGTTTAGACAAAATAAACTACTTTTCTAATAATTGGTTTTTGAATTTTAAATTCTGAACTAATTGGTTACACCATTTGAATTAATAAACGTAGATATCTTATAATCTTCTATCTATATCTCTATATAGAATAGGAGAAGCAAAAGCACTACATTAAGACAAGTGTCTTAACCACAAAAAGTAAAGTGGCATTGTTAAGACAAATTAAACTACTTTTCTAACTAATTATTTTTTGAATTTTAAATTTTAAATTAATTGGTTGTGTACTTGAATTAATAAATATAGACATCTTATAATTATCTATAAAAAATAAAAATACAAAAACATTATTCTACTCATTCAAACTGGGGAGTAGTTTCAATTTGGGTTTTAAAATTATTTTACAATAAATTTTTTTTTTTAAAAAAAACTACCAATTCATATGTCAATTTAACAATATTAAGTAATCTATCTATCTATCTATATTCTATCTATATAGAATTGGAGAAGCAAAAGCGCTATATTAAGATAAGTGTCTTAACCACAAAAAGCCAAGTGGCATTGTTAAGACAAAATAAACTACTTTTCTAACTAATTTATTTTTGAATTTTAAATTTTGAATTACTTGGTTACACTTTTTGAATTAATAAATATAGATATCTTATAATCTTCTTTCTATATTCTTCTATCTATATAGAATAGGAGAAGCAAAAGCACTACATTAAGACAAGTGTCTTAACCACAAAAAGCAAAATGGCATTGTTAAGATAAAATAAACTACTTTTCTAACTAATTTGTTTTTAAGTTTTAAATTTTAAATTAATTGGTTACACTACTTGAATTAATAAATATAAATATCTTATAATTATCTATAAAAAACGAAAATACAAAAAATATTCTACTCATTCAAATTGGAATTTTAAAATTATTTTAAAATATAAAAACAAAAATAATAAAAATAAAAAACTACCAATTCAAATTAGAGAGTAATTTCTTCCTAATATCTATCTTCTATCTATATAGAATAGGAGAAGCAAAAGCACTACATTAAGACAAGTGTCTTAACCACAAAAAGCAAAATGGCATTGTTAAGACAAAATAAACTACTTTTCTAACTAATTTGTTTTTAAGTTTTAAATTTTAAATTAATTGGTTACACTACTTGAATTAATAAATATAAATATCTTATAATTATCTATAAAAAACGAAAATACAAAAAATATTCTACTCATTCAAATTGGAATTTTAAAATTATTTTAAAATATAAAAACAAAAATAATAAAAATAAAAAACTGCCAATTCAAATTAGAGAGTAATTTCTTCCTAATATAGTAGTAGTAGTAGTGTGTGTGTGTGTGTGTGTGTGTGTGTATATACATATATGGGAGTAGTTATTATACTAAATTGGTAATTTATTAATAATTCATATGTCAATTTAACAATATTAAGTAATGGATAATGGATATATATATATATATATATATATATATATATATATATATATATATATATATATATAATAAGACTTATAAAAATAATTAGATTTATTATGAGAAAAGTCGTACATATACACATAACTAAAATCATAATAAACAAATAGTCATAAATGAAGAATACTAAAAAAAAAAAAAAATCAAATAATATCGTACAAATACATATACTAATTAAATTTCTCATGTAGGAAAATTTAGTTAATAAATATAACTCATAATTTCATAATGAAAAAAACAAATATATAAAGAAACTATTAGGATATTATACATAAGATAATATATTATATATAAAACACATTTTATTAATTATTAAAAATATTAGTATATTTTATATAAAAATAATAAAAGGCTTATCTCTTTATGCTTTTGATGGATTAAAAATTATAATTTAGTAAAAAATGATATTATTTAAATTTTTAGTAAATATAAAATGAGAAAACTAATCAAATTTTATAGTAGAAATGAATGTACAAAAAGAGGTGGATAAAGATAATTTTATAATATTTATATTTTGAATTAATTAATAAACAAAATATAAATAAATAACACTCAAGAAAATTATTGATAAATTTAGATAATTGAAGAATTTTAAACAGTATAACATAAATATAAAAATATATTTTTCTAGAATAAGAAAATATATACGTATGTTCTACTAGAAGAGAAGTAATATCAAAATATTAAGCCAATTGACAAATTAATAAAAAAACACATTACAAAATGTATAGTACTAAGTATTTGCTAATTTAATAAAAAATAAATAAGGAATAAATAATTTATTTGATTACTATAATACTTTGTATCCTTTGATTTTGTATAGATTTTATTATATTTATGTATACTACATTAAATAATAAAATAGTATAACTATTATTTATTAAAATAATATGATATATTAGATCATAATTTTATAAAATTAATATTTCGTCAAATTATCCGCGTATTGTGCGGGTTCTAGCACTAGTTGTACTAATTAGAAAAGTTACAGTTATTTGATTTTGTAAGTTTCTTCCTTTTTAGTTTTTTCGTTTCGTGATAAATTAAGAAACACAGTATTGCAGGGGTGTTCTACGGTACTCTAGTGCAACTCCAACAACAAGTAACAAGCATACCCAGTATTATCCCACACCGTGGGGTCTGGGGAGGGTAGTGTGTACGCAACCTTACCCCTACCTTGTGAGGACTCCATTTGTAGTGAAACTCCATTGTACGTAAATGTTTAATTTGCTTGACAATATTTGTTTACATTCTCTTACTATTATTTTGCTGATTTATTTAAACCAAAGATATTCATGTATACAGGAGATGTGTATCCCATGTGTATCAATCTATCCCTTGTGTATCTCATATATATCCATATATACATAAGATATCGCATAAATTTTTAAATTCGATTTCAACTACAAATTTTGACTTCAAACCCTCTAATCTTTCTCAAATTTTGTATATTGTCTCATCAATATGTTTCAACGAATTTCAGTCATACCCAAAAAAAAAAAATTGCCTTGGTTTTTGAATGTTTTATATTATTCGTTATGAATTTTGATTCAAAACTAGTCTAAATGATTTTTAATTTTCCTAAAATTTTGTATATTATCTCATCTATGTGTTTTAATTAAATTCTAATCATACTCATCGAAAAAAAAATCTTTTTTGTCTTAGTTTTTTGAATATTTGATATCCTCCGTAATGAATTTTGACTCCAATCTGAATCATCTCCAGTTTTCCTCAAATTTTATTTTTTTTTACCTCATTTATGTGTTTTCAATGAATTTAAAATACCTTTTGAAAAAAAAATCTTTTTGCCTAGATCTTTTGACTATTTTATATCATTCATAACGAATTTTGACTCCGGAATAGTCTAAATTACATCTAATTTTTTTCAAATTTTATTTTTTACCTCATTTATTTGTTTTCAATTAATTTTAACCATACTCATTAATTTTTATTTTGCCTAAATTTTTTTGAATGTTTTGTGTCATTCGTAATAAATGTTGACTTCAAGCAAATCTAAGTCACCTCTAATTTTTCTCAAATTTTGTATACTACCTCATATATGTGTTTTCAACGGATTCCGACTATATCCATTGAAAAAATTCCTTTTGCATTAATTTTTTAAATGTTATATATCATTGGTAATTTTTATATGGTTATTTTTAGTAGCATGACTTAATGGTTATTTTTAGTAGCATGACTTAATGGCTAGTTATTGGTAAGTAATGTCTATTTGTAACTTATTCTTGTAGTTTTTTAATCTCTACAACATCTGGTAACCGCTTTGAGCGATCTCATTTAAGACAACTTTAATTTTTAAAAAGTATTTAAAATATAATTAATTTTGACAAAACTCAAACTTTTTATTCTTTTTCAGACATTTGTGTATACTTAAAATGTTAAACTCTACCCCAATCTATTGAACTACATTCAAACTTCATATTTGGCGGTGTACAATTAATTTTGAGACGGTTATACTTTAAAAAATTTATAAATTTCACCAATCAAAATTATTTTAATTTATAAATCTGACTTTTTTTCCAACTTTAAATAGAGATCTTAAAATGGCGATTTTGTGCACTTCCCAAACTAAAGACCACGACCCATGAGCTGACCCGAATTCAAACCCACGAACCCAAAGCCCGTTCAATTTCTTCAAAACAGCGGAACCCATCTCATATACTCGCCGACACGGCGCGCCATTCCGAATCATCTTTGCGAGGGTTCAGAATTACGATATTTTGGGTCCCTTTGCTTTCAAAGGTTTTGATTTTCCTTTCTATTTATATATTTAGAAGATTTATACTCATTCTTGATTAGTTTGTGTGCATGTAATATTATAGTAGGATTAATTGAATGGTGAATGCATTTCTCTACCACATTCTTGATTAGTATATGTCTGCTTGAATTGTTAGTGTGACTCTTATGATTGAAATGAGATGCAATTCTTTCCCTTTGTGAATTGTGACCTATAGGATTTACTCAGCCGTGATGTGTGGGTTAGGCGCACATCACAAGTTTGACTCTCCTGCAGACAAAAGCATGTCCTTTAAGTAGAGAAGGATAAGGGGGGGGGGGGGGGGATTATCCACTGTTTTTCAAACAAAGCACCACTAAACCTCGGGGATTTCTTAGTTATCGAAAAAAAAAGGAGGATTTCTTTGTATCTACACGTAACACTCTGTTCAGACATGCTAAGATTCTGTGTTGCAATATTCTTGAATGATGTATGCAAATGTCTTACAGGGAATTTGGAGGTGCCAAACTACCCTAATCAACTAAGGAGTTGTGTAATTCACTTATATAACAATAACAACAACAACAATTATGTCTCAATCCCAAACAAGTTGGATTCATTTGCTAGTTATGCGGTGATTATAATGCAATGATTATTTTTGCGGTGATTAGTGATGAAGGGATAGTTATGTAATGCTTAGTGAAGGAATTGTTATACAGTCAGACCTCTCTATAACAATATCTTTATATAACAACACTTCACTATAAAAGCCAAGTTTTTCCGGAACCAAATTTCATGTTCTGTTATAATATATATATTTTCTATAACAACAATTCGCTATAACATCCAAAAATATCTGGAACAAACGAGACTGTTATAGAGAGGTTTGACTGTACATGAATTACTTACTTTAAAAGGAAATTTTCGTCTTTAAATAGTTAATTCCCGTGTTGCTCATATACATAATCTTATTCTTAAGTTGGGAGGAGGGTAAAGCGGTAGGGCCATACCCTATGGAGTTTTCAACATATGCGCCAACGAGAGTCGGCCAAAAGCCTAAATTTATATGATTAAGTAGATGAAATTTGGTGAATAGTATAAAATGTTATTTTTAGAATCATGATGATATCTATACTAGCTGCGGTATGGTGGACTGGTAGTGTATATCAAACACAAATGTTTTCTTTTTGCTTAAGTTTGGTGTAACATGGCTGTCGTAAATGTCTCTGTCCCCGATGCCTTGATTGACTTCATTAGCACATTACACAACCTGTAATATATTCCTTTTGTTTGTAACATTCCCGGCATCATCTTATGCTTTTTGCTGGTTTTATTTATTAATACAAAGTAACTCTTTACCGATCAAAAAAATAACCATGATGATATCTCAAGACACTCTAGAACTAAAAGGAGATGCTTACAAAGGGTAAAAGATAAAGTGTGAATAATCAAAGGAAAGAAAAGTAAAGAATGATAGCATTCCTCTCTAATCTCTTTATACTATGTGCTAGGTTTTGCATCTTACTCTATTTTTCAAATTTTCTTTCAAGGAAACAACTACAATTATATAATCAAAAACTAACAGGGCAAGTGGGCAACTACTTGAAAATAAAGTGTGCAACTACTTTACCTTTTTGGTCTCGCTTGCTATAGTGCAGCGTTTCTTGTTTTTTTTCATGATTAGTAGACTACCTGCTTTTATTTTCTAGTCTCATTCATTTTTTTCTTCATCTAGAAATATAAATGGATGGTGTCGCTTCTAATCCAAAGTGCAACATAGTTCCTTTAACATTGTTGCTTCATCCTTTTGTTTACCTTCCTTTTGAATGCTTTAATCTTTTTTCTTGCTTGCAATTGATCATGTGACTTGAGAATATCAGAGCTGCAAGAGTTCAATGCCATTAATTTATCAATCAACCTGGTTTGAGAGTTTCGCAGAACTCTATATCATATGAGGTCCAAATCAAACTAGTTCTTATCTTTTTACCATGCTTGCCCCAAAAAAGGTTTCTAACATAATACACCAGTGTTCATGGTTGGAAGTTGGTTTATCTCAATCAAAATGGATGAATGATTAGTGTGGTGTACACTTCACCTGAATCTCACATTCTGGTGCAGTGAATTCCATGAAGCGATCTAAGGATCCTTTTGAAGCTGCTTTTGAGGGGCAGGATGACTCACTCCCTGAATCCCCTGTTGGCATTGACGAGAATGAAGGCCAAGACCAAGCTGCAGTTGATGTTCATGTTCATGGAGGTGATGATGCTAATACCGGTTCTCGTGACAACCCTTCAGCATCTAGAGCTGCATCAGTCTCTGTTGGTACTGCTGGTCCAATTAGCAAGCCCAAAGAGGAAGATGAGGAGGAAGAGGAAGAAAACATGGATGTGCAGTTAGGAAAATTCTCAGCAAGTAGTGATCCTGACAAAATGTCTAAGATGCAGTAAGTTTGTCAATTTATGTTATCAAATTTCTTGATTCTTTTTTGTTTTTAAGGATTTCAGTCATAGAGAATTGTCAGGATTGTATGGTATTATCTTGTTCCGTGATAGCTTCTGTGGCTGGTTGGAGCTGCCTAATAGTCGCTTTGCATACAAGAAAAGCTCCTTTTCATATCATTTGTTTCCTTCCCTCTCGTCTTTCTCCCCTTCCTTGTTTATTTGTTACTCAAACTATTAATTTAACTCTCTTCAGTATGTTGCGTACCCACAGGATATCTGCTCTATGAAAATTCTCAAAAACTATGTATCTATATCCAGAAGGTTGATGCTTCTATTGAGATCTGTGAACAGATAAGACTATAAGATGCATCTTGCTTGATATAATACAGTTAAATACCAATAGAAAATATTAGTAGGTGTTAAATATTAAATTCACATTTTCAAATTAGCTCTATGCAAAAATTTATCCCCCAAAAGGAAAAAAAAGAGTAGCTCTATGTAAAACTTTATGAGGTGCCTCCTACTACCAAAAAAAAATACTTTTCTCCCAGCAAGTCTCTAAGTCTTTCTTGTATGAGCATTGTTAAGTGAGGGCAAAATGGGAAAGTAACTAATGGGAATAGTACATCGCAGCTTTATATATACCTGTTATGTTAAAGTTTTTCTTCTAAACCTCCTTGTTATGTAAGCTCCATTTAAGATAATTTTTCTCTCCTATATTCAGCAGTTTTCGACCTGGTAATAATAATGTCACTATGACACTTCAAGAAAGAAGGTAGATATTTTTTTTGGATAAGGTAAGGTAGAAGAAAGGAGGTGGATATTGGCTTCGGAAAACTTGTACGTGGCTTTTTGTTGTCAAACTTTGTTATCTATTTTCCGTTCCTTTCAAATCAGTGAAAGCAAAAAAGGAGACCACATTTTTTTTTAATCATTTCTCTTTCAGGTCCATATTATCCCAATTTACGGAGGAGCAAATGAGTAGATATGAATCTTTTCGGAGATCTGGATTTCAGAAATCGAACATGAAGCGGGTATGTTTTGCCATTCTACCCCTTTACCATCTTTTATTTTCCTCAATTTCAAAGCCTGAATATGTTCTATATTATTGTACACAAAGTACAACAGATGATGTCTTGAGAGTGGTTCTCTCCTCTCCCTTAGCTTGTGCGTGTGTGTTTGTGGCCTTATTCATGTATGTGTTGCCTTATGTTTGCTTGGGCTGGGGAATGGAGTTAGACAAAAAGGAATACACTGAGAAAATGGGCAGAACTTAATTTTTCTATCTAATGTGACTTCATAATCAGTATTGTCCAGTCCTTCCACGGAGCCCTCATAACCAATAAACCACTTCCATTTTCTTTATATTCATCTCTGATACTCGCAAAATATTTCATCTCTTCGACTTGCATAGTTCCTAATATAGTAATTTTCTCCCTCCGTCTCCAACTCTCTATGAGAAGACTTTAATTTGGAAATTGTCTCACATGCAGTCTCATGCTAGTTTGTGTCTGATTTGTGTGAGTTCAGAGGGCCTTTTATCTGATATTTTCCCCTAACATTTAGCCCGTTTAAGCATTAAGTGTTGTCTTTCCGTAAGAATATAATGTCAAAATGACAAATTGTTAAAGATATATGTTGGAGAGAATATCTTTGTTCTCTATGGTCTTGTGGCCCATTGAGATGCTTACTTGTCTAATCTTATACTTTTCCTAGCATGATTTGGTATCATTTGTTTGAGTTGAGATGGCCTCATTACCAGATATTTGACCAATCCCTAACATTTAGCCCATTGAAGCAAAGTGTTTCGTCTTTCATTACAGACGTGATTCTCAGAAAATTGAGAATGAAACCAAATCTCTGTGAATATTATTGGGAAACATGAGGAACTTGTTGAAGCCTCAGGGCGTGAGATGTTTGCTTTTCCAGTTGGATAATTTGATGTTCTTACGTACTCTCTCGTGAATCTTCTTCTGTGTTGTCAATGCAGTTGCTGACGAGCATCACCGGAAGTGCCAAGATATCTATTCCTATGACAATTGTGGTTTCTGGGATAGCGAAAATGTTTGTTGGTGAGCTAATTGAAACAGGTCCATAGACATCTATAACTTTTTATAAGATGCTTACTGAAGCAAAATGTTTCATGATTTGGAAACAACAAGGGGTGTTGTTTCTGGCATGATTTTATTTTCTCCCCTAAACTTTATTTAGTTTCTTTTCTTTGAGCCTAGTGCACAGCTTCAAATATTTGGCCAAACTGCCATTGGTGTCTGATCAATTTGCGACAATCATGATTCAAAGCCTTAGAGCCCATATTGTCATATACTGTCCATGACTAAGCGTGTTGGTGGTTAAAATTTATTTGGAAACTTACCCCTATAAAGTACTAAAGAGTGGCATAAAATGTCTTAGGGATTCACACATTGCATGGAAGAGTCCTGTGCTAATTAAACCACTGTTGTCAAAGGCTCATTCGAGGCGCGCTTAAGCCCTGAAACTCAAAAAAATCACTTAGGTCTTAGGCTGCGCTTCAGTGTAGGCAAGGCACTAAGGCGTGCGCCTGATTGCCAATAAGTTCTATCTTGAACAAAGCGGTGCAAAATAATAAATATAATTGGCAAAAAGATATATTAATTGTTAAGAAATCGTTATGAATGAAATTCTTAATTTTTCCTTGCATTACATATATGGTTTTATTTTTTTCTAGAAAAGCCCTGATAGATCTGGAAACACCTGCAATCAGCGAATGAGAAGGGCTTTAAGGCAAGATAAATAAAATGACTTTTCTGCATGCCTGTTGACCCAAAAGCATTGCCACCCCTTTGTTGCTAGTGTTCTCTGCTACCTTCTACCTGTAAAAGCTCAATCTCACTCTTTGCCCTGCTTCTCCTCTCCCTTCGTCAAAAGATTGATAGACGGAATGTCTTTTGTAAACCTAAGTGAGCTGTGGTTAACCAATTTCCACTGTAATTATGCAGTGAAAAGTTGCTAATTCCTGAATAGTGCTTTTACTATGTGAGACTTTAGTTAACTGAAGGGCTGCTGGTGACAATCTTTAGTGTTTTAAGGTGGAAATGTCCTCGGTGAAGAAAAGTTGAAGGGCCTATGCTGTATTAATTTTTTCCCAAGCTATGTTGCTCGGACTCTCCAAAAATATCGATGGGTGCGTGTCGGATCCTCCAAAAATAGTTTATTTTGGAGGATCCGACACGGGTGCGGCAGCTGTTTTGGAGAGTCCGCGCAACATAGTCCCCAAGTAATCAATTTGATACTCAGTCATATTATAATTCATTTTGCAGCTAGAATGGTGATGGCAGAGAGAAAAGATACAGGGCCAATCAGGCCGTGTCACGTTAGAGAAGCATATAGAAGGCTAAAACATGAAGGCAAGATTCCAAAAAAATCAGTGCCAAGACTTTTCCGTTAGCGGATGTTGAAGCAACCTGTAGTTTTAGTTCAGGTTAGCTGTCCTCCCTTTGCTTACACCAGTTGAGCCCTTTTATATGCCTTTGTTAGATTTTCATAAAACCATAATTCTTTGCACTTTCAGGTCAAGTTAACATTGCTACTCACAAAGTTGTGGCAGTTTTGCCCTGTTAAATGTGGGGTTTGCTTTAATCAGAGGGAAAAAGTTAACATTTATAAAAATTGACAAGAAATAGTCTCAAACTATTTTCATACTGCTCCGAACCTCGAACTGAAAATGTGGCTATTTAATAACAACATCATTATATCTGTAAGAACCACACGTCTATCTAGTCACTGTCTCTTAAATTAGTTTTTGTATAACCTACTAATACTTTGAATGTGCGAGACTTGGTATCATCTATTGGTATTGAACGTTTGGATGCACTCGGACAAAACAGAAAAGATGGAGTGATGGACCACAATACTCCATCCGCCATGATGTTTGAAGGAGGCAAAATCAACTAAAACTTTTGTTGACTAGAAAAAGAATCCAAAGGACAGTGCGGAGCAGTTTGGGTGCTCCTCTTTAATTCTAACGGTGGGCGTCAACTTTCATACTCAGTTATTTATTCACACGTTCTAAGTTTTGATAGTGTTTCTCATCTTGTGTTTCCTTTTATCTCAGATTTGAACCAGCCAGCCATTTTCCTTGCAGAAAGTCGTCGGACACCCTTGTAAATCTTGGATGAAAAGCTCAATGACTGATTATTTAGGTTTTCTGGAGCTCAATATTACCTTTACAAGGTGAGATGCTGGGTCTTCTTTGAGATGCTGGTGATTATTCGGAGAATTAACTTGAAGAGCATTCAGCCAAGTCGATGAATCGTGGTACATCTTGAAGTACTCAATTGTACAGTTTTGAGAGTGTAGTACGTTGACTTTCAGCTGTCGCTTTCCTTTTTCCCTGTTCAGAAGGGCATACTTAGTAGGAAATGTTAGAATGTCAAGAACGATATGGTTGATGACCAAATCTTTAACCATTGGACAAAAATACTTTTTACAGCTTTGTTTGGATGGTTGTTACCTATTGTATTGTATCGTATTTTTACTTTAAATATGATATTTGTTTGATAGGTACTTAAATTTTATTGTATCGTATCGTTAAATTTATTGTTATATAACGACGAAAAGTTCACTTTATGTAACAATTGATTTGGTGTGTTGGCATCGCTTTTTCTCTCATCTTGCCCTTCTTTATTATTAAATAATCATATTTTATTCTTTATCTTACTTTGTTATATAATGATTCTACTTCTTATTCTATTTTTTTAAATAATGTTGCAAGTTTATTCTTCATATTGTTAGTGCGTGACATCATGAAATGATGACAAACGATACAATCTATTCAAATATTGTATTCATCAAACAATACAATACAATACGATGCATTATTATGAAACGACATGTAACAACCATCCAAACAAGCTGTTAATATAGGCAATGCCAGTTAGTTGCGTGAAAATAGTACGGGCTAGCCAGTCTTCGGACTGGTAATTGAAAAGTAACCAGCGTTTGTAAAGACATTGAAAAATAGCCATTATTTTGTTGCAATACGGAAAGTTCCAGCATAATATACTGAAACTCCAGCACACGAAAAGTTCCAGCATAATATACCAGAGATTGGAACACCTGTGTATGAACTTCCAGCATATTATGTTGGACCAGTATATTATACTGGAACTCCAGTATATGATGCTGGAGTAAATAATATACTGGAGTTCCTGTATAATATACTATAACTCCAGTATATTATGCTGGAAGCTCATATGTAAAACATTTGAACTCCAGTATATTATGCTGGAATATTTTCCGGATTTTGAACAACGTTTTCATTCAGATTTATCTTTATATGAAAAGTGGCTAAATTTTGATTACTTTTGAAACTGTACCTATTTTTCAACTACCACTTGTAAATCTGACTATTTTTGAATTTCACCCGTTAGTTGCGATTAAGTTTTAGTCACGTTAATATGATTACTTTACGTCCTAATTTTTTAGCGCTAGTAAAAAATTGTAGAAAATTAGTGTTAGAGAAACTAAGTTTTTATAATACTGGCTTGAGACAGAGCTTAAATGGAGCAATATGAATGACATTCATCGCCAAACTTGACATCAAATGAGAAATGACTTAATGTGTTTTTCAAATAAAGGGAGAAATAAGTTGTCATATGTCATCTTAAAACAAAAGACAACTAAATATTATTAGTATGCTAAGAGGACTAAATATTTGTGTGTATGCTAAAGGTTAGTAGTAGACTTTTGAACTAGTTGATGGGCTTTTTCACTTCGAAATTCTTATGACGAAGGGGGAGCATTACGCCCGATCAAGACAACAGTCGGCCCTCTAATAGAGAGTGCTATGGAAGAAATTAGGCATTGAACTGAGGTTAGTAGTGTTTATAACTCAGGACGGCCAAACTCTAGTCGTCGGTTTACTAGAAGACTTGAGCTTAGTGCAAGGGAGACCGAGCAAGGGGGATAAGTTCTTCCAACTGCTGAGGTTGCCTATAAAAACGATGCATTTACTTTTGAAGTCTCAAAAAGGCTAATAACTGGGACATACATTTACAAAGGCATATGATTTTCTCTAGTGAGAAATTAACTCCTTTAAGAGGAGGTCGTAAATATTGCATTGTTCCCTAGAAAGCTAGAATATTATTATTATATCCATATTTCAAAAAAGTTAACAAAATTGCATGAAATCCTATAAAGTAGATGAATAAAATGAATATACAAAAAAGTAGGACAAAAAAAGGAAAATACTTAGCATTCAGAGACGGATCCAAAATTTAAGTTATATGAGTTCATATATACTATTTGTTGTAATTTTAAGCTTGTACACATTAATTTATGTATCGCACCAAAAGTATTGGGTTTAGATGAACTCGGCACTGAAAGGCTACATCCGCCTCTGCTCGCATTACAAACTAATTAAGAATATATATATTTAAAGAGTATATGCAATACACGTGTCTTTCATATATCGATTTGGTGTAAACAAGTTGTTACACTTATGCACCTGTTTGACTAAACTTCTTGTATTTTTCCATATCAAAATACAACAACAACAACAACCCAGTATAATCTCACTAGTGGGGTCTGGGGAGGATAGTGTGTAGGCAGACCTTACCCCTACCCTGGGGTAGAGAGGCTGTTTCCGATAGACTCTCGGCTCCCTCCTTCCAAGAACTCCACACCTTGATCTTGGAGTGACTCGAACTCACAACCTCTTGGTTGGAAGTGGAGGGTGCTTGCCACTAGAGCAACCCACTCGTCTCAAAATACATAAATGTGAAATTGTGAATATAGCAAATCTCGATAAATATGAACTGCATTATGGGAGATTCATAAGAAGATCCAGTACATATATATCTCTATATAAGGTAGGTTAATTATATAGACGAGACATTTTTCATTCATTAACCTTCCATAAACAAAAGATTTTCTTTGTTCCGCTATTCAAAATTCAAGATCGTAATCAAAGTTCATAATTGCAAATAGAGGCTGTTCACCAGCAAAATTAGTAAGTTATTAATGAACTAGGTATTATATATTGTTACAGTACGAAGCACTTGGACAAGGTGGGTTGCTCTGATGGTAAGCACCCTTCACTTCCAACCAAGAGGTTGTGAGTTCGAGTCACCCTAAGAGCAAGGTGGAGAGTTCTTGGAGGGAAGGATGCCGAGTTTCTATTGGAAACAGCCTCTCTACCCCAGGGTAGGGGTAAGGTCTGCGTACACACTATTATACTGGGTTGTTGTTGTTGTCGTCGTCGTTGTACAGCACGAAGCACTCAAAAGTAAAAGAAAAAGACCACTTTTCTTTTATACAACATGGATAAGGTTTCGATGATTATGTTCTTCCTATTCACCTCATTGGTCTTTTCAAATGGTTAGTCTCTCTCTCTTTTAACTCAGTAACTCATAATATTCGAAAAAGGTTTAATAAAGTTGTAATTTGAAAGTATCCAACTTACAAAACACTAAGGAAAAACATAGAATAACGGTAAAATTGTTTCTCCCTAACCTATCGGTCTTGTGTTTGAGCCGTGAAAGCAGCCTCTAATACTTGCATTAGGGTATTTTGGTGATTGGTAAATTTCGTTGATAATTCCCTTTGCACGTACTAACTCTAGGTCCACCTCAATCATACAATAAATATCAAATTTTACACACACACATTATATATATATATATATATATATATATATATATATATATATATATATATATATATATATATATATTATTTATTTATATTATTTTTAAATATATTTTTGAATCTTCAGATGTTGTGATGGGAGAGCAGTGTGTTCTTGCATCAGATTGCCATAGGATATGCAGAATTGGAATTCGAGTATGCATTGATAACACATTTTGTTACTATGGCCGCAAAGTCCTGACCTAAGGCCGTTGGAGTTTGTTACTATGGATTAGCCTTTTGGCTTTTAAAGATAATTATGTTTTAAGGAGTATTGCTATATAAGATATTGTTTAATTAATTGAGCTTGCTGAAATGAGTGGTAACAAAATTGCATTACCTGTTGGTTCTTGACAAGAAATTTGTTCCTTCTAGTTTAGGATCTTTAGTTTCTTATGACTTTTGTTACTCCCCCTGGCTCAATTTTTTGGCAAATTTTGGTGGTTCGCCAGGGTTTGTGAATAGGTTATTCTAAAGATACGCCACAATTTTTACTAAAGTCCTAATAATATGTGTATACTTGCATGAATTCGGGCGATCGATCCTGAATCTTCTAAAATTTTGTGGGCCCACAAAAATAACTTAAGTCATCGCTTCGCCATGATCGTTCCTCGTTTTTTGGTATTTCTGGGCCATGAAGCAGGAATTCAGGATGATCCCCGGATTTTTGTGTGTTATAGTCCACACAATCCCGGCACTTCTAAAATTTTGCGAGCCTATCAAAAACGATCTAATGAACAATAGTCAACGCTTTTCCATGACCGTTCCTTATTCTTTTGGTATTTTTACACGAATTTAGGACGATTCTCAGATTTTGGTGTGCTATAGTCCACGCAATCTGCATGAATTCGGGTGACCAGCCCCGAATCTTCTAAAATTTTGTGGGCCTATCAAAAACGATCTAATGAACAATAGTCATGCTTCGCCATGACCGTTCCCGTTGTTTAGCATTATAGGGCCATAAAACAGGAATTCACGACGATTCCCAAATTTTCTTGTGCTACAGTCCACACAATCTGCATGAATTTGGACAACCAGACCCGAATCTCCTATAATTTTGCGGGCCTATAAAAATGTCCTAATAAACAATAGTCATCGTTTCGCCATGACTATTTCATTTTTTAATTTTTGTTGTTGTTGCATAATACACGAATTCAAGACGATTCCCACATTTTTCGTGTAAGATAGTCCACACCACTTGCATGAATTCGGGCCGAATTTCCTCAAATTTTACGGGGCCACAAAAATGACCTAATAAACAATGTCACCGATTAGCCATGATCGTTCCTTATGTTTTGACGTTTTAGGACCATAAAACAGGAATTGAGAACGATTATAAGATTTTCTTTTGCTATAGTCCACGCCAGTTGCATGAATTCGGAAGACCGACCCCGAATCTCATAAAATCTTACGGGCCGATCAAAAACGACCTAACAAACAATAATCATTATTTCGCCATGACCGTTCCTCACGTTTTGGCATTTTAGGGCTATACAACATAAATTTAGGACGATTCCTAGATTTTCTGTGCTATAGTCCACACCATTTGCATGAATTCGGGCGACCGGCCCCGAATTTCCTAAAATTTTGCGAGCTAATAAAAAAGACGTAACAAATAATAGTCATCGCTTCGCCATGACCGTTCCTCATGTTTTGGCATTTTAGGGCCATAAAACAGGAATTCAAGACGATTCTTAAATTTTCGTTTGCTATAGTCCACGCTATCTGCATGAATTCGGGTGATCGACCCTGAATCTCCTAAAATATTGGGGGCTCGAAAAAATGACTTAATGAACAATAGTCACTTGATCGTTCCTCGTTTTTTGGCATTTTAGGGCCATAAAATAGGAATTCATGACGATTGCCAAATTTTCGTGTGTTATAGTCCTCGCCATCTGTATGAATTCGGGTCACCGGTTTCAAATCTCCTATATTTTTATGGGCCCATAAAAAATGACTTAATGAACAATTGTCATCACTTCAGCATGACTATTCCATTTTGTTTTGGCATTTTAAAGCTATAAAATAGGAATTCAGGATGATTCCTAGATTTTTGTGTGCTATAGTCATGTCATTTGCATGAATTCAGGCGGCCGACCTCGAATATCCTAAAATTTTACGTGTTTATCAAAAACGACTTTACGAACAATAGTCATTGCTTCGCATAACCATTCCTTATTTTTTGTTTTTTAGCACTATAAAATAGGAATTCGGGATGATTCCCAGAATTGTGTGTGCTATATTCCATGCCATCTACATGTATCGCGTGACCGATGCCGAATCTCCTAAATTTTACGGGCCTATAAAAAATGATCTAATGAATAATAGTCATCGCTTTGCCATGACCGTTACTCATTTTTTGACATTTTAGGGCCATAAAATATTGCGGGCCCATAAAATGACCTAATGAACTATACTCATCATTTTGCCATGAAAACTCATCATTTTTTGATATTATAGGGCCATAAAACTGTAATTCAGGACGATTTCCAGTTTTTCATGTGCTAGTCCACGCCCTCTGCATGAACTCGGGCGATCGGCCTTGAATCTTCTATAATTTTGCGTGCCCATAAAAAATAACCTAATGAACAATAGTCATCGCTTTGCCATGATCGTTCTTCATTTTTTGTCATTTTAGGGCCATAAAATAAGAATTCAAGATGATTCCCAAATTTTTATGTCTTATAGTCCACGCCATCCATATGAATTCATGCGGCTTGCCGTGAATCTCCTAAAATTTTCGGACATATAAAAAATAAATAATAAATAATCATTGCTTTGACATGACCGTTACTCAATTTTTAGCATTTTAGGACCATAAAATAGGAATTTAGGACAATTCCTAGATTTTGTGTGCTACGCCATCTGCATGAATTTGGGCGATTGGCCCCGAATCTCTTAAAATTTTGCGAGCCTAGAAAAATGACCTAATGAACAATAGTCATCGCTTCGTCATGACCGCTTTTATTGTTTGGCGTTTCAGGGCCAAAAAAAGAATTCAGGAGGATTCTTAGATTCTCGTGTACTATAGTCCACGCCATATGCATGAATTTGGGTGATCGGTCCCGAATATCCTAAAATTTTGCATGCCCATAAAAATTGACCTGATGAATAATAGTCATCGCTATGCCACGATTGCTCATGTTTTTTTAGCGTTTTAGGGCCATAAAATAAAATTCAGGACGATTCCCAGATTATTGTGTACTATAGTCAATGCCATCTGCATGAATTTGGGCGACCGGCCCCGAATCTCCTAAAATTATTTGGGCCCATAAAAATAACCTAATGAATAATAGTCATTACTTCTCCATGTATGTTCCTCATTTTTAGCATTTTAGGGCCATAAAATAGGAATTCAGGACAATTTCTAGATTTTTGTGTGCTATAGTCCACGTCATCTACATGTATGTGGGCGACCGACCCGAATATCCTAAAATTTTGAAGGCCCATAAAACACGACGCAATGAAAAATAGTCATCATTCTGCCATGACTGTTCCCCATTTTTGGCATTTTAGGGTCATAAAATAAGAATTCAGAACGATTCCTAGATTTTTCCGTGCTATATCCCCAACCATCTACATGAATTCGGGTTACAGACCTCGAATCTCCTAAAATTTTGCGGGCCTATAAAAAATGACCTAATGAATAATAACCATCGCTTCGCCATAACCGTTCCTCATTTTTTGGCGTTTTAGGGGCATAAAACTTGAATTCAGGACGATTCTCAGATTTTCGTGTTCTATACTTTACGTCATCTACATGACTTAGGACAACCGGCCCCGAATTTCCTAAAACTTTGCGGTCCTTCAAATAAGACCTAATGAACAATAGTTATCGCTTCTCCATGACCGTTCCTCATTTTTCTTTTGGCGATTTAGGGCTATAAAATGGTAATTCAGGAAGATTCCCAGATTTTTGTGTGCTATAGTCCACACCAAATGCATGAATTAGAGTGACCAGTCCCGAATCTTCTAAAATTTTGTGGGTCCATAAAAATAACCTAATCAATAATAGTTATCGCTTCCCCATGATAGACACTGGCGCACAATGAAGGCGAACAATATCGCGGATATAGATCTCCGCCAACCGATCCGAAGAATAAGTAGTCCCGACTGGAATAAAATGCACGGACTTGGCCAACCGATCCACAATCACCCAAATAGCATCAAACTTCCTCGAAGTCTGTGGGAGCCTAACTACGAAGTCCATGGTGATATGCTCCCATTTCCA
This sequence comes from Nicotiana tomentosiformis, assembly GCF_000390325.3. Taxonomy (NCBI): domain Eukaryota; kingdom Viridiplantae; phylum Streptophyta; class Magnoliopsida; order Solanales; family Solanaceae; genus Nicotiana; species Nicotiana tomentosiformis. The sequence continues at coordinate 66,449,635 of NC_090821.1, read as the reverse complement.
CTCCAAAATCTCAAGCCTCTGAAATAATACGCCCGACCTCTGATGCTTATACTTCACCTGCTGGCAATTTAGGTAACGAGCTACAAACCCCACTATATCCTTCTTCATCATCCTCTACAAATAGTGTTGCCTCAAGTCCTGATACGTCTTTGCGGCACCCGGATGAATGAAATACCGCGAACTGTGAGCCTCCTCAAGAAACAACTCACGTAGCCCATCTACATTGGGTACACAAATCCGGCCCTACATCCTCAACACCTCATCATCTCCAATAGTAACATCCTTTGCATCACCGTGCTGAACTGTGTCCTTAAGGACGAACAAATAGGAATCATCATACTGACGCTTTCTGATGTGATCATATAAGGAAGACCGAGAAACCATACAAGCTAGAACCCGACTGGGCTCCGAAATATCTAATCTCACAAACTGATTGGCCAAGGCCCGAACATCTGATGCAAGCGGTCTCTCACCAACAGGAATAAAAGCAAGGTTACTCATACTCACTGCCTTCTTACTCAAGGCATCGGACATGACATTGACTTTTTTGGGATGATACAAAATAGTAATATCATAGTATTTTAGCAGTTCCAACCATCTCCACTGCCTCAAATTTAGATCCTTTTGTTTGAACAAGTTCTGAAGGTTCTGATGATCCGTAAACACCTCACAAGACACACCATAGAGATAGCGCCTCCAAATCTTCAATGCGTAAACGATGGCTGCCAATTCTAAATCATGAACATGGTAGTTCTTCTCATGGGGCTTCAACTAGCGTGAAGAATAAGCAATCACTCTACCCTCCTTCATCAAGACACACCCAATACCAATCCGAGAAGCATCACAATACACTATATAAAAACCTAACGCTGAAGGCAAAACTAGAACTAGAGTTGTGGTCAAGGCAGTCTTGAGCTTTGAAAGCTCTCCTCATACTCATCCGACCACCTGAATGGAGCACCCTTCTGGGTTAATTTGGTCAAAAGCGCCGCAACGGACGAGAAACCCTCCACGAAGCGACGATAATATCCGGCAAGCCGAGAAAACTCCGAATCTCAGTAGCTAAAGATGGTCTAGGCCAACTTTGAACTGCCTCTATCTTCCTCTGATCCACACTAATCCCCCTCGCTGGATACTACGTGCCCCAAGAATGCCACTGAACTAAGCCAGAACTCACACTTGGAGAATTTGGCATACAATTTCTTCTCCTTCAGCCTCTGTAGTACAATCCTAAAATGTTGTGCATGCTCTTCCTAGCTATGTGAGTACACCAGGATATCATCAATAAATACTACGACAAACGAATCAATATACGACTGGAATACACTGTTCATCAAGTGCATGAATGTTGCTGGGGCGTTGGTCAGTCCAAAAGATATCACAAGGAACTCATAGTGACCATAACATGTCCCGAATGCTGCCTTCGGAATATCCGAGTCCCGAATCTTGAACTGGTGATACTCAGACCTCAAATCAATCTTAGAGAACACTCTAGCTCCCTGAAGCTGGTCAAATAAATCATCAATACGCGGCAAAGGATACTTGTTCTTGATTGTAACTTTGTTCAAATGTCTGTAGTCAATGCACATCTGCATAGTACCATCCTTCTTTTTCATAAACAGAACTGGTGCACCTCAAGGCGACACACTGAGCTTAATAAACTCCTTATCAAGAAGCTTCTGAAGTTGCTCTTTCAATTCCTTCAACTCAGCTGGTGCCATACGATACGGAGGAATAGAAATGGGTTGAGTGCCTGACACTAAGTCAATACCAAAATCAATATCCCTGTCGGGTGGCATACCCGACAGGTCAGCAGGAAACACATTCGGAAAGTCTCGCACTACCGGAACAGAATCAATAGTAGGAGTATCATTACCAACATCTCTCACAAAGGCCAAATATCACAGACAACCCTTCCCAACCATCCGTTGGGCCTTCAAATATGAAATTACCCTACTGGGAACATAATCTGGAGAACCTCTCCACTCGATCCATGGCAACCCCCGCATCGTCAACGTCATTGTCTAAGCATGACAATCCAGAATAGCATGACATGGAGACAACCAATCCATTCCCAAAATCATGTCGAAATCAACCATACTAAGTAATAAGAGATCAACTCTAGTCTCCAATCCCCCAATAGTCACTACACATGACCGATACACGCGGTCCACAATAACAGTATCACCCACCGACATAGGTACATGAACAGGTGAAAGTAAGGGCTCACGGGACATATCCAGATAACGAGAAAACTATGATGATACATACCAGTAAGTGGAACCAGGGTCAAATAATGTGGAAGCATCTCTGTGGCACACTGAAACAATACTTGTAATCACTGCATCTGAAGAAACGGTCTCTAGCCTGACAGGAATAACATAACATCGAACCTTACCTTCACCTGATCGGCCTCCCTCTCTAGGGCACCCTCTGGTTGCCTGAGCCCCAGCTCGAGCTGGCTGAGCGGATGGTTAAGTAACTGATGCGGAGGTCATAGCCCGACCTCTCTGTTGAGCTAAACATCCCAAACGATGGGGACACTGTCTCCACATATGTCCAAACTCCCCGCACTCAAAGCAACTCCCCAGTGGTGGTGGGGATTGAGTCAAGCCCCGAGAACCAGAATAACTGCTAGAAGAACTTGGTACCGATGAACCCTAAGCTGATGGAGCACAAGATAAACTCTGAGCTGGGAGTGCACTGACCCGATCGAGCACCATATGAACCATGCCTAGCTAATGCGCCATGATGAACTGGATGAGCCATCTGAGCGGGCGTATAAGGACGACTCATGTTGTGGTAGGGTTGTCCCCCAGAAGGAACACCGCTGGATCCGCCTGAAACACAAGGCCTCTTGGCCTCCCTCTCCTCACGCTCCTGACTACGGACCAACTCTAGCCACCGAGCAATATCAGCCACCTCATCAAACTTAGCACCTGCTATGTTCTCCGGTCAAAACAAAACGCAACTGATAGTTGAGGCCATCAATGAACCTCTTAATCCTCTCCCTGTCTGTGGGAACCAACCAAACTACGTGGCAAGACAACTCTTAAAACTTCATCTCATACTGGGTCACACATATGCCCTTCTGACATAGCTACTCAAACTGTTTACGTAGTTCCTCCCTGCGGGGTTGTGGCACAAACTTCTCCAAGAAGAGAATGGAGAATTCATTCCATGAAAGTGGTGCAGCACCGATTGGCCTGCTTCTCTTATAGGTCTCCCACCATCTGAAGGCTGCCCCCATCAATAGAAAAGTAGTAAATAAAACCCAACTAGTCTCCAGAATACCCGACACTCGAATAATCTGCTGGCATCTATCCAAGAAATCCTGAGTATCCTCTGAATCACCCCCACTGAATGATGGAAGCTGGAGCCTCCCAAATCTCTCTAGTCTCTTCTTCTCCTCATCACTCATAACAGGACCCACCTGGGTATGAGTAACTACAACTGACTAGGATGGTAGTACCCCCAGTATATGAAGTCCCTGCACCACCTGCTCTGGAGTACGGGCGACTGGGGTATGAGTACCTTCCTCAGCCTGATAAGTGGTTGGTGCATCCTGAGCTAAAACCGCCTGAGCAAAGCCAGTGCAAACAATCAATATCTGGGTCAAAGCCTCCTAAAGGCCTGGAATCATAATAGGCACAACTGGTGCCTGAGCTGGTCCCACCAGTTCAACTATATCTGGAATCCGCTCCTAAGCTGGAGTAACTGGTGGGTCTACATGTGCTGCTCTAGATGTTGTACGAGTTGCACCTAGGCCTCTACCGTGACCCTGAACTCTCGTGGCTCTAGCTGGTGGAATTGGTGTCTGTCCACTGATCTGGTAGCATGCATCCTCACCATCTGTGAGAGAATAGAATAACAGAAGTTTATTTCCCGAAATCAAGAAATTCGCATGACCAGAATACAAGAAAGTGAAATTTTCCTAAGGTTTTGGCAGCATCTCGAAGATAAGTACAGACGTCTTCGTACCGATCCATAAGACTCTACTAATCCTGCTCATGACTCGTGAGACCTATGTAACCTAGGTTCTAATACCAACTTGTCACGACCAAAATCTCACATGTCCTGATAGAGCCTATTGTAATACTAGGCAAGCCGGAAACCACAATAAACCACGTATTTTTATGTTTGGAAACATAATAAATTTAAACTTAAGAGTGAAATCTCATAAATACTGACAAAAAATATCGTGACTCAATATAATACATTCCCAAAACTCGAGTGTCACTGAGTACATAAGCATCTAAATGACAATATAGTCTAACTGATAAAAATATTGTCTAGAAATTTAGAACAATACAAATAGCTGAAAGGAAAGAGAGTCAAGGTTTGGGGACGCCAAGGCAGCGACCTTAATAGTCTCCAACAGATAAAACTCCGGAGATCTAGCAGTAGCCGTATTCGAAAGTACCTAGATCTGCACACGAAGTGTAGAGTGTAGTATGAATACAATCGACCCAATGTACTCAATAAGTAATATGACTAACCTTTGAGCTGAAAGAAGTGACAAGCTCAACAGATATAATCCAAATATAAAAAATAACCGTACAGAAATGTAGACATGCTTTCAAGTTCAACATTCAAGGTCAATACATGTAAAATATCCCAAGTGTGGCTGAAATGAGGGATGATACATCTCTACCTCTACATGTCAACTATGCATGCCAATTGTAATGCCACATAGTGAAAAAAATCATATGTATGCTCTCAGAGTATCAATGCATTTAATCCTCCCAGCCACTCAAACCTCACAATCACTCAATCCTCACAGTCACTCATTCCTCAGAGTCATTCAATCCTCCCAATCGCTCGGCACTCGCACACCTGCGCTCACTGTGGGTGTGCAGACTCTGGAGGGGCAGATCAAGCCCAAGCGCTATAATAAGCCAATCATGGCATGAATCAATAAAATATGTTGTGGCGTGCATCCTGATCTCATAATTATCCTCACATCTAGGCTCTCGGCCTCACTCAGTCATCAATATCTCCAGTTTATCGGGCTCACAATGTCATAAATATCATCCCAACATGATGGTATGATATATCAATGAATGGAAACAGAAGTTGAGATATGATATGCAAATGATGAATGTCACTGAGTACATAATTTCAAATTAAGCAAATAATTCAACAGCAACATGACCTCTGTGGGTCCCAATAATACCGGCATATAACCTCAGCATGATTTTAATATGAGTCTTAGCTCAATTTCTCAAACAAAGTGGAGAATATATGGAAAATAACAAAATTATTTGACTTCACAACTCCACAGAATCAATTAAGTCACAATTTCTATGGTGCATGCCCACACGCCCATCACCTAGCATGTGTGTCACCTCTATATCAATCATATAACACGTAATTCAGGGATGCATACCCTCAAAACCAAGTTTAAAAGTGTTACTTACCTCAAACCATGCAAATTATCTTCTCAAATAAATATTTTCCTCAGGATTCGGCCTCCAGACGCCTCAAATCTAGCCACAAACAATTCGATACAATCAATATAAGCTATAGGAATCAATTCCATATGAAAATGCTAAGTTTTCAAATTAAAATCTAAAAAGTTAACTCAAATATCAATATGGGGGCCACGTCATAGAACCCGACAAAAGCTATAAAATATAAAGGCCCGTTCAACCACGAGTCCAATCATACCAAATTTATCAAATTCCGACATCAACTCGACCTCCAAATCCTTAATTTAAAGTCTAGAAAATTTCTACCATTTTCAACTCAATTCACTAATTTAATTATAAAAACAATAATGGATTCGTGTAATTTAACCGAAATCGAGTTAGAAATTCTTACCCCAATGTATTACTTGAAAATCTCCCGAGAAATTGCCTCACACCTAGCTCAAAATCCCAAAAGTGGAAAAATGAGACTTCGTCTCATTTTCAAAACTTAAGTTCTGTTGCTCAGGAAATTACCCTTCGCGAACGCGGAAGGTGCCTCGTGTTCGCGAAGCACAAAATGCTATTGTCCAAAATTTCCTCTTCATGAACGCAAGGATCCACTCACGAACGCGATGACAAAAAACATTCCCAAGCTTCGAGATCGTGAAGCCATTCACACGAATGTGTAGACCAATCGCATGAGTCCCATCCCAGGCTGCATTTCTTCTTTACGAACGCAGCTGCCCTCTCGCGTTCGCGATGCACAACTCACCCAAATCTTTGGGAACATTTTGCCCTCTTCGTGAACGTGAAGAACAAATCCTTACCTGCCTGCAGATGCCCTCCGCGAACGTGATACCTCCCTCGCGAATGCGAAGAAGGAAACAAGACTCAGCAGATTATCAGATTTCTAAGTCAAAATTCCAATCCGTTAACCATCCAGAATCCACTCGAGGCTCCCGGGACCTTAACCAATTATGCCAACACATCCTAAAACATGATACGAGCTTACTTGAGGTCCCAAATCACATTAAACAATATCAAAAATATGAATCACACCCCAATTCAAGCTTAATGAGAACTAAGAAATTTTAACTTCTACAATCGATGCCGAAACCTATCAAATCAATTCCGATTGACCTCAAATTTTGTACACAAGTAATAAATGACACAACAGACCTATTTCAATTTTCGGAACTAAAATCCGAGCCTGATAACCATAAAGTCAACCCTCGGTCAAACTTCTCAGCTTTCCAAACTTCAAAATTTTCAACTTTCGTCATTCCAAGCCAAAATCAACTACGGACTTCTAAATAAATATTTAGACATACTCCTAAGTCCAAAATAACCATACGGAACTATCGAAACCATCCAAATTTCATTGCGGAGTCGTTTACGCATAAGTCAATATCTGGTCAACTCTTTTAACTTAAGTTTCCAACCTTGGGACTAAGTGTCACAATTCATTGCGAAACATCCCCAGCACTAATCCAACTACCCCGACATGTTACATAACAACAGTTTGAGCATAAAATAAGCAGTAAATTGGGAAACGTGACTATAATATTCAAAACTACCGGCTAGGTTGTTACACTTATTGTCTCAAAATTGGGGTCACTCCAACGAAATAAATCTTCCATATAACTTTAATAGAATCAAATAGTTAGGAGAATAAGAATATAGAAATGAACCTTTATTGCTCGAAATTGCAAACGATTACAGAGAAAGGGAAACTCCACACACAGTGATCTTCAGTCGAGTTATAGACCTGAAAACTCGAACTAGAATCAACAACCTCGAAGGATTAAAATCGACTGAGTTGGGCGATAGTTGAAGATATTAGATGGGTTGTTTTATGTAAAAAAGAAGAGTTGTTTTGAGGTGGAGAAGAATGGGTAAAGTTGCCGGAATGTTTTTTAGAAGAAGAAATTGATGTTATTCTTTTGTCTTTTGCTACTAGATTTAGATCTTAGGAGAAGAAAAAAAAATTCCTCCACTCTTTCCTCTCCTTTTCTTCTCCATTTTTTCTCACACTTTTCTCTTCTATTTATAGAGAAATTTTCGGAATGTTTTTAGTTTTTTTTTAAATTCCCATTTTCTTTCTCTTTTTGTTTTCATTCCCCACCTTCCTTTACTTTTAATTTTTAATTTTCATCTTCCTTTACTTTTCTTTTTAATTTCCACTTTTTTATTTTTTTTCTTTAATTCCCACGTATCTTTACTTTTTATTTTTTAGTTTCCACTTTCCTTTTAATTCCCACCCCCTTTAGTTTTATTTTTTAATTCCATCTTCCCCTTTCCCTTTTTTTATATTTCCACCCGAATTTTATTTTTTTTAAAAAGAATTTTTTTTATTTAAATATTTTGGGTTTTTAAAAAAAAATTAATGATAAAAAAATATTAATAATAATAATTGACCTTTTAAATTATTTTTAATTTTTTTAACCCTATAAAAAAGGTGAAACAAAGATAAAAACTGTAGATTAAACCCCTAAAAATATTTACATAGTAGAAGGTGATAAAAATTAACTATGGTAATAAATTAGGTGCTAACAGCATGCTCCTCTTTGCTTGGAAACATGAAGAGTTTTCAGGCAAAGACAAGGTGATCCATCTGACTAATTTTTGACCATATCATTATTCAAAAGGGAAGAAATAAGAGATAAGAGTGCAAGAGTGCAACCGAGTCCTAGTTTCGGCTAGCCTACATATCCCAGGTTATAAGGGAATCAGGTCACGTGTAGTTCAAGGAGAGTAATGAAATGATGAGCTGGAGAGTCGAGTGAGGTTTTGTCGAGGTTCTGAGCCGCGATCATGTTATTACGTAAAATTACATTGAAGAAAAAGGAAAATACAGGGTCCTATCTACTCTTCGTGTCTTGCATCTTGCATCTACACTTTAAACCGTGTAAACCCACATTGGAAGGTAAGTGCCTTTAGCTTGGGGCTTGTTGACTTCATAATTAGAAGCAAAGAAGATAGATTTTGAGATGCTGGTCGATGTGTGCATTACGTCAAAGCTCGACCCCAACCGTCTTGGTGCTCGAAAAATCTTCTATTTTTTATCAGAGTTTGGAACTTGATTCTTGGAAAGACGGGTTGTTGACATATTATCAAAACTAACTCTGACAGTCTTGTGATCAAAAGACCTCTTCTTTTCTAAAGATAACTAAAACTACAAGCTTTAATCGTTACAATCTGTGTTTTACGGCAAGGTCCTGCAAAGCCATCAAAGACGAACAAAACGAATAATATTTTCTGCCCCAAGTTGGCACTAGAAAGTTTTTGTGAGTTATTAAAGAAAGTTATAAATTATCTAATTTATTAAAAGGAAAACGAAGACATCAATATAAACTAGCTATGTGAGGATATGCAACCACGGGATAGTACCATGCATTACCAAAAGGAAATGAAATTAGAGGATGGTATCCTATATTACTGAAAAGGAATGTAACCAGGGGTTGGTACCTTGTATTACTGAAAAGGAAATGTAACTAGGCGTTGGCGCCCTGTATCACTAAAAAGAATGTAGCTAGGGGTTGCGTCCTATATCACTAGGAAGGAATACAACCAGGGGTTGATACCCTGTATTACTGAAAAGGAATGTAACCAGGAGTTGGTACCCTGTATTACTGAAAAGAAAATGCAACCAAGGATCGGTGCCCTGTATTACTAGTAAGGAATGCAACCAGGGGTTGGTACCTTGTATTACTGAAAAGGAATGTAACCAGGGGTTGATACCCTATATTACTGAAAGAAAATGTAACTAGGGGTTGGTGCCCTATATTACTGAAAAGAAATGTAACCAGGGGTTGGTACCCTATATTACTGAAAGAAAATGTAACCAGAGATTGGTGCCATGTATTACTGAAAATAAATGTAACCAGGGGTTGGTACCCTGTATTACTAGAAAGGAAGGCAACCACAGTTTGGTACTCTGTATTACTGAAAAGGAATGTAACCAAGGGTTGATACCCTGTATTAATGAAAAGAAAATGTAACTAGGGGTTGACGCCCTGTATCACTAAAAGGAATTGTAGCCAGGGGTTGGCACCCCGTATCACTAGGAAGGAATGCAACCAGAGGTTGGTACCCTGTATCACTAGTACTCTGATACCAACTTGTCACGATCCAGAATTCCCACCCTTGGACCGTAATGGCGCCTAATATTTCACTTGCTAAGCAAGCCAACGTTAGAATAATTTTTGCCATTTTTAACAGTTCAAATTCAATAATAATAAGAAACCAACATAACTGAAATAAATCTTAAATAGAGTGAGTAAACCAACAATAACAACGTTGTCTAAATACCATCCCAGAACTAGTGTCAGGAGTGCACGAGTGACTAGAATTATACAAATAATGGACGGAATGAAATAAACTGTCCGAAATGAAATAAAGAGCTAGCATAAGATGGAAGAGGACTTCAGGGCTGCGAACGTCGTGCAACTGTACCTCAAGTTTCTGTACAAGCAATCAATCCGAGCAATCTACTGACCGCCGCTATGACCGACTCCAAAATCTACACAAAATTGCAGAGTGTAATATGAGTACAACCGACCCCATGTACTCTGTAAGTGTCGAGCCTAACCTCGACGAAATAGTGACGAGGCTATGACAGGACACCTACGTAAACAACCTGTGCAAGTATATACATATACGAAGCAGTAACGAACATAATGATTAACAATGTACAAATTGTGAGGTGACATGCAAAATGGAAAAGATACGATAATTACAGTAGGAGAAATATCATGCAGCAGCCAATTAAATCATCAACAATGAAAACAGGTAGTTGATAATATAAAAATAACACGGCACCACCCTTCGTGCTTTTACTCTCATCCATACCATAAAATGATGTCATAAGTAACATGAAATGACACGGTATCACCCTTCATGCTTTAACTCTCTTCTTTGCCACAATATAATGAATAAATGATATAAATGGCACGACATCACCCTTCGTGCTTTAACTCTCCTCATCACTATATAAATCAATAGATGATAATATAAAAATAGCACGGCATCACCCTTCGTGCTTTTACACTCTTCCTTACCTTGGAGCAAGGATAATATAAATTCTAAAATATAATTTAAATGCGGGAATTTGTATTTATCGTCCAATATGATACCAGGGTACCAACCTCAACTTCCAAAATATTCAACAATTATTAAATGAGCAATAAATACAGAAAGAATGATCAAATAAGTAATAGCCTAACCTAAGCATAGATATAGTAATTAAATAGGCAATAAATCACAAAAAAACAAGTTCCACCCCGCATGATTTAACTCAACTACAACACATAAGTATTCGTCACCTCACATATATGTTGTACCCACACATTTAATCACGTAACAAATAGGCAAACAAGTCATATTCCCTCAAGTCAAGGTTAACCATGATACTTACCTTGCTTCGCAACTCAAGCAATCACTCGACCACAGCATTTCCTTTCGAACAAGCCTCCAAACCAACCAAATCTAGAAATTTATTGGCCAACAATTCAAATTAAACTATAGAAACTACTCATAATTCGAAAGAGGTTCAATTTAAATCATTTTCGTAAAAGTCAACAAAATTCAACCCTTCGGGCCCGTACCTCAGAATCCGATAAAATTCACAAAACCCGAATACCCATTCCAACACGAGTTCAACCATACCAAAATTAACAAATTCCGATATCGAATCGCCCTTCAACTCTTTATTTTACAATTTTGAAAGATTTTTTCCGATTTTCACTAATTTAACGATAAAAATAATTATGGAATCATGAAATATAATCAAATCCGGGTTAGAATCACTCACCCCAATGATTTCCTTGAAGAACCCTCAAACAATCACCACTCTCGGACTAGTTTTCAAAAGAAAATGAAGAAAAGAAGCTGGAATATATTTTTAAGCTGCCCAGGCAGGTCACCTCTTTAAAATGCGACATGTTTCAGCTTATTTCCAGGGTGGTCGCATTTTAAAAAGGCGACCTTCTCAACAATTGCAGTGCAAACTGCAGTACTAGTCTTCAATAAATCGATCATTACTTTCTGTAAAAATGTCCAAATGATGAATGGTTTAACTTTCTGGAAACTAGACTCAAAGTGATAAAACTTTTAATTTTGGATCATCTCCAAATTCCTTATAGATTAAAAGATATAACTTCCGAATTCATACTAACAAGCCTACAAATTCGATGTTTTGCGGCCCAAAGTGCCAAATTGCTCAAACTTATTCAAAACTCGCCCGAACCTCTCGGGACCTCAACCAAACTTACACACAGGTCCTAAAACATGATATGAAATCTCTCGCGCGATCAAAATATCAAAATAACATCTAGAATTTAGAATTGAATGCCAAAATGCATGGATTTCAAAGAGATCTCAAGAACATCAAAAATTTTAACCAAGCGTCTGAATCCTATCAAATCAACTCCGAATCGCGCTAAGTTTTGCATACAAGTTTCAAATAGTGAAATGGACGTGTACAAACTTTCAAAACTAAATTATGGACCCGTTAACCACAAAGTCAAACTCGAGTCAAACTTTAGAAACTCAAGCTTTATAAAATCAAAACTTTTAATTTTTCAAAAACTAACGGAAAACGTGCCTACGTACCTCGGAATAACTTCAAATTTTGTACACAAGTCATAAATATTATTACGAAACTGCTCGAACTCTCAAAATGCAAATCGGGACCCGATATCAATAAAATCCAATTATGGCCAAATTTAAGAATTCTTTAAACATTTAAATTTCTAGTTTTCGACAAATGGCGTTAAATCAAGCTAGGAACTTCCGAATTTGATTCCGGGTATGCCCAAGTCCCAAATCACGATACAGACCCAGCAGGACCGTCAAAATACTGATCCGGGTCTATTTACATAAAATATTGACCGAAGTCAACTCAAATAAGTTTTTAAAGCACGATTTCACGTTTTCATCAATTTTCTCATAAAAACCTTCCGGAAAAAGATACGAATTGTGTATGCTAATTGAGGAAGGATGAATGGAACTATTCGAGTTCCCGAAATGCAGAAGTGAAGGTTAAAATCAAAGATGACCTATCGGTTATCACAGTTACGTAAAACATCCTGAGCGAAGAGTACTTCTACCCGAAAATATGAGCTGGATCCCCCTAGGAGAAAATATTATACCTGGGTTAAGCTACATAAAATAGCCTGAACGAAGTACTAGGTCCCGAAATACAGAAGTGAAGGTTAAAATTAAAGATGACCTATCGGATTATCACAGTTACGTAAAATAGCCTGAGCGAAGAGTACTTCTACCCGAAAATACGAGCTGGATCTCCCTAGGAGAAAATATTATACCTGGGTTAAGCTACATAAAATAGCTTGAACGAAGAGTACTTCTACCCGAAAATATAGGTTTGATCCTCCTAGGAGAAAAGGTTCTACCTGGGTTAAGCTTCGTAAAACAGCCTGAGCGAAGAGTATTTCTACCCGGAAATATGAACTAGATACCCATAAGCGAAATATTTCTACATGGGTTAAGCTACGTAAAATAACTTGAGAGTGAAGAGTACTTCTACCTGGAAATATGAGCTGGATCCCCTTAGACAAAAAGGTTCTACATGAGTTAAGCTTCATAAATGAGATATATGAACGGTAGTGATGCATGCTAAAAATAAAGAAAAGTGGAGATTTTGAGGAAACTTACCTTTGGTGACATTCGTCCTTTATGAATCGCCATTCTGCACTGCTTTGTTTCTTCTTTAAACAAAGAAAAATTGTGAGTTTTCAAAGTGGTGGTTGGTTAGTGGCCTTGATGCCCTGAGTTGCATGAATTCACGATCACTGTTGTCGAAAAATTGATTCTGTCAGTGTGGTACCGAGATGCTCGGATACTCTGTATCGCTTTCTAGAGATCTTGGCTTTCCGACATTGCCCCTAATTATTTCATACCTTGATGTCCATGGTATGGCTAACCTTGTCTACAAAGCAAGTCTTCGCTTTGGCGGTTTTTTCCTTTAAAAATCAACCTTGATTATCTTTTACCCGATATCGGTTTGTGTCCGTAGTGCTATCAATTTTTTCCATGAAGAAAGTCTTTCTTAGTGGCCTTTTCAATTTATTTGAAACACTTTGTTCGGCTTATTGGAGGAGATCACAGATGGATGTGTGCCTTTGAAAATGCCGCATATGCCCCGCATTTTTTGTTTGCACTTTCGAAAAACGATAATCAATTTTGTGGCCCTTTATTTGCTGGATTCTAAACAAATACACCAGCAAATCTTTCTCTCTAGAACTTCCTTCTGCATGATCCTTTAGATCTTGTTTTACTTCAACAACTTATTGTGCATGTTGCTTTCTGGGTATGACCTCTTTGATGTGCTAGGACAGAACTTGCTTTGTACAGTGAGAAAGTTGGTAACAAATTTTGAAATCATTTCTTGTTTGTTTTAACAAAGACTGACTCAAAATAATAATGCAAATGCACACAATTACGCGATGTAAAAGTAAGAAGGAATAGTATTTAACTAAAAATGCCACTTTTTCTTTTTTGGGGGGGGGGGGGGGAGGGGGAGGGGAGAAAGAAAGAAGGGAATTTTTTTGAATGTGGTAGCCAACTCTAATGATCATGACATGCATTTTGGACTGAGCGGCCAAATCTATCCAACCAATCTACCCTTTATTATTGCTATTCCCTTTCGCCTTTGATGTTGGCCTCTTTGCGCCAATCATTTGCATCAAATCATAGCTCACTTTCGACTGGTAGTGCCTCGAAAGGTTTTCACCAACCTGCCTCTCTCATTTATTTATCCTTACTTACCATCGCCTTACAGTGCACATGAAGGCTTTCACCAATAAGACTCTCTCATTTCCATTTATTATTTTGTGCGAGCAACTTGACATTGTTCAATATCGTGTGACAATTGTTGCTTATTGCATGCTTCACTTGGCATTCTTAAAGACTAATTAGGAGGTCTTTATTCGAAAGGCTTTTGGATAGGGTTCGAAAGAAAGGGTTGCATAAAGGCTCAAAATAGATTCAAGATGAGGGGTTTGTAACTTACAACTCTTGGAATCGACTCTTCATAAAGAAAACTTCTGCCCCAGTTTCAGATATTGGGGATTTTTTTATTTTTGATTAGACCGAACCCTAATATAGAGTTGCCTACGTATCCTTTAAAGGAATCAAGTCAAACGTAGCTCAAACTAACACGAAAGATCGTTGTTGTTTTTTCATTTTTTTTTTCTTTCTTTTCTCTTTTCTTTTTTATTTTTTTTATTTTAAAAAAAAATCAAATTGCCCTAGCTCCTATTTTCTGGTAGCATGGATCTTCAATTTTTTTTTTTGACTCTATACTTGATTCCAAGGGAAGGGGTTAAAGTATTTGGGTAGCAGAAAAAGGGCCTCCCAGCCTCAAGAATGCCAACAGTTCTATCTCTTCTCAAGTTCGACATTGATGGACATGACTGTCTTCTTGGTTTTGTCAGTTGTATAGCTCCGTAGTCAATATCTTATTTGTAATAAATGACCTTTGACAATTTGGACCCACATTTTTTTGTTCTTTATCTTGATGTGGAAGGACGCACTTCAGTACCAGCTAATCCATTCAAAAATTCCAGGGAATATACCTTCTTTGGAGATTTGGGCTTTCTTCCCTAATATGATTAGATTATGGTAGGTCGTGGCCAAAACCCTTTTTATCGATTAGTCCAGCCAGACTTCAAAACTTTCAATTATCCTTAAGTCGATATTCATGATGGTTTGAGATAAACACCTTTAACCTCTACGGATATGACTGTTTTGGTTCTATGTGATCTTGACACAGGCTTATCATCAAAGTTTTTCCACCTTGGAACTCCAAGTTTTCTTCATCGATTCAAATCAAGATTGGACATGCTTTTCAAAAGCTAGCCGAAAACTCTGCATGCATGTCATGTCACTAAAATCGGCATGAAAAGAACTATATATGCAAGAAGAATTAAATACAATGGATTAAAATGACACAAAGCGAAAAGTTACATTTTATTGATTAAATGATAGAGAGGTTTGATGACAGGACAAACAAATAACATCTGGATCGTAATCTCGAAGTAATCCAGATGATAGAAATTATGACAAAATAAGTAATCAAGACTCTTTTCCGACAAGGAGGGGAGTGACTTTCCAATTACCAAACTCGACATCTTAGCTACGCATTTTCACATCAGCATTACTACGGAATTCAATAAGATTGCTTTGGAATCAACATTCAAATTTTGACTTTTTGATCAAACTGTTCCCAATATTGGTTATCGGATTTCAGGACTGGCGGCATGAGAAGTTTTATTGCAACAAATTTACCAAAAGACTTGGAAGAATTCTCATGTCTCCTTATCATCACAGATCGTCTCACACAAAGTATGTCTTGTTGCTCAAACCTAGTAAAAGTCAACCAACATTTGCCTCTACTTTTCACCACCAAACTATGTACTTACCTTTTCGTGATCTTAGTCGGATAAACAATAGCGGTGCTTATTCCCTTGGTTGAGAAGATGATAGAGTGATCCTGGGTTGTTTTCGTGATTCACCATTGCAAGCCAACAAACCGACCACCTTTAACTAGCTTTTATTTCAAATAACAAGCATGTTAGAATGAACACGCTCTTCACCTCTTTCTTCTTTTTCTCCTTTTTCCTTCTTTTTTCACTTTTGTTTTCAAAATCATTCGATCGAACCTAGTGTGGGTTGCCTATGTATCATGTGGGAACATGAATCAGATCTTGCGTAGTTCAGGGAAGATCAGGAATAAAGTAAATAAACTAACTCTTACTCTTATACAATTCAGACCATGATAGTTCCTAACAAGGAAAAAGTTTTTGGATTTGTTTTGGGAATTGTTGAAAGAAAGACTTCTAAAGAAGAAAGAAAATATTTTTTTTTTGGAATTTTCGAAAGAAAGACTTCTAAAGAAAAATTAACATATTTTTGAATTTTGATTTTTTTCTTTGAATTTCCAAAAATATTTTTGGATTTTGAATTTTCTTTTTAATTTTCGAAAGAAAAGTTTTTGAAGCAGAACAAAAAATATTTTGGAATTCAACTCTTTTTCGGAATTTATTTTTAAAATTTCTGGATTTGATGTCTCAAAGATAGATTTAAAGGAAAATATTTTTGGATTTTTGAAAATTGGGGCCGGACATGATAAAGGTTTCCTACGTATCTCATATCCGATGTGAATCAGACCCGCGTAGTTTGGTAAAATCAATTATTTTTCTCATTTTTGTGAAAATTAATCTATAAAAACCATGCGCACTAGACCACATCTTTTTTTTTCTTTTTTTTTTCTCTATTCATTCAACTGATTTATACTAAAGTCGACCAACATGCAAGCCTCCCAAATAGTGCAACAAGTAGCACATAACATGAACATAATGGTCTCAACAAGGTACATGTCCTAAAACAGAACTCGGCGCATGTGCCGAGCCATGCTAAGTCAAATGCATGTGATACAAATAAAGAGAACCTTCTAGGGATACCGGCATGAGGTTTGTTCTTCTATGTTTAAATTCTGATGGAGAAGGTATCTATACTGGCTTACTCAAGCGGACGACTCGAGCCGAGGAGGGTCAGCGTACCGGTAGAATTGCTTTCCGGCTTAGCTGATGGTGCTCCCCGCCTAAAATATGTGTGACTAAAATTCTTCACCGGGTGGCAAGTACCTCGGCTATCTCAAAGAAAGCAGGCTATGTCAAGCATATGCCCAATTTTAATTTCAAGAAGACTCGACGGGGTATGTGAGAAGACAGTTTATAATGTACAATTCAATAATATCAAAGCAGTAAAAAGCAAACAAGTAGCACATTAGGTCCAAATAAATCACAGTATATACAAAATTAATAAAGCCAAATAAAAGTCGACATGTACGAGCTCGAATTCTGGTGTTCCTCACCAGAGTCGCCAGAGCTGTCACACCTCCTTTTTGTCCGGGGTAAGGGGAAATAAAGGAGTTTTTTCACTTTAAGTGATATTATTGAAATGAGATTTTTTTTAAGAGTCGCCACTCGGAATTATTGAATTACGATGTTCCGAGTCACCAATTATTTTAAATCCTAAATCAAGAAAATTTGACTCTGAACTATAGTCTGCAAACACAGAAGACCGGGTAAGAAATTTTGTTAATTCGGGAGAAGGTGTGAGGCACTCCCGAATTCCGTGGTTCTAGCACGGTCGCATTAATAATTATACCTGACTTTACTAATTCAGGACATTTTATGTTCATGGAAATTTATGCATTTTTGCCTTAAACCGCTTTTAATTGCTTGATTATTCGTAATTATGGAATTATCTTGAAACGAGTCACGCGCACATGTACTCATTTTATTTGGTGCATTAAAAATCATATCATGCGTGCGTGTACACAATTAATAATACTTTTATTATTATTAAGATTGTTCAGCCAAAGTCGCGCGAACGCGTACCTTGAATTATTTTGGAAATCATAA